>NW_024412395.1:79061627-79204055 GCF_014898765.1 Herpailurus yagouaroundi | reverse complement strand
GCAGCCTCATAGTGCCTGGTGGCTGCCACGTGGGCCTTCAGCTGCGGAGCTAGCGCTGAAGGAAGAGGCTGCCTGTCCTGCCCGTGACTTCCCCTCTCCTGGGTCAGAGGACTGTGCCCACCAGGTGCCACCTTTATTAAACATTTAAGGTGCGCTACACTGTTACCATGGGTACCATTTCCAGTCCAACTCCCCAAGTACTGGCAGGAATTCTTGGACCCAGGGTTTCAGCTCACCCATTTCTCAACTATTGCTGTTGTCAACAGAGCTCCTGTCCTGGCTTGGTAGCCACAAATGCCGTGAGACTATGTGTGGCTTCCTAGGGTCGGAGGACTGGCACCTCTACCACTTACAACAGGTGCCTACAAACAGCACCCGTGACCTTGTATGCTGCCAACTCCCTGTTCCTCCTCTGTTCTGCTTCCTGAAGGGTAGCAGAGTATGCCCCCCACCCCCAAATATGGCACTTTGATGTACTGATGATTGTGAGCTGCAGGCACTTGAAAAACAGCCGGTGCAGGGAGATGTTGTCTCTGAACTCCCCTCATCTGCCTGAAGGCGGAGCCTCCAAAGGAACTCAGTTGTCATAAATCCCCTCCTGGGGAGTTTTGCCAACCAGGTAAGATTGCTGACTCCTGTCTCGGGAGAGGAGCCTAGAAGTCAACACCACACTCAGACACACTTTGTCACAAATGATCATACCTTCCGTCTGTTCTTCTAAGGGCCCATTCATCTTTTCTAAGAATCACTTACTCTCCTCTGAAAGGCCTATATTCCCCTCTCCCCTTTCCCTGTTAGCATGGTATTTAGTTCTGAATTCTAAGCCACCATGGGAGCTCCTTGCTTCCTCCTGGGTATGTCCTCTGTATACATGAGGTGCACATGTTAACAAACTTGTTTGTTTTTCTCTTATTAATCTTTTATTACAGGGGTCTTGGCCAAGAACAAAAAGAGTAGAGGGAAGATTATGTTTCCTGTCCTATATCCCCATCTTGTCCCCTCTCCTGTGCCCTGGAGGCTGGTCACTGGTATCATCACTCACCCAGTTTCTGTAACTCCTTTTCCTTCTCTTCCCACGTGATCACGTCCTCTAAGGTCTACCCCAGAAATGTCTCCCCCACCCTACTCCTTGCCCACTGTGGCCGCTTACACTCCAGGCTCAGTACTAAGTAGTTGGTTATGTTGCATTCTTTAGTTGTACAGGGATCCTGGGGTCTGTCACATTCTACTCGGTACCTTTTTACGTTTAGATTTTACAACAAGTGGCATTCTTTTTGAAAACTGGGATTCTTCTTTTCTGAATGCAGCCATAGTGACAAACTGATCTTTCTAAAGACTTCCTGAATCCCACACTTTTATTTGGCAAACATAACAAAACCCAACATACATGTCTACAGCATGTAGAGTAAGCTGAGACAGCCCTCTGGAAAGCTGCTTAGTCATTGGGACTATCAGGGAAATAAAGCAGCGCATGGTGCCTCTGAGCATGAATCACACTTAAAATATAAAGCAGTTAAAATCCCTCTGGCTGTCAATGAATGCAGTAACTGCACTCAGTTTGCCAATCAGGCTGAACTCGTTTTAGTTCTGTTTCTTTTATCAGAGGTAATATTATCTGTTAATGTTAATATCTCTTAGTTTTGTATTTTATATTGGGATCCTACAATGATTTAAATCACAGTCAATGAATATTTCATCACACTGTGTGAGGTGCACTTGTGGAATGAGACACGTGCAGATTTTAGCATAAGGAATGACTTCTAATACTTATAAAATCCAGGGTTCCTCAAAAATCAAATAGCTAATTGGAAAAAACAACACAGGGATTCTTTTTCTTCTCGGAATTTTAAAAATGATATCAGAGTTGCAAAATCCTATAAATTGTACAAATTCTGCAATACCCCACGTTCAGCTGAAAAATCTATACTCCTTATATACCTCCATTTAGAATTTTACATATGATTTCATTTAATAATATAATTTATCTTTACTAATTATTTCTTAAAAATTTTTAATGTTTATTTATGAGAGAGAGAGAGAGACAGAGGTGAGTGGTGGAGGGGAAGAGAGAGGGAGACAGAGCGGTCAGCACAGAGCCTGACGTGGGGCTTGAACTTACAAACCGCGAAATCATGACTTAAGCTGCAGCTGGACGCTTAACTGACTGAGCCACCCAGGCGCCCCCTTTTTATTTTTACATTTGTTTATTTTTGAGACACACAGAGAGACAGAGCACAAGTGGGAGAGGGGCAGAGAAAGAAGGAGACACAGAATCCGAAGCAGCTCCAGGCTCTGAGCTGTCAGCACAGAACCTGATGCGGGGCTCAAACTCACAAATCGTGAGATCACAACCTGAGCCAAAGTCGGATGCTTAACTGACTGAGCCACCCAGGCACCCCTTTAATATAATTTTTTAATGTTTATTTATTTTTGAGAGAGACATAGAGTGCAGGTGGAGGAGGGGCACAGAGAGAGGGAGACACAGAATCCGAAGCAGACCCCAGGCTCTGACATGTCAGCACAGAGCCCAAAGTGTGGCTCGAACTCACGAACCGTGAGATCATGACCTGAGCTGAAGTCGGACGCTTAACCGACTGAGCCACCCAGGTGCGCTACCAGGCGCACCTTTGCTAATTATTTCTTAGTTTTGTTTCTTTCCCTGGGGATCACTATTCAGGGAAAGTAACTTAACTGTATTTCAGTTTGTATAGCTGTAAAAATTATCATTTAATCCCACCCCCTTATTAAAAAAAATGATACTAACTCTGGAACAAAAAGTAAACTTTTATCTGTGGATGTTAACTGTCTTATAGCACAAGGGTGCCATTTAAGGAACAGAGTTAACATTCTTCACATTTTAATTTCATTTTACATGCTCATTTAAAAAGCTGGAAAATATAGAAAGCAGGATAAAATAAAACACATTTCAAAATAAAACAAAATGAGGCAAAATATCTCTTCGTTTCATACCCGAAATAAAGTCAACCACTCAGAACACTGTTGCATTTCTTTCCAATCTTGGGGGTTGGGAGGGGAGGCATCTATGCAGAAGCCATCAGTGTTGCTGAACACAACTAAGAGGAACAGAAACTGGAAGAGACTGATGTGGCACAAGGAGTCACAGCAATGCTGGCCCACATCCAGCCCAAGGCCCCAGCCTGGTGGAGATGGCTCCTGGCCTCCCGATGGGCTCTTGCGTGAGAAGGGGACCTGGGCACCTGATGCTCTTCACCGCCCAGCACCTCCAGCCTCACATGCCAGCACCTGCCCTGGTTTTCTGGCTTCCCAAGTGGGGGTAACAAACGAAATGTTAAACTTCATATACTTTACTCTTCATTTTAGAAAGTAGACTTTCCTCATTTCTAGTATACAGATTAAACAGTGGCATACATATGTGACTTACAAATAAGTTTTCTGGTTCGAGAGGGATATGCTCATAGTTCATTTATTAATGGAATGAGACCCAGGGAATGTGCTCCTCCCAGAGAGTGCACCGGGGTCTCTCATGCTTGTAGTTCCTTGTGTTGTTTCTTCTGCATGGAATCCTCTCTCCCTTCTCAGTCTGGCAAATTCCTAGCCTTACTTCAAGTGCCAGCTCCAGCATTACCTCTGTGGTGGACCCTTTCCCTGCCAGCCAGAAACCCTACCCCATGCGTGCTTCCCAACAGTTTTCGCCACACTGCATCACACAGCTTGCTTCTGTACACTCTCATTAGACTTTGGACCTTTTTTGTAAAGACATCATCTTCTATCCCTCAGTATTACTAGCAGTGTTTCTTCAAGTGTGGTCCTGAGACCAGGTACACTGGCACCCACTGCACTCATTAGATGCAGATGCCTGGGCTCCACCTGCACCCACAGAAGCAGAGCCGCTAGGAATGGGGCCCAGGTGCCCCCTGTGCATTCCAAAGTTTGAGAAACACCAGCTTGCGACACATTCATCTCCCTACTGGATGGGTGAATGAAGAAAGGGGAAGAGAAAGCAGAGAGAAGGCAGGGCAAGGTGTGAAAGGGGGAACGAGGGTTGATCTGGTTGCCATTCAGAATCAGGGGTCAAAAGGCTTTTGCCTTACTTCTCTCTTCATCAAGCAATGAACAGTAAAAACTTGTGTTGAGATATCCATATCTCATAGCTGGGATCCACTGCATGCTAAACAGAAAAGTGGAGAAGGACCACTTTTTCCCATCGTCTTGGTACAGAGAGAAATAAATTTACTAAATGCTTATCTGGAAGGGAAGAGAACCAACCTATATGGGTCAGGCTACAGATTTACCAGAATAATCTGAGAAATGCATACATTGTACATGAATCTTGTACACGAATCTTCATAAAACCTCTAGATAGTGACAGTAGTACCCCATTTTGTAGCTGAGTAGAAGTTAAGAAACTCAACCATCTTCAGGGTTAGAATATGTGGAGATGAGATTAAAATGCTATTTTAACTCTATACTCCATGCCTCCTAATTACGTGGTTAATAAGCCTTGGAAAATGTGACTTTTGTTATAATACGGCTTACTAAGAACCAAAAGTTTACAGTCACTGAAAGAACAATGTAACTGACATATAAGCAATTCTGTTACATGACTTCAGGCACAGCCTGTTCTGTGATTTCTTGCTGTCCTAGGTGACAAATTGCCCAGAATGATTCCTTAGTCTCACCCTCAGAGATTACAGTCTTACTCTATATCCGTGTAATAAACAGAAATAAGTTCTAAGATCCATTCTGAAGTTGTGATCTAGGATCTCCCACTTTGAAAACTATACTGTATTTTATATTTATACTAATATATATGAACAAATTTGTCTTATTTTCCTAGTGAAAATAGATGATACTATAGAGTGAAACACACACACACACACACACACACACACACACACACACACACACCACATACTTCCCATATGGGATTGTACAGAGAGAACAATTTGCTTAATTCCTTTTTCAATTTCTATTCTGTGGTGAAAACTAACCCCGTATTCGGGAGCACGTTTCCAGGTGGGTATGATTCGTAGCCTTCCTTTGCTGAAAAGATTCAGAAATCTTTTCAGATTTCAAGCTGAAATCTCAATCAACTTCTTGTCCTCCAGCTCTTATTGTGGGTCTGTTATTTCACAGAGAAGGCTGCGGTGAAAGGGAAGCTGACCTCCACTGCCGAGTGTGTGACGAACATAACGAATGGAGGTAATCACACACGCAGCTCAGAAAGGCTATCAATACAGGGTGCTATTTATGCTGGTTTCCTGGGGACCATCCCCAACTGAAAAGGCCAGTCCGGTACTTTTTTTTAATTTATCAACCTGCTCTTCCTTCATGTCGACTGATTCACTCAGTCCTTGCAGTGGCCCTGGGGAAACATCTAACGTAGAGGAAAACCTCGGGGAGGAGAGAGAATAGGAAAAAAGAAGCTTTCACCTCCAAAGAGTGAGCTACACCTATTTAGAATGACACATATTCACAAACGAGGCAAGATTTGAAATACAGTGTACCACAGGGACTTGCCTTAGTCACAATGTCACAAGAACCTTGAGTTTCTCCGTGGTTTATGGTATTTACCCTTTTCACAATTTCAGAATGGATGCCGGAGCTTATTTCTGTTTATTGGACTGGTGCAGAGTAAGGAAAAGGAGTCATTCTGGGCAATTTGTCAGCTAGGACAGCAACAAAAACCATACATATGGCTCTCCTGAGGCATAAATATATTTATTAGCCTCTTCCATCATTGCCTCTTGATATCCTTTGCAGGTGTATGTTTATCTCCATACTGTGAGTTCTTTTAATATGCTGGCATAACATCGAATATTGGGTGTGAGGAGGAGGAACAGGCTTGTTTAATTTCCGTTGTATAGTTCTTTGTACAAGTTGCAAGCAGGTGGGCACTTAGAAAAATCATCTGATGAGAAGGAAAGAGATTAGTCAGAAAATCTTTGTTGGTATGGGTTTTGATCAATGGGAAGATTATATTTATTTCTAAAGCAGAAAGGACATAGAGACTTTTTTTTATTAAATTTCTTTGAAAAACCATAAAAAAATACAACGCAGACTCCTGACTTTGTCTTCATTACACGTCTAAGGAGTTGGCAAAATCTAGCAATCATTTAACACATTGCTGGTATTTTAATAGGGAAGCAAAGTCTGTAAATCATTACATCACAATGGCTGAAAAGGTTCCCAATGTCAGCTCTCCTACAGGGAATCCTATTACAAACATCCCCTGTTGAATGGCCTGGAGAAAAGGAAAACACGCTCTTCCAGAACTCCTGAGCTCCGAGGTACAAGAGGAATGCGTACCACTTCAGGCATGGTTTTAAAATGGAGTCTCTACCCCTTATCCACGCTTACGTCAATATCTTCCATGTGACTGAACTCAAAAACCAAGTCTGCTTGTTGTCACAGCATCTGTTCTGTGGTACAGTTCTGATTCTAGAACCTGCCTCACCTAACACATATTTTTCCTACCCTCACTCATCGAGGTATACGTAGAGCTGGCCGCAACTTCCATGATTCTCCTAATTAAACAGTCACCAAGTGTTTGCTCAACCACAACTGCACCATAAGGCACAAAGAGACCTGTTTTCATTCAGCTTAAATAGCTCAAGGGCTGGCACACTTGAGGATGTCACTGGCATTACAGTAGCTGGACACAGGCCACGTATGCCCAGGAGCACCAAGTAATACTGCTGGCTGGCTGAAGCCAGAGAAAAATAATAATCCTTTAAACAGACACTTAATGAAACAATTCCCTACTGTATTTATCTTCACGTACCTCAGATCTTCATCCTAATCCTCGAGCTCCCCCATCCCCCATCCTGCGGTATTGGTTTTATTGCAAAATGAGAAAAAGACTCAGGTAGAGACAGAATGGCTAATGAAAGGGACTGCCTGTTGTTAGCTGCAACCTTTGGTTCTTAATTTTTCCATTCTCTCCTAAGGACTGAGTCGAATTCTCTAATGCAAAATAGACAAAAAGCAAAGCCCTCAATTTTCTACACTTCAACATAATTGTTTTTTCTGGTCTTAAGGAAACAAAAATGTAATTTAACCTGTAAAATGTATAGTTAGAAAGCTTACATTTAAAATTTCCTTGAAAAGAAGAGGACACTATGGTTATGTTTTTTTGGGTATGGAAATGACTGGAAAGGAAATTTCCTCTCTCAGGTTTCCAGCAGTGGGTTAGGAGGGCAACTGAGAGAGAGGCAGATAGATACTCAGAGGTGCAGCAAAGGGGAGGAACCCTGGTCCCTCCTTCAAGGAGCCACAGCAGGGCCTGTAGAAGGACTGATGGACTCTTCCTCTCACTCTCCTCTTGCCTGGGCTTTCCCAGTGTCATTGATGTCTTGGGACAGATAATTCTTTGTTATGGGTGCTGGGAGGGGAGGGCTGTTCTGTGCATTGTAGGATATTTAGGGGTATCCAGATGCCAGTAGCACTCCCTTCCTGCAGTTGTGACAGCCAAAATGATTTCCAGACGTGCCAACGGTCTCCTGGGGGGGTAAACGCATCCAGCTGAGAATAGTGCGTTAGCCCCAGATGTACCACTCCCTCTGTATGACTCTCAACCAGTGGTTTTCAACCACAGAGGCACAGAAGAATCACCCGCAGTTCTTTAAAAAAAACAGCAACAGCCTATTCCAGAGTCCCCGTCAGACCAGTGGCATCCACATCTCTGGTGGTGGCACCTAGGTGAAGGGTGACCGCAGTGCTCTCAGAGCTTTTAATTATAGTGTACACACATATACTTCGGTATGGAGAGAAGTAAATATTAATTTACAAGCATGATCTTTCAGTCAATGCTCGGTTATTCACAAAGAGAACGTCCTGGGGAAACCAGGCTCTTAGCATTAAATGGGAAGCCAGATATTGACCAAAAATCAGCTAAAAGTTTGGGGAATGTGGTGGGGGGGGGGGGGATGGTGGGGACAACCAGCCCAGGACTGCTGGAGGAAAGAATCCTGCTATGTGTAAACCTTCAAGGGAAGAAAATTGGTCTTATTTGGACTCAAACTGAAGCAGTTCCAAGGTGGTATCTGCCAAGATTTTTACATTATTTGGGCACCCAAGGAGGAGAAAACTGGGAGTATATGGCACATTGTTGCATTGCTTGTTCTTAAAGTCTCCACTGGCAATTTCCCCTTCGGGAGCCCTTGGAAAAAGGACATGATGTTTCAAATGTCACAGTGATGCTATCTGGTCCATATGCGGGGCCGCCCAGCAGACCACCCTGTGGTCTATGTGTGGTCTTGCACGGCTACCAGCGAAGCTTCCACAGCAGATGAGAAGCCCCTTTGTGGAGTGGAATTTGAGGGATGACGGAAGCAGACACACTTAATCTCAGAATGGCTTTTTCTTCCGCCTGAAATTCTCACTTTTATAGGGTTATTCTTTCGGCTGATGGAGAAGAGTCTCAGGAGACTCTGGTTAACACTTGTGAGCATAAAAATATGTCACTGTGGGAAGGAGGACCCATGGTCATCAAAAGGATGAACTTATCAGTGACACAACAGTGAGTTTCAACCGTTAATATGGAAAAAAGGAACGCGATACGGGGACCCCATTACAAGTTCATCTGGTAGCCAGTGGTGTGGGGAGGAGCCCCCGGCCTGTGAGGAGCTGCAGGAGGTTCACCTGTCTTTGCTGGGAGCGGGGACACTCACAGTGGAGAGAAAGCAGGCGAAGAAAGAAGAAGGCAAGGGCTGGGGGGCCAGGGCTGGAACTGGCCTACTCCAAATTCTGCTTAAGTACGACTTGGCGCCACTTCAGGAAAAAATAAACATGAGGTGTAAGAACACTGTACAGGAATCATGCTTTGATTTCCCTTTCCTGTATGGAAGCAAAGCAGCCTAAAAATATTGTCCCTTCCAGCCTCCATTCCCTATGGCCCTGTTACCCCATCCCCAGCACACGTTCTACCCTCTGGCTCATTACCATCTTCCATTTCCTTTTAGGAGTGCTTTTAATTAGATGTTAAATTGACAATAGCACCTAGCAATTTTTACAGCTCTATTCTGGAATACTTTCTCCCCCGGCATATGGCACAGCTATCAAGTATTATTCTCCTGCCTTGATGTTTTTTGAAGTTAATGTTTATTGTTCATTTTAAGCCTTCACCATCAACTTGGACACGCACACACACAAATTTGTGATGAGAAACTAGACTAGTTTGCACACAAACCAATTAAATTTGGCAGCTATGATTCCAAAGGACGAATATTTTCCAGTTGTGGTAGGGGGCCAATCATATAGAAAGGAAACCAGCTGTTTCATGTTAGTTCCTGATGTGACTTTTCATAGACACTCATGTTGCAAAATTTATTTTCTGTTAAGACAGTGTCGGATCACCGTGTCATCTTTGCTGCCCTCTCAAATCCCCAATTCTTTCTGGGAAAAGAGAATGATCCACATAATGGTCATTTAGCCCTATGTAACTGTGTCCTGGCCAAATGCCCACTTTGATATTATAATTTAGCTACTTAATGGTTTTCTTCAATAACTGCACTGAAAAAGTATTCTTCACAGCCAGACTGGGAAGGACAAGCATTTGGTTCATCTCATTCTGATGTGTGCCCGCTGGGTACTGAGCACGTGCAAGCAGGTACTTTTTCCCAGTCCCCCAAAATCACCATTCCCATGAATCCCGGCAGGCTTTGGGGAATCCGATCAGGCAGGATTCATCTCCTGAAGCTGGGCAGCAAAGCGAATGTTCAGAATTTCTTACCTGAGAGTTTCTTTTTATTTCTAAACTACACACAATGCCTGCTGAATGCTTCGGTGAGAGCACCGGATGGCCCGGAGTAAGGACAGAAGGACCACAAGTGCGATGTCGCTGCGTACCAGGTGAGTTAACATCTGTCCCTGAACCAGCATTCATTTTGGAACTCTCTGGAAGACTTGTCCCACATTTTCCAAATCTGGATGTGCCTTACAATGCGATCCTGAGGTTTACATGTGAACAGCACTGCATTCGCAAGTCTCTCTAATGCCTGGGGTCCATGATTTCACCACCAATAGGAAAGCTGCATTTTTTAAAACATGTAAGCTGCCTTCTTCAATTCTGTGATCCGCTATTTTTTTTTAAGAGTGCCAAAATCCCTAAAATTCATCCCTTTTTCCCCCTCAGAAAACAAAAGGGAGTTATTCAAGTAAATCACCATGTTGGCTGGGCTGCAGGCTAACTTGGAACAGAGGTAAAGTTTTTCCATTTGGTAGAAATGTATGTTAATGGCCTATTAAAAAGAATTACTTTTGTTTTATTTTTAAGTTAATATATATGTAATTATTTTGGGATCATTTTATTAAAGGTTAGATAACAAAACAAGTGCTGCTGTTTACTAATTTTGTAGCAACAGCATGTAAAAAAATGGTTAATCTGTATTTGTTCGTCTTCAGTTTGGAGGAAATGTGCCATTTGTTAAGAGGTGACTTTTAAGCAGCAGTACTGCTTGGTAGAGCTCATTCAGGAGTGATCTTTACCCATCAGTTTAAAACAAAATGTGAATTACAAGCAGAGAAAAGATACACAACTTCTCTGGGTGCTGACTTTCCTGGCCCCACACTTTCAGATCTCGAGGAGTGAAACAGTCAAAGAGTCTGTTATAAATCTCTAGATGTCTCGTGACCCATGTGGTATTCATTTTACTAAGGAAATAAAAAAAAGTACTCAGAGCAGCTGGAGGAGAGAGGTAATTTGAGGTCACTGCTACACTTTGTCAATTAGTGTGAGTCACTCAGATGGAAGGTATCATACAGAGGCCTCAGAGGAAGAGTTTACTCTAAAATGCCACACAAAAGAGTAAGACAGAGTGGTCTTCTCTGAACAGTTAACTAATGCCTCCAGAGACTAGCAAACTACGACCCCCACAAGCCAAATCTGGCCCACTGCCTTTCGTGCCGTAACAGTAGAGCTGAGTAGTTGCACAGAGACTTTGCAGACTGTAAAGCTTTAGATATTTACTAGCTGGCCCTTTATAGATAAAGTTTGCTGACTCTGGCTCTAGAAAACAGGCCTGGAAGTTGAGTGCACTTATGTATATTAGGGTAATTTAAGGATAGATTTTAAAAAGTCATAGAACTGTAAAATTTAAAAACCAACCATCATAATAACACCTTTCATTTGTATAGCATCTTTATGTTCTCTAAGTACTTTCAAACATAATCTTGGAGTTTACTTTGAACAATTACTTGGTTTATTGTCTGATCAAACAGAGAAGAGTTCCACTAAGGTCGAGATGACGTGACTGGGTGGAGGGTAAGTGATTCCTCACTGATGATAACCGAAGGAGATGGTTTTCTTTCAAGTTTCTGGTATCTTATGCACATGGGGATCTTATACATAGCAGATGGTTTAAAATTCAAGAATTTTAGATTGTGTTAAGCGTAATCCTTGGTTTTACACAACTATAATCTGCTAAAGAGCACATCTATGTCAAAGAAAGCACTTGGAAAGGAAAACCATGCAGAAGATGTGACCAAATTCTAGAATCATGGGAGGCCAATGAGATACAGAGAACACATGTGAGCCTGGGCACTGCGGACATGTTTTTCTGTTTTTAGCACCCTGATTTTCCTCTGGGGAACTCTCCAGTGATTTTCAACTCTCAGTTCATGGGGTTCAGGTGGGGCTCACCCCACCACTAACTCTGTGGTAGGCACAGGACCCAGCCTAGCTAGTGGGAAGACCCTGTCCCTCTTGCCACAGTGACTAGTTTAGGGACAGAAGATTGACCCAACCCACCCAGTGCAAATTAGCCCTTGGATTTCTGTTGGAACACTA
This sequence comes from Herpailurus yagouaroundi, assembly GCF_014898765.1. Taxonomy (NCBI): domain Eukaryota; kingdom Metazoa; phylum Chordata; class Mammalia; order Carnivora; family Felidae; genus Herpailurus; species Herpailurus yagouaroundi. The sequence goes on along the minus strand of NW_024412395.1, from coordinate 79,192,285 downwards.
GAGACAAAGCTCTCTCTCAGATCACAGGAACTAAGGATTATGTAAGGTTGGAGCCGCTTGGGGGTCATCTTTGCTACCACATGGAGAGATCATACCTAAGAATCAAGCCAAGGATAAGCAGAACCAGGAGACTGTAGGAGACACTGAGAGAGGAAAGGAGAGTGAGAAGGGAAAAGGGAGAAAGGTAGAGGGAAACTGAATTCTCATAACATGATTTGGGTTTAGAACCAAATTCACCTAAAAGAATCTTGTGGATTTCTCATGTACATCAGCCAAACAATTCTCCTTTGTCATTAACTAGTGTGACTTGGGTTTCCATCACTTGAAACTGAAAAAGTCTTGACTGATACACTAAGAAGTTTTCCCACTTATAATAACTTAACCTTTACCAGGAGATATTTCATTGCAGCTGTGGACATGAGCAAACATAGATGGCTCAAAGAGATGCCTTCTTTCAGCGTCAGTTGCAGAGCAGGGCAGGGCAGGACCAAAGCCACACCAGAGTACCATTTCTTAATTCTAGCCTTCAAGACACCCCAGAATGGGATTCTATCACTCAGCTTGCCTAAGATGTTTCTGAGTTTTGTTAAGGGAGTCTTTCTTATTTTATAATGATAAAGCTGGAAAATATTTGTTCTCAGTATCACTCATGATATTGGCCTCCCAGGGATTTGTCAAAAATATCATTTGTTGAGGTTGTGTTCTACATCATTCATATACTTTGGGGCCAACTTCAGACTCAAATGAATTATGTGTATCAGGTTTCTTTTCATTCAAACACTTTCCCTTCATTTTTATTCCCAAGATATATGCCTCTGCCTATAGGACTTAAAAAAAATTCACTGAGGAGTTGTTCTGTGATGTTTATGCATTAAATAAACAATGTTTTCCATCAGATGCTTTTACCTGTAGGAACAGCTCAAGTGCCACAAGTTTATAGTTTCTAAGTCGAATTACTTACCAGTTGTGTAATTCAGCAAAGGCAGCTTTGATCTTCTTCACTGAACTATCCACTTCTTCCTTGATCATGACACGATATCTAGTTAGAGACACAGTGCAGCGTTGCAAATCCTTCACCGATTTCTCAATGTTTGGGCCTACAAGTAATGTCATGAAAAAAATGTTAAATTGTCTTTTTACTTGTGAGCTAAATAGCAACAGTGACAAAAGCAGCTAACTCACCCCACCCCCTAATAAGAGATTTATCTTTTGTTTCTCAATTGAAAAAAAAAAGTTCTGTCAAGAAGATGTTTATATGTTTATAACCCAGAGTTTTAAAAATCCACAGTGGGGATATGTATGGCCCCTGAGACTGCTGTGATTTTACCAGTGGGTTCTGTGGGTGGGCCATTCTGGGCATACGTGTCTCCTCTGTGCTTTGGAAAGAGGCTCTGATCATCATGTTCTATCACGAACTGCAGTTTCTTAGAATCTGATATGTCTAAAGACCATTTGTGCTGCTGGCTCTCACCACTCTGTGTGGTTAGAAGCCAGCAGGGCTTTTGGATGAGGAAAATGACATGGAGATTGGGAGAGGTACAAATGAGCTAGAGAGAGGACGGAGCATTGGTGCCAGGTATGCTGGCTCTGGCCCATCAGTCCTGAGCCAGCCCTGTAATTAGAGCAACAGCACTGAAAGCTGCTCTGGAGGCGCCAATCTTGCCTGACTTCCTGAAACCGTCACCAAGGTATACAGATAGTACAGTGCGAATAGGCGGATTGTACTTATCCCAACAAGGCCATGTTTCTTAGAAGAAAGAAATCTCCCTCCAGAAAAGTAAGGAAGTATATCAAACCAAAGCCAAGGAAATCAGATACAACTAAGGCTGAATGAGAAGAATATTATTTAATCTGCTGGGAATCAGAAAGGAAGTGATTTATCCCCTTTCATTTTTAATGCCAGTTATGTATAAAGTATAGCAAAGCTCAAAAAATAATAAAAATATAGCGTGTCAGATATAAAACCCTCTTTCGGTATTACATTGTCTGAAGGTTCTAACACAGAACTGAATTTACATGAAGAAGATCATCTAAAGAAGACATCATCAGCTTCTGGATTCATCTTCATTCAATGCAAGTTAAGAACATGTGTGTCTGGGAAACATTCAGCATTCAAGTTACTAAAAGAGCTCTTGCATTAACATTTGCTTCCTAAGACATTGGGGTAGAAAGTATTTGCGGTGCAAATTTATCCATGCCTACAAAGAGAAGAATGACCACAGAGAGGCAGAGAAAGGGGATGTAATTCCTCTTAAACACTCGAGACCTTTGATTTATATGGGAGGAATCACATCTACTTTTCAATCTATGTTGGTCACAGAAAGAAAGGCAATTTCATGTGCATCTTTCTTCACTAAGCAGCATCTTTTGGAAAGTTCTATCATTCTGGCACTTCTCTGTGTGTGTAAAATAGGTTGAATCATTTGTGCAAAAGAAATCACTTTACCTCTTTTCTTTGCCAACTCATCTGGCTTTATTTCAAGATGAGCTGCAGGGGTATTGGACTTAACAGGAGATGTTTTTGCCTTAGGCTTGCTTGGGTTACAAGGCTGCTCAGCTGACCACTGTAGGCCATCTGACCCCTCTGGTGTTCCATGTATAGGTTTGGGGTTCCCATCTAAGGACAGTTTCTGTTGCAGTGGTCTGTTGCCTTCTGTAAGAAAACACCAAATAATGACTGTGAAGTGATAAGCTAAAAACACCGATGAGAAAGTGATGGGGGGGGGGGGTGCCAAGATTTTCATTTTGTTTACATGTTGGCAACAATGTCCTTCATTGCAAGCAGTGAGGAAACTGTTTTAATAGAATCTCTAGAAGATTTGAGGATGTACTAGAAAACAGAGCCTTGCACTTGGGAGTTGGTAGACCTGGGGTGGGTGTTTTGGCTCTGGTAATTACTTGCACAGTGACCCTGGGCCAAGCCACTTAACATCTCCGAGCCTTGGTTTCTTCACTCATAACAAAGGTTATTTATTAGGAGATGAGAAGATTTTTTTTTCCCCATTCAGTAAAGGTATAGGCATCTTTAAGTATGATTTCATATGGAGGCTATAAAAATGCAGCCCTCCTATCTCCAAGCGCTACATTAATGTCTTGTAGTATTTTATTCTGAATTAATGAAGGCAGAAGAGTGATTGGAGATAGGGCAAGAATGAAGTGACAACAGGTACTATAATCATTTCACTTAATTTATGGAGGGATTAAATTGGGAAACATCATAATATCTCAACTATATTTAAAATCTAGGGAGTCAAATTCTCTCTGGAGCTTTAATACATGTAGCAATAAATTAGCAGCACATTGCTTTCAGCATCTTTTAAAGGTAGGTTTCTATTAGTTATTGCTGGAGTGAATTAAATGGTACCTTAGTGGCCTGAGAAGGAAATGTATCACCCTTAACATCTTACTCACAACCAGAGAAAGCTATGGGTGTAAAAAAAGGGAAGCCAGCATGTTTTGAAGGCTAGGTTCTTAGAGAAAGCTGAGTGTAGTAGAAAGAGTGCAGGTTTAGACCCAGGAGACCAATGTTCTGAGCTTCCCTATGTCCTGCATGAGCCTGTAGGAATGACTTCACTTTTCTGGCTGACTGTGGCTCACTTTCAAACAGCGCACAACGTCATCTCTATGAATCCCAGCCCCTTTCACCCTGCCTCACTTCTCTCTGCTCTCATGTTGCCTCTTAAAAACTTACTGCCTTGTATTTTAACACAAGGCTTATGTGTCTGGCCTTCATCCTTGCCTTGAGGAGGCTAGGACTCCCTTGAAGTCAAATACTGAAATTGGATTCATTTCTGAAGCCTAGTACTGTGTCTGGCTCGATAGCTATCTGTAAAATTGTGACTGAATTAAAGTACTCTTAAAATGATTTCATAGGAAAACAAAAACAAAGAACAAAGAACATTTTTCCTAACACTTGTCACAAACATTATAGAGACTGTACTCAGAAAGTGCAAAAGAATATGATCTGGGTCTTAGTCAATTTGATTTTAGACATTAGCCTATTTAAGACAAGTGTAAATTTGACTTTACTTGAATCCATCATTCATAATCTATATATCAAGAAAGCACAGCATACATTTTATGGTATGAATGATGAATACTCTTTAAATGTAAATTACATTACACAATGAAATGTTCAGCAAAGGCAGTGAACAAGTTAAATACTGAAAACACCATTTCTTCCAGCAATGATTTAAATGGTAAACAGATTTAAATGGTACTTAATGGTAGTAAACAGATTTAAACAGATTTAAATGGTAGTATACAATTTTATCTTTATATATACTAAAGGAGAACTTCTGTATAGGGCAGTGGTTGTCAAGATTTAGTGTGTGTGAGTTCTTCCTCAGTGCTTGTTACAAATGCAAATTCCTGGACAACACATCCAGGGATTCTGATTCAGCAGTGGGCCCATGATTCTACTTGCCAGGTGATTCTGTTGGGGTGAAGGTGGATGGCACCACCCACCTGGAGAAACTCTACTGGAAAAGATAGAAAACTAATTTTTTGATGAGTCTGTAAATGTTTTGTTACAATTGTGATAAAGGACAGGCTGGCTCCAATTCATTCCCTCTCTAAATCATAGAGAAGATTCAGCCTTGGTGAAATAGTATAAATTGAGAATCTAAAATATAGCTTATTGTGCATAGTGTAGTAAATTAGTCTTATTCTTGAAAATAAGGGGATTTGTATTATAGCTTAATGGAAATACTGACCTTAGAATGAAGGGAAAAAAATTATTCTGTTGGATGCTTTAGAATTTTAAATGGAAGGCAAGCATGCAAATGAGCATGAGTTCAGTGACCTAGAGCTGAAAATATTTTGTTTGTGTCTCAGAGAACTGGTATGTGGGCTACTGCTTCGTTTCATCATTCATGCAACAAATACCCATTGAGAAATCTGAGTAGCAGGTTTTTTTTAGGGTCCTGAAAAGCTGTCTCATTATTGGTGGAAATCACTGAACACTGGGAAGATCTGAAATTCTCAAAGATGACTTGGATATATTTGCACGTTGGCTGTACAGATCTGTCTCCAAATATAGTAAAGCTCTGGGGCTCTTTCACATAAAAGCTGGTGGTGAGTTACTCAGCTATAACAGAATTAGGTTCATCTTAACCACGAATCCTGACATTTCTAGCAACAGAATAATGGGGGTTCTTTCCCTCTAACATTATGGCCAGAAGTACCATCGGTTCTTTATCTTTCTGGAATCTACTTGTAAACTTCACCAGCCTGTAGCTTACCAAGAGTTGATTCCTATCCCTGTCCAACAAGGTAGTCACTAGCTATATGTGGTTACTGAACACTTGAAATGTGGCTTGCCTAAATTGAGATGTGCTGAATTAAAAATATTTCTTGGATAATTTAAAAAATATTGACCATGTCAAAATAATAACATTTTGTGTATATTAAATTACATAAAATATATTACCCAATCTAATTTACCAGTTGCTTTTTACTTTTTTAATGTGGCTGCTAGAAATTTAAAAATTACATCTGTAGCTCACATTATATTTCTACTGAGGAGCATTAATCTAAGAAGGAGCGTGAGATTATTGGTCTAAAATCTGCAATCACTATTAATTCTACGCTAAGAGAGTATTGATTTTAGTGAAACCTTAAACTATCCTCTGCAATTTCTACATGAGATAAGTGGTGATAGAGTGATATATGTCTAGTTCATCACTACATGCTTGGTGCATAGTAGGTACCATGATGAATACTGAAAAAATGAATGAATGAATCAGCATTACTTTGGTACTTTCCATGCCTGGGACCCTTCTAGTTAGAGGGAGCCTAGTTTGATATGTGTCCCTGGCTGTGACTTTATCCAATATTCATCAAATACTTGAACCCAAGTAGTTACATCTTAGAAAGAAACGTTATCTCTGGAAACACCCAATCTTCCCAGATTTCAATAAATATTATATACAATTTAATTTTTATATATTTTAGTTTAATCTTAAGAATGGCTCTTAGAAGCTTTAATATTTTTGAATTTAACTATCACCTGAGCCTTCCCTTTGTTAAAGATATTTATCAAATCCTAACACACATGGTGCATATCTTCCTGAGTATCATTCTGGTTTCTGATTCAATCTAACTCAACAGACATATATGGAGGGCCCACTACGTGCTAGCACTGGCTTATTCATAGGAGATAAATGAGACACAGTCTCTCTGCCTTTAACAACTAATATGTAAAATGTGAAAATGTAGCCTAAGACCATAGCATGGTAAACCTGAGTTCACCTTTCCCCACTGAATTATGTTGGTACCTTCGCTGAAAATCAATTGACTATATATGTGTAGTCTATTTTTGGACCACATTCTATTCCATGGATGTAGTTGTCTATACTTACCCCTTACACCACATTTCCTGTTTACTGTAGCTATATAACGAGTCTTAATATCAGGTCATACATGCCCTCCAACTTTGCTCTTCTTTTTCAAGATTGTTTTGGCTATCTTAGGACCTTTGCTTTTCAATGCAGATTTAAGAATCAGCTTATTTCAGGGCACGTGGGTGGCTCAGTTAAGCTTCTGGCTCTTGATTTCAGGTCATGAACTCATAGTTTGTGGGCTCAAGTCCTGCATTGGTCTCCATGCTGACAGCGTGGAACCTGCTTGGGATTCTCTCTCTCTTTCTCTCTCTGCCCCTCCCCTGCTTGAGCTCTCTCTCTCTCTCTCAAAATAAATAAACTTAAAAAGAATCAGCTTACTTCTACAAAAACAATCAGTATCTTTCTACAAGAAATTGGATGGGATTTTGATTGGGCTTGAGTTGAATCTACAAATCAATTTGTAGATAATCAGTATCTTAACAATATTGCATCTTTTGATCTTTTAACATGATACATCATACCATTTATTTAGCTTTTCTTTAACTGGTCTCAGCATTGTTTTTCAGTTTTTAGTGTCTTGAGCAACTTTAGTTAAATTTATTCATAGGTATTTTATGTATCTTAGGTTATTGTATAGTATTTTTAAAAATTTCATTTCCCAATTGTTGGCTGCTAGAATGCAAAAATACAACTGAGTTTTTATATATTGAACTTTATACCTAGATACTTTGTTAATTTCCTTATTAGTTTTTTTTGTAGATTTCTTAAAATTTTCTTTATAGGCAATAATGACATCCTTAAATGCAGTTTAACTTCTTTCTTGCCAAAGGTTAGGAATCCTAGGTTAGTGCAATGTAGAATTGCAGTCCTTGCATTGCTCTGATCTTAGGGAAACTGCATTCAACATTTTATTATTAAATATGATATTAACTGTAGGGCAGATTTTTCATATGCTTATTGGGAAATTCTCTTATATTCCTAGTTTTCTGGGAGTTTTTATTATTTTGCCAAGTGATTTTGTTTCACTAATTGAGATGACCATATTGCTTTTCTCTTTTGTTTTGTTAACACAGAAAATTACATTAATTGGTTTTTAAATGTTGAGCCAACGTTGCATTCCTGGGAAAAAGCACACTTGGTCATAGTGTACTATCTTTTTTATATATTGCTTATTTTAATTCGCTAATACTTTGTTGAAGATTTTGCTTCTTTATTCATGAGCAATATTGTTCTGCTTCTAATCTTTTTCTTCGTTATAGGTCACATTTGATTGCTTCTTGTGTGGATTTATTTTACACAACAAAACATAAACTGTGGTGGTTGTTTTTTTGCTAACAGTACCAAAGAAAACAAATCTTCCTCTTGGGAGAAATACAGGACTTGGATTCAAAGATTTTTCATAATATATGTATAGACATGTATGTGTTCAGACTTGGAAGTTTCTGAAAACTCTTTTTTCTTGTTAGACTTTACTTTTCAGTGAAAGTTTTATGTACTTATAAGTAGGCTGAAAGAAGTACACATAGAATTCAGATCTAAGTTTAAGAAATGTATAACCATAAGAGTAGGTCTAAAGAAATTATTTTAAGCCACTGAGTTAAGATCTTCCTAATACACAGTAAAACACATTGTCTGATGATGATTAACATTGTAAAGTATTGTGAAGTAGTTGTACTTAGAAAAAATTGATAAAAAGACACAGTATAATTTAGTTGTTATAAAATTATGCCTAAAATTTCTAATGTCTGTGTTGCTTAAAGCATATTACATTCACTTAAAAGTAGTTAAGTGAATATGTTAGTGTTTTATGATAACTGATAATAATAATAATAATAATAATAATAATAAATTAGTTCTTTGATCATAATCTTAGTGTTTTTAAATATTCACAAACAACAATGCAAATGGAAATTAAACATTTTAAAATGTTCCATTGCCCAATTGTCAGTTTTACAAATGAAAACAATGAGATTAGTCCAATCTTTGTGGACAGCAATATATTAAGAATTACAAAAATATTCATACTCTTTGACCCCAATAATTCCACTTCTAAGAAAATATGCCAATTAAATAATCATAGTTGTTTATAAAGATTTATATAGAAGAAGTATTCACTATAGCATTATTTATAATAGTAATAAACAAATGGAAACAATCCATAGGGACAATAGTTTGGGAATTAAAAAGAAATATGTCAAATTCATAAGAATACAATGTAGCCATTAAAATAATGTCTTTAAAGAATATATAATGGTATGAGGTAATGTCTGTAATGTCATGCTAAGGAAAAAGAATACAAAAGTTCACATACTACATAATGTGATCTTTGGCTTAAAAAATCCTATATATCTGTGCAGTTAAGAAATTCTGAAATGAAATTTAACAGTGGTTGTTTCTGTTTTTTTTTTCTTAAACCTTACTGCATTTTAAAAATTTCTTCATTAGTATAAATTTCTTTTAAAATCAGAAATACACATCCCCAAAGGCAAGGGAATTAAAAGCAAAAATGAACTACTGGGACCTTATGAAGATAGAAAGCTTCTGCACAGCAAAGGAAACAACCAACAAAACTAAAAGGCAACCCACGGAATGGGAAAAGATATTTGTAAATGACATATCAGACTAAGGGCTAGTATCCAAAATCTATAAAGAGCTCACCAAACTCCACACCCGGAAAACAAATAATCCAGTGAAGAAATGGGCAGAAAACATGAATAGACACTTCTCTAAAGAAGACATCCAGATGGCCAACAGGCACATGAAAAGATGCTCAACGTCGCTCCTCATCAGGGAAATACAAATCAAAACCACACTCAGGTATCACCTCACGCCAGTCAGAGTGGCCAAAATGAACAAATCAGGAGACTATAGATGCTGGTGAGAATGTGGAGAAACGGGAACCCTCTTGCACTGTTGGTGGGAATGCAAATTGGTGCAGCCACTCTGGAAAACAGTGTGGAGGTTCCTCAAAAAATTAAAAATGGACATACCCTATGACCCAGCAGTAGCACTGCTAGGAATTTACCCAAGGGATACAGGAGTACTGATGCATAGGGGCACTTGTACCCCAATGTTTATAGCAGCACTCTCAACAATAGCCAATGATGGAAAGAGCCTAAATGTCCATCAACTGATGAATGGATAAAGAAATTGTGGTTTATATATACAATGGAGTACTATGTGGCAATGAGAAAGAATGAAATATGGCCCTCTGTAGCAACATGGATGGAACTGGAGAGTGTTATGCTAAGTGAAATAAGCCATACAGAGAAAGACAGATACCATATGTTTTCACTCTTATGTGGATCCTGAGAAACCTAACAGAAACCCATGGGGGAGGGAAAGGAAAAAAAAAAAAAAGAGGTTAGAGTGGAAGAGAGCCAAAGCATAAGAGACTCTTAAAAACTGAGAACAAACTGAGGGTTGATGGGGGTGGGAGGGAGGGGAGGGTGGGTGATGGGTGTTGAGGAGGGCACCTTTTGGGATGAGCACTGGGTGTTGTATGGAAACCAATTTGACAATAAACTTCATATATTGAAAAAAAATAAAATCAGAAATACAAAATCCCTAATTATCTTTAGAAAGCAGCATAGCCACTTTACTAAATTTAACCTGTACTTTACATATTCTATCACTAATAATTCAGTGAAGACCATGAGAAAGGCTTGTTTGTCTGAGTGCCTATTGTGTCTGGTGTCTGTTTCAGGCACCAGAACAAGAATGGTGATCAAAGACAGATGTGGCCCCCATCTTTCCAGAACTTGCAGTGTATTAGGAAGACATATAAAATCACACCAGCACACAGACAAATGTAGAATTACAACGATGGTAAGTGTTATGAAAGAAAAGTACATAGCATTCTGCAATCTGTAGTTGGCATATTTGATGTAGGGACAGCAAGGAGTAACTCCCCAAGAGATAGATCCTGTGAGCTCATCAGGTAAGAAGGCAGGAAAGTGCACTCCAGGCAGAGACAGCATTTAAGGCAGGAGAAAGCCCTGTGTGCCAGTTATCAAGTTATTTTCTCTTGGCTCAAATCCACGCTTCTTTGCCTTACTTTGTGATACAGGAGCTGACCCCTGCAAACGATTCTCTTTTGCCAGCTCACAGAATGTTAGCTTTATCAGTGGAGGGCAATAAAGTGACCACGCAGGGCTAAGAGGACAGGTATACACTTCTCTTCCAGTTCCGGTTCTTTGTTGTTATGCTTATTCATCACAGGAGGTGGGGGCCAAGCAGAAGGGCTCCAGCTGCAGTCATGCCATGGTCCCTGCATCCCCCGCACTGGCAGTGGCTTCAAGCAGTTCCAGTCTATCTACACCCTCTGGCAATGGTAAAGTTCTTCTACAGAACAGCTCAGTCCATGCCCTGTGACAGTTTTTGTTTGTCTGTTTGTTTGGTTTTTAGTGTAGTTGTTTTGCTGCCACAAGGTTGCATGTTCCACTTGCCTTCAATGAGGTCACAATCTCAATCTTGGATTGGAGGGCTCTCTTTATTGTCCAGCCTTTCTAGAGACAGTAACTACTCTCCTGCCATGTCTAGAACCCTTAGAATCCTCATTTATTCCTTTTAGTAGTTAATCACCTCTTCGTGTTTCTAGTGTTTTAGTTAGTAATTCCCTGTATTACATTCCTCCCATTCAAATAAACTGTGTGGTTTCGGTCTCTGGACTTGAACCTGACTGCACACACGCAGTCTATATGAGGGACTGAGAGGGGACCAGGAGGGTTGGAGTAGAGACAGCAAGAAGGAGCAGGCCATTCAGTGAGTTGGAGCATCACTTAGGGGCCAGACCACACTGGGCCTGTAGGCCATGGTAAGACTTTTGGTTCTTATCTTAAGAGTTCAGATTTGTGTTTTGAAAAGATTTCAGGATATAGAATGACTTAGAGGGGAACAATCTAAAAGCTAGGACATTAATCAGTGGACTCGTACAGCAACATAGGCAAGAGAGGATGATGGCTTTGGTGGGGAGGCACAGGTAGAGACTGTGAGAAACAGATGGGTTCTAGGAACATTTGGAAAAGAAAATCGACAGGACTTGATGGATTGGATGAGGAGACGATGTCAGGACTGATGTCTAGATTCCTGGCTTGCACATTGGATAGATAGTTCACTAAGATCAGGAACACTAAAAGAAAGCTAAGACTGGAAGGGAGATCATGAGTTTGCTTTAAACATATTGTCAAAGTGCTTTGAACTGTTGAAGTGAAAGTGTCAAGTAAGAGTCTGGAACACAGAGAGGAGCCTGGCCTGGGAAGAGGAATTTGTGAGCCAGCTTACATAATTAAAACCTGGGCATGGTTGAAATGATCTAAGAAGACAGTACTGGGTCTTATAGGAGAAAGGACTTGGAACAAACCAAGTCTTGACAAGCTGTACCAATTAACAGCCTACGTAGAGAAGAATGACCCTCAAAGGAAAAAATGGAGCAATGAAGATGGAGGGGAAATCAGGAGGGTGTCATGTCAGAGGAACTGAAAAGAAAAAATAGAGTCCTTAAGGATCGTGTGATCAACAGCACTGAATGTTACAGACAGAAAAAGATAAAGTACAGATTGGAAAATGCGTGCTAAATTTAATCCACTGAGGCCATTGATAATCATCGTGGGAGCAATTTCTTTGGAGTGATGGGGCTGTAAGCCATACTGAATAAGATGATAAGTGAGAGACAGAGGTGAAGAGATGACGGTGAGTAAAGATAATTCTTTTAGATGTTACAGAATAACGGTCTAGTGATAAAGCCCCAAGAAAACTCTCTTCACATTACAGTGACGACATACCTGGATTTGCATGGTCCGTCATTCTTCTGTCACTGCATGACAGGATAATTTTTTTTTTTTCAACGTTTATTTATTTTTGGGACAGAGAGAGACAGAGCATGAACGGGGGAGGGGCAGAGAGAGAGGGAGACACAGAATCGGAAACAGGCTCCAGGCTCCGAGCCATCAGCCCAGAGCCTGACGCGGGGCTCGAACTCCCGGACCGCGAGATCGTGACCTGGCTGAAGTCGGACGCTTAACCGACTGCGCCACCCAGGCGCCCCTTCATGACAGGATAATTAACAGAGAGTCAGAGGAACCAACAACTTTGAAACAGAGACCCAAACAGACAGGCTTATTTCAAAGACATAATGTCTGTTGGTTCTGCCTCTTTGTAAGTTCTTTATCAAAGACAGATAGAGTTTATTATTTCAAGTCCTATTAAACTTGATCAGATCGGTGGGCATAAAGCTGGTAACTTTCAGATTAGAAGCAGACCTTTTAGTTTTATTTACATTACCTTTCAAGGTCTCATTTGTTACTAATACCTTTACAGGTTTATTTATATTAAAAGATAATAGATAAGAAAGTCAATGAATTAAGCTGCCCAATGACACAAGGTGGACAATTTGCCTTAATTTGTTTCACTGACTTATTTCACTGCAAAACAGAGTCAATTCTCATTATATTTTGATAGAACCATTTAAATCTTTGTTCAAAAATTTAAAAAACAATTTTTTTTGGAAGGCCTTTTGTTCTTTGCAAGGAGTGCATTCCATTTAATTAAGTCTCTTTGTTACTGAAATCGCCATAACAAGGTATGGGTGGGAAGTTATGAAGATATCAGCTCTTCAGAGAGAGTAGTTTTGTGTTTTTGCTGCAGGGTTGCAGCAAAAGTAGTTTTCAAATGAGAAGGAGAAGGGAGAGGGCTGTGGATTTCACTCTACCCGGGTGACAGAAAAATACCCGAGGGGTTATGTGTTTCCTATGCCCTCCTGTCACTACACCCCATGTCTGTGTCTGTCTCTTTCTGCTTTGTCACACCCAGAGAAAGGAAGCAGAGGTCTTGGTCATGGAAAATGCAGTTGAAGGCCTCCCCTAACGTTCCCCAAACAGTTCTGACATGGTGCTGCTGAGGGTGTGAAACTGAGGGTGTGACTGCACAGCGCACAACCATGAACAGGAGCTAACACTGAGTATTTAGATGCTAAAATAATCATTAATGAGGAGTGAGAATAGCAATTACTGTGCTTCAAATGTAAACTTTCAAAATGCAAGTTCATAGGACACTACTTAGTATTGGCTACATAGATTAAGAAAGTATTGTATCTTTAATTTTAAAAAAGAGTAAAAAGCCTATGGTTATGGCTCTGCAAGGGTTTCAGCTAAAGTCCTTAATTAAGGTTTAAATAAAACATTGGCTGCTCGGACCACTGTAACCTGGTGTGAGAGAACCTGCTCTGAGGCCTCTGGGTCTCAGCTCCCATGTCTCCTCTTCAATCACTCACGGGACATGACAGCCTTATTTCAGGTTGCTACACACGTGATCTTGACCCCTGCCCTGATCTCTCCCCTACTCACTGCCTTCGCAACACTTACTATCATCTAGAATTCTCATGGTAACTTAGCTGTATTCTGATTTATTATGCATCTCTTCACCTCACCTTCCAAAACGTATGCAAACTTCATGAGGGCAGAAGTTTTGCTGTCTTGTTTGTTTCGTCTAGAATTCCTGGCTCATGTCAGGATGCTTAAAAATGTTTACTAGACACATAAATGATCTGAGGGTTGACTCTGTGCTGGATGCTGTGCTAATCACTTCAGACACCTCACTTACTGCATACCACAGTCTTGTTAAGTGGAGTCATATTTTCTATTTTGCAGGTGAGGACACGGAGACACAGAGTGGCTAACTTGTCCCGGGTCACACACCTAGTATGCGATGAGGCCAAGACTTGAATCCAAATACCTCTAACGCCAAAGCCTGGTTCTTAGCTACAATATTATATTGCTGCCATTGGAGGGCTGGCACTGCCGAATCCTGGAATATACACATTTGGCTTTACTATTAAAGTTCCAGGCAAGCTGCTTTCATCTTGTTGATCTTTTCTAATCCTCTGGTCCAATATAGGGGCTTAGAGAAGCAGGGGAGATAATCTTGAGGCTAGGACTGACAGTAGCATTAAAAAAATCTGCTTGGAAATCCTATAGGAAACCGCATACCATAAAAATACTGTGAAACAGTCTGGTGAGGTGTGTGTGTGTGTGGTGGTGTGGGGTGTTAACAAGACGCACAAATGAGGGACAAGCAGCGAACATTCTAAAATAACGGGATCCTTACTCTCATGTTTGGTTCCACTCACTTTGAGAATGAGAAAGCAGTTCTGTGCCAGTGCCATGCCCAAATAGACAATGTGTATTGTCAAGGCAAAATGACTGGGCTGCTCCTGTTCTGTGATACAGAGCAGATTGTGAAGTCCGGTTTGTGCAGGTCAGTGAACACAGCATGGAGCTTTCTGTTTGAGACAGGTAACGAATAACACAAGAGCTGGCTTCCCAGGATGCTTCACAAGACCAGGGGACATAAAGGAAGCCTGCTGGCCTTCAGGGGAGCTGAAGCCAAGAAAAGCCCCACCTCAAAGTTTCTCTCAATGGAGTCAGTTGGTGGCCTGTAATCCGGCTCCTTTCCTATTCAGTGGGAATTGTGTCCAGTGAGAGAAAGCCACACAGGAATTTGAATTCTTATTCTGACCTATCCGGTGATAACCACCTAAACATTTCAGTAATACACGCCTTAAGAAAAGTAGAGCAGGAAGAATATTTAGGAAAATTGAACCCTAAAGTCATAATGTGCTTTAGACATTTAGATGGACTTTAGGAATAAAAATGATCCTTGGCATTACTTTTGGTAAAAATAAATCTTAATCTATTCCTTGTCTGACTTTGTACTTGGACACAGAGTGATCATGATTGGATTATGTAAAAGATCTAATTTGAGCTGTTATTAAAAATTCCGAAATACAGAAAAAAAAAAAAAAAAAAACTACTCCAAGGCTTAAAGAAGTAATTTTGTACTAAGTTTAAATCAAACTCCCAAACTTCTAAGCTACATGCTGACAGGCAGCATTGTCCCACTCGACAGTGCTATATTTACAGCCTGCAATGATGATGCGTTTGGTGGTTATTTTTCACGTAGGAAGTCACACTAACACCCCTGAACCACCTGCATATATCTTAAAGCTAACTTCTCCCCTACCAGAAAGTGATTCTGTTTAAAATTTTTGAAAAAGAGAAATCTTGAATGTCAAGGTGTTATAAAAAGATAAAATGTGTGTTCCACATGTTCACAGCCTGCTGCCCAGCTGGGCATTCAGGGCAAGCTTTCTTGAGCCAGTTTCATTATTGGAAAGATTGATAAATGCTCCACTGCAAGCAGGCTGGAGATTTCTTTTACACTCATACTTTGAACCCACTCAAGTACAGAATATCATTATATGGCTTTTTTAGGATTACCTTTTCCTAATTTTTCAATTATACATCATTTAGGAGTTATGGAGCCCACGGTTTCAGCAGAGACTCTCTGAATGCATGCATTAAATTACAGGCTTTTGCAAACTAAAAAGAGTTACCCCAGGGGTGCGGGTTATCTTCTCAACCTGAGGGGCTCTAGCTTCCTCGGCAATAAAGTGAGGAGATGGGGTTCAAGGATCACTGCCATCCTTTCCAGTGCCAAGGCTCTACATTCAAAATGGGGTACAGAATGTCCAAGACCTAACACTCATCTGTGAAATACCTGTTAGGGGTCTCGGGGTTTCCAATGGATTGGATGAGCATTTTAAGGCCATTTCACAGTTTTGGCACCACGTTCCTGATGAACTTTCATTATCTTTGGGAAGGAAAACCTAACTAGTAACAAACTCATTTTTAAATTTATGAGTGAGCTGCTGCTGCTGTTAATGGTCAACCAGGAGGATTCCCTTTCTTTTGCAAAATAATCTAATAATCTTCCATGATCATCATTCAGTCCTTAACAGGAAAACTTAACGTGAAGTATAGATTTGAAGTGAACCAGTAACATTAACAAATAATACTGACATACTTCAATGCCTTCATGCTAAACTTACAAAACTGAAAGGATATTGGGATGGCTCTTTGTGCAATGAAGGATTCTTCACACAAAGTTTCATGTTAGAGTTTACAAAAACCTCCTTGTACAGAGAACTCCTCCAGTGGGTACTTAACTTTCAAGGCAGCTATCCACTGTGAAGTGAAGCGCTTCAATATTGAATTTGCTCTAATGTCATATACTTGATAGAGTTACCGAAATTGTTTTAGAAAGAAGGTATAAATTATAAGTAAATGAACAAATATACGTGCTAGGCTTTTAGTCTGTGATTGATATCAAAACAGCAACTTGAGTAATTAGATTTTGAAAGTAATTCGTGTGAAAGCAATAACAAGCAAAGTTGGGAATCTGCCACTCAATTATTTAATTTCTTTCCCCTGCCCTTACTATAAATCAAAACATTCTCAAAACTGTAGGCGTAGTAAAAACTGAATTAAAAAATTCCTGGAAAATTTAGATTCTAAAGGGAAATAGGCTGTTTTTTTTTTTTTTAATTTTTAAGTTTATTTATTTTGAGAGAGAGAGTCAGCACAAGTAGGGTAGGGACAGAGAGAGGGAGACAGAGAATCTCAAGCAGGCTCCACACCGTCAGCATGGAGCCTGACATGGGGCTCAAACTCATGAAACTGTGAGATCATGACCTGAGCCGAAATCAAGAGGGACACTTTATCAACTGAGCCACCCAGGCGCCCCTGTTGGGTTGGTTTTAAGGAAGCATTGCACAGTAAGAATGATCTGAATTATGGCACTCACTATTAAGAGAGTTGGTAGGTAATGTGTTTATGGAAGAAAATTAGTGCTTCGTGAGCAAGTTGCAAACTCACTAGTGTGCTGTGTAGCATGTCAGTTATTTAATGTATTGCTTCCTCAGTGGAGCCCTGATTTGGGACATGTCACCAGGAGATGTTCTGTTTGCATCATCTTCTATTGGACTGAATTGTTCCTAGGCAGGGCCTGTCTTACTCAGAGACTGCAGACATACAAGAGTATGGAGTCAAGTTTTCTCCACTTCTTTTCAACCTTCCAAATCCCCTCTCCTCATTCAAATTTATGGGTCCTTCAATAACTACTACTCCCACAAAACTTCCCCGGATCACTCAGTTGGATGTAGCACCTCTCTTCCCTAAACTGTAAACCCAGCCTTCTCTTCAAGAATAAATAATAGGATGTGATTCCCTCAGGGCCTCAACCATACCATACCCTTCTCTGAATTTACTGTGGCCTGAGAGCACAGTGCTTTGTGTGTAGGAAGAATTTAAAGAGTCACTGAGTCAATAAAAGCAGGATTTTGTAACTAGAAGGACTTCAGGAATTATCTGGTCCTCACTGGGAGAATCTACCACCGCTTCAAAGGCATTTTGAAAAACTGATGGGGCATTTTTAAAATTTGTGTGTGGGAGAGGGGCCTACACCTATAGCCAGGTGACTTACAATCACAGGCATCCTGCACAACAAAGAATCATCCTGTGTCCTGAACTTTCTCATGTCCTGTTGGACGCTTTACATATAAACACAAGTATTTTTTAATATAATTTTCCTACAGATTTCCAGGATTTACTTGGATTTCTGGGATTTAATACTGGGTAAATTAAGAAAAGATTATATTTTATGGTGTTCAGAACCAATCAAAAGTTTTGCACCATTTGGGAAAATCACATGGCCAACGACACCTGTAGTCACGGTATCTAACAACTAGCACCCCTGCATCAGCCTGCATTTGTAGTAGCTGTTTTCCTAGCGATGCTGTGTCTATATACAAACATTCTCATTCAGCTCTTACATCACAGGTGAAATACAAAAAAAAACCACTGTCTACAATATCTTGTTGACCACTGTTCTCTTTTAAGTGCAAAGCGATTCATTATAAGTGGGTGTGTATATCAGACCATTTTATCAGGTTTTCTATTTTTTAGTGGTTCCTGATTTCTCACATTTTTTGCTTTATTGAAATCCTGTTTCTAGATAGATTATATTATCTATGAATTTTATTTTAGGATTTGTTATCAAATGGAGCATTCAGTAAGACGGTATTGAGGGCCACTGATCTAGTACGTTGTAGTATAGTTTCCTTATTTTACAGAAAGGAAATGGGACACTAGAGACAAAATGATACACCCAACGTCATACACTTGATTAAAAAGTAGCCTTTGGTGGACTGATTAAGATATAGCTATAGCACAAATAATTAATATTCCAGATTCTAACACCCTGGAAGGTTAGGTTCTGTCACATAATATAAAATACCAAAAGTTAAAATAATTTGATCTACCCTTTAATAACATTTGCTCTTGTCATCAATTATTTCTCCCTTATCCCAGGAAAAGGTGTCTTGAAAGAAAATTTCTTTTAACTGGAATTTCTGTTTTCCCTATGATGCTAATACAGATTAGAACTATGTTCCTTGGAAAAAATAATCCTCTGACTTAGTGCGGGGCTAAGCTGAGTTTTATTCTTTGGCCCTGCAACATCCTCCCCACCCCCTTCCTATGGGAAGATGTCTGCATCCCTGCACGATGCAGAACAACCCTTCTCTTTCAACAATATCAACAGTAGAAACAATCAACTCAGTGGGTTCCCTCTGCATCCTTTTCTTCCGTGCCTTCCTAAGCAACTTTGTACGAGAATTACTGACCTGTGACCCCACGAAGGGACTTTGAAGGTTCCTCGAGTATCGAGATCTTTTTCTCACGAGGGATAAGGACTGGTTTTTCACTGGCAGAATCGGTGGATGAGTTGTCCTTCTCACAGCCATTTATGTGGCCATTTTGTATCTGGGGCGGTGGTGGCTGCAGGGGCCCTGCTTCCGGCCTCTCTGCCTTGTCTTTAGCATCTTTGTTGCCTTGATGCTGCTTAGACTTGCTTCTTTTTCTTTTATTGTTCTAGAATGAGAAACAAATGAGAAGATAATATTATTCAGCTCAGACCCTTTAGATACAAAGTGAACCTAGACATCAAAATGAAATATGTTATCTTGTTTGCTTTCTGGCCCTTTAGAATGGGCGAAAACACCTACATTTTTATTAACTGCCCACATTAATGTATCTTCTTTCTCACAGTAAGTTGTGTAAACTTTTACCTCATAAACATAGTGAGCAAATAAAAGTTCCCTTAAAAGGAAAAAAATAGCAGGGAATGGCCTAAAAGTTGAAATATTATTGGAGCAAATTGAAGCCATATATATATATGAACGGTAATATAGTAAAATCTTGTGAGAACTGCTTTCAAACAACTTGAATTCAGATATTGTGCCACTGGAGAAGAGCTCACATTTCTTAAATTGGTGATGTGGTGGTGGGAGACAAGGGTTCTGATCCTCCGGGGAGGATAGGAGGTTGAGGAGGAGAATCAGTAGGAAAAGGGCAGGCAAGTCCTTGCAAGATGAAGAAGTAGAAGGCAGGTCCCCAAAGTCCAGGTTGGGTCGGCCGAGATAGATACCAATCAACCAGGAGATTCCTGGCATGGCTGCCACTGTCCACGGAGTGCAAGGCAGCCACAGGACACATAATCATCCCCATGAGAATTTAAGCTGGCGCAGACAAATGCTATAAAGCCATGCCAAACCGATCTGGGTCCACCTGGATTTGGACTGTGCAGCTGGAATCCTGGATGACCTCTCGGCTATGAGGTGAACAGCATTACATGGTTTCACTTTATTTACTTTGAAATAACACCACCCTGCATTTTAGACCATTAAAATGTTTTTGGACCCCAATTATCACAATATGGCAGGGTTTTACGGTACCTCTCCTAAGATGCCCTAATGGATGATACATAATAATATACAGGAAATTAAGAAGATGTTCCCAATTATGTTGCACGCTTTACTTGACTTTGGTTTTGTACCTTCGGGGTACTCAATGTATTTAACATTCAGGACGGCGCAGACCTTGGCCAAGCAGAACAGATGCCTGACCCATTAGAGCAGACCCTGTCCCACCCACCTGCTGCAGCAGTGAGTGCCAGTGGAACATCAGCCTGGCTTTGTTCTTCAACACATTTGAACAGAAAAAATAAAAAGAAACTGTTTCCTTTTAATTCTCCTCCTCATTCCCTTTCTTTCCCATTGAAACCACAATCATTCCCCCAGTAGTGCTCCTCTGGCTGAGAGAAGCCATTCCCTGGGTGAAGGGAAGGGCTGGCGGCACAGGTTCCCATGCAAGCTGCATGTCTGCTGGGCTGGGGAGACCATTTTCCCACTGAACCTCTAAGATGGAGGCTCAGTGAGCTGGGTCTGCAGTTGTTCCTCTGCTCCTTTTTTCACATCAGAGAAATCTGATACCCAAACTGCACATCTGAGATTTTTCCACGGACGTGTCAATATTGCCTTTCAATCACTTGCAAACCATTTTCAGCTCACACAGAAGTCAGGGAAACCATGAGTAGAGATAAGCAGAGATTGTCAAAAAGGGTGACACACAAGGGTTAAAAAAAAATCTCCCAATTCCTCCTATTCCACAAGAAACTAAAGGGAGAACAGAGGGCGAAGGGTAATTTCAGTAATCTCAGTCATCTCAGGATTTTATGGAAATAATGCTGCCTTTTGTTTTCTCAAAACCTGTTCTGTGGGCCTGTGATCTTCCCTCATGGGGAAGGGTAGACTGGAGTATTATATTGTGGGATACCCAAAACACAAGGCCTGGCTGGGAAATTATGGGTACGGATGGGGCAGTTCCTTTGAAAACAGAATCAGACTAAAACAGGTTGCAGGCCAAGAACAAGACTGGTGCACTTTGTAGGAGCTAGTGAGCTCCATATATGTACACAAGATTAGGCAGGCATGTTCTGGAGACAGAGTGCCATGTGCACACAGGCGCACCTCATGTGTGCCCAGAAGTCAAACCCTTTGTGACTAGCCAAGAAAGGAAAATAATTCGAAGAGGGCAGAGTAAAATCTCCTTCCCTCTGTTCTCAAAGAGTGGTTTGCCAGGGTTATCAAGAAGGAAAAAAATTGGTCCCTTTCTTACTATGGCTTTAAGGTATTTTCTTGTTCCTTTGTTAAAGATCTAGTTTAGAACTCAGCAAAAAAAAAAAAAAAAAAAAAAAACAAAACCCACAAAAACAACTCAGGACAGCTTTGGACAGATTCTTTCAGTTGGAAAAACATGTGAAAATATATTTAGAGCTTTTCAAGTATCTTTAAAACACTCCCTAATTTTTTCCTTTGTGCTACGGAATATGTTCAGGCAAGTTAACGTCTTGAATCCTTTGAATTCTCCGGCTGGGTTCCCCTTAATACTTAAAAAGAAAAACTCTGGGACTTCTAAAGCACACCTGGTGGTTAAAAACACTCCAACAGAAAACAAGGGCATTAGTAGTGAGGGTGGCTGGTAATTGAAGAGAGTCTTGAATTTGCAAGTTTTCTCAGTCTACATACCAACATATTTGAAAGAAGCATAAAATTGGTAACCTTGTTTAAATGGTAACAACCATGGATGTTTTGATTGGAGATGTGATTAATTTACAATCAGTATTAATCTTACCTTCTTTTTTCCTGTCATATTCCATTCTTTTAGAACTTGAACTGCACTGCCTAGACAAAGATAAAGAACCTTCAACACGTATTCACATAATAAAACACCACACAAAATTCATCTCTGTCTTTCCATCCTGGTAGCAATTTTTTTTGTGGCTTTTTCATTTGTTTTGATACATCCTACCTTAATAAAAATGCCAGTTTCATTTTTTATTTCCAGACTTTCATTTAATTCACTGCATGATCTTGGTTTTATCAAAGTATTAAGCCCCACTACATGAAGCTTACCTTTTTATCATTATGTTGTCTTAGAGAAAATGAAATATATCTTGAGAATGTTCTGTTAGCTTCATTGCCATAGGTGGAATTAAAATTGTTCTGTTTGATATATGAATCAAAATACCTATAATCTTCCAGACCAAACATGGGATTTTGAATATTATTAACCAAGTGCATCAAAGCTTTTTGCCTGGCCACTCCTGCTCTTTTTCTGCCCCCACTCATTATGTTTGCAACTTGAACTTGAGCAGCGTGATAAGGAGGGCAGATTATCTGAGGTTGGTTTTGCTCTTGTCACTGTGCATAAGGATAGGATGTGCTCTTTGCGAGGCTTCTACTTTGAAACAAAAGAAATTCATCGACTGACATATTAATCTCAGGTTTTCTCCATGCTATTCACATACATATGTGGCCTTGCACAGACTCAGAGGAAAAGTCTAACCTGATTAAGCTGTAAAATATTTTAAAAGACATGCATACTGTTAGTCAGCTATGATAACTTGTTTTCCACGTGGTGTAACAAAGTTCTT
Organism: Herpailurus yagouaroundi; assembly: GCF_014898765.1. Lineage (NCBI taxonomy): Eukaryota > Metazoa > Chordata > Mammalia > Carnivora > Felidae > Herpailurus > Herpailurus yagouaroundi. The sequence goes on along the minus strand of NW_024412395.1, from coordinate 79,169,771 downwards.
CCCTCATCCCAACTGGGCTGGGGGTAATTTCAACAATACGTTATTGGTAATGAGTACATCATTTGTTTTCCTATAAATAGGTAATTCTAAAAGAGTAGCTGTTAAATGTATTCTTTTAACAATTTTAAGCCTTTTCATACAATCTCATTATACTAATAGTTCTGTACAATGAGTGTGTTGGCTAAACAGAGATAAACTTCAGGCCGGTCTTTATAACAAATTTCAAATTAGTAAGGTCCCAATTATTGAGTCCACTGTCACTGTTAGATAAGCAGAAGGCCATATTGCTTTGACAAATGCATAGACAGGCTAATTATTCCTATCTATTCAAAGTTTCCAATTCAATGCCCCTCTTAGGCTTTCTGAGTTACATGTACTTGAAATAATAACACCGCACTTAAAAGTAAGTTATAATTCAGACTTTTTATTAACTGAGCTGGTCTTTCTCTCATTTGCCCAGAGAATTAATGTTTCACAGTATTCTCCTTTTGAAGAACTTTAGAAAGTCACTTTTATTGGCTTTTTCTTAGCCGATCCAGTGGCTAATAATCATTAGGGTAGTTTTTACTTACAGCTAAACTTCAGTTTTCTAAATAAAATAAAATTAAGAAGCACCGTTAAATAATGTTCTTTCTAATCAGAGAAAGGAGGTGAGTTGCTTATGGCTTTACAATTATTCCTCTAATTTTCACATTTTGACATAAATTCTATTTGCAATTTGGACAATGAGCTTTTCGAGAGCAATTCTGAAGAAGAAATACTCATGTTCACAGAGAATTTTGAAAGTGTTATTATTAAATTTTAATTATACTGAAACTGCTTGAAGCTTTTGAAGCCACTCAGAAATAGTGCTTTTAATATGCCTCATAAGTGATTCCTAACAAATATTTTCGAACTTCAGTGGTTTTTAAACAAGTTTTCCAACTGGTCCCCAACCAAAATGATATGAGATTTCTCAGCAATCAATGGGTTTTTTCAATGAGATCTCAACACTGACAACGAGGTGACAATTTCAAGGACAAGCAAGGTGCTCTATTTAAATACAAACGGATTTGATGACAGTCTATCAGTTACTGAGCATCTGTGCATTTCATCAGGGTCACTTTGTAATGAAAACTTTCATGATGGGGAATGTGGGGGCTTCAATCCAAGTGAGGGTGGGGAAGAATGGGGATAATAACCTTTTTCCTGTCCTAAAGCTTTTTTCCATGTGAATGACGTTGGCAAGTGAATCTTGAGAGTTTATCTGCGCCAGTATGTGCAGATTTCCAAAATTTTTTTCTTGAGACAAATTGCACCAAATGCTGCGAATTAGATCAATATCAGATTTTCTACTATTTTTTTCTTATGACTAAAAACTCTGTATCTGCCAGTTCATGAGACAGAGCGAAACAGAAAGGTTGCTCATCATGGGTCTGCTTGCAGGTCTATTTTGAATGACAATCATTTTTTAAATCAGTTAGGACCCTAAATCTTGAGATTAGTTGAGAGAATTTAGATTTAGAGTGTGGCCTGGTTTCAAGACCTGGCCTGAAATGCAACCATACTTGTAGAACTTTAGGAAAATTATTCCAATCCTAGGAAAATAAGTAAATCAAACCATCCTTAACAAAGAAAGTATAAATAGGAAATAACTGAGAAATGTGCTGACAGGTGTTCCCTGACCCGATTTATCAGATTATATTTAGCCAGTCCATATTTACAACATAGAAACTAATACCAGGACAGAACCCATATGGTAACTGAGGACAAGTACGAGACCTCTGTCCATAAGTGGAAATTGTTCAAATAGGAGGGGAGAATTTCCCCATAATATACAGGAAATATAAGGTCGTAGGTTACAAATTTATAAGATAAACATATTCCTAAGACTTTGGATTCTATGATATCACTGGCAATTGCTTGTCTAAAGAAAATTCTGTTTTAGACAGCAAAAAGGATCTAGAGGTAGATGAGCAGAATTGATATTCTGATTAATTAGGCAATCTCAAAATCATAGACTAAGGCTACTAAGGAATAAACCAGTACTGGGGCACCTACGTGGCTCAGTTGGTTAAGCATCTGACTTCAGCTCAGGTCATGATCTCATGGTTCATGAGTTTGAGCCCTACATCGGGCTCTGCTGTCAGCGCTGAGCTAGTTTCTGATCCTCTGTCTCCACCCCCACACCCCCCCCCCCCCTTTTTTTTGGGCCCCCCCCCGGCACGGGGGTGGGAGCATGCTGTCTCGAAAATAAATAAACATTAAAAAAAAAAAAAAAGAATAAACCAGTCCTCTCAGACTATGTAAGCATCGAGTTCAAGGACTGCAGCTAAGTACAGCTATGCTGAAGAGTTGAGGAGGCTTTCCAGATCAGGAAGGAAGTGCATTACCCTCCATTCACAAGGACACCATCAAATAAAGGGCATGTTTAATAACAAATTGGAAAGACTGGTGGACAATGGAATTAGCATCATTATAATAGGTATCTTTCAGAAACTAGGTACAATCTTTTTTTTTACACAAGGGAGAAAGAAATCCCAAATTCTGCTCTTATTGAGTATATGGATGTGTTTTTAAAGCTTAGCATATTTTTATGAGAATTACATTGTCGGTAGCTAATTGACATTCAATGCATTTGAGGAAAAACACAGAACATATAGAATATTTAGTTCTAACAGGTTCAGGGGTCATGTATGCTTACCATCCACGAAGGCTTGCACTGCTTTATCTACATTAAAGTCAAACTGTTGTAGCACCAGCACGATTTCATTATTGCTTTTGTTGGGAACAACTGAGCGAACTGCATAGATCTATGAGGAAAAAGAAAAGAAAAAGAAAGGTAAACACTTTAAATATTGTCCATACTGGATAGACTATAACTGTTAGAAGGCCTTGAAAAGCCAACTAATCTATCTTGCCATCAAGCAGACTCAAGCATTTCAGACCAGCAAAAGTTCATCCTGCTAATCACCTTGATACCCTTTTTATTTATGTATACATGTCCACCAAGAGCTCCTTGTTAGGACTGTGGTAGTAAGTGTGAAAAGCCAATTCTGGTTTTTCACCCTCAACCTATCCCCAAGACTAAGGATGCATACAAGAGGTGTTTTCAGTGAAGACACAGATCGTTTTCTGTCTCAAGCTCTCCTCTACACTGGCTCAGGGGGCATCTTTGGAAAACTTACAGAAATAGCCCCATGCCTCAGCTTCTCTTATCTGCACAGTGCAAGCAGTCATCTCAAAGCTCACACAAGTGTGCTGTAAAACTCCATTAATGCTTACAACGACATAAAAGTGTGGGGCATTGTACTTTTGAAATGGCAATCTTAGCCATAATACAGAATGTTCCCAAACACATTTCTAAAAATCAAACATTTAAAACATCGTAAAAGTAAATACATATATGAAAGCTAAGGATTTTAATAGGTTAAGCTAAGCTGATAATAAATTTTTAATGACCTATATGTATTTCTTAGTTAAATTTAGCATGTATTCTTTACTAATAGAATTCATTCACCTCTATCTCACAGAACTTGGAATTACTACAGTATGCTCTACTTATCTGAGCAAAACCTAACTCACCCAGCTTTCTATCAAGGGGATTATTGTAGCTGCTACTGATAGATTCTAGAGTCCTCATGGTGCAAAGGTAAGTGGTAGCCATAATGATGATCATGAAAGCACAGCACAATCTTTGTGTGTTTTTATCAATGGTTAAATTATGGCTAATTGAGTTTTAGAGTTACATGCAGTTTACTGTAATCAGATTCATGGACTACAGATTATATGGGTACGATATGTGTAATGTGACTCTCCTAACCAGAACATTTAGTTAAGTATAGTTAAATATAGCCTAGTTCCTAATTATGTCAGAAAATAGGCAGCCTATCTCATATAGATTTGTACATGAGAGTACTTAGATTATAATGAGAAAACAGCACAAGCTGGAAGTACATAACTTACACAGGTTTGACACTATTGATCAGAAAGCTGGTTTTGAACCTTGACGTTCATAAACATGTGGGTTTAACCAAGGACTCTAATGTAATATATGTATTTGTATGTATGTGTCTCAAGATTCCTTTGCTTTTTTTTTTCTATTCTCACCTTTTATAGTTCTTACTTTTTTAGATTCTATATTAAAAAATTTACTTCTTCAGATATAGGTTCCTTCTCACCTTTTCTCTTTCCCCTCTCTAAAAATCCACTCAGTGAACATTTTTTGAATGCCTATTGTGTGACAAAGGCACCAAACTTCCTGGAACTTACAGACTAGAGGGGGATGTACGTGTTGATCAAATTATCACATAAATAAATATATATGTATACATTGTGATTAATGCCATTCAATCATATGACAAGGAGACTTGACCTTATATAGGTATGTTAACATCTGAAGGACAAGTGAGAAGAGATGGGTAGGAGGTAAGAGGAAAGACATTTTAGGTAGAGGGAACAGTATGAATGTGGAGTAAGGCACAGAGGGAGGCAGAACTGAGGCTTTTAGAATATAAGCAGGGACCAGTGGTGGGCAGGGACTAAATCATGCACGGCCTACGAGGCCGTGCAAAGGCCATGTGAGGATCTCTCAACTATCCTGTCTTTTGTTAAGTGGTACTTTCTTATTCATTATCATGTTAGAAAGATAGCTTTCTCTCTATCTCTATCTCTATTATTGTGTAAGTTAAGATGTACAAGGTGTTGATTTGGTACATTTATATACTGAGAAATGATTACCACCATACCATTAGCTAATACCTCCATTCCATCACATAATTACCATTTCTTTTTTGTGGTGAGGATGTTTAGGATCTACCCTCAACAACCTTCAAGTACAGCATATAGCATTATTAGCTATCACCATATTGTATGTTAGATCCCCAGAACTTGTTATTCTCATAACTGGAAGTTTGTACTCTTTGACCAATACATCCCCTTCCCCCCCCCCCTTTTTTTTAAAGAGAAGCTGAGAGAAAAACAAGAACAAAAACACCTGCATTTAGCCAGGAAAATCACTAACAATGTGTGTCCAACAACAGATACAATTGGCTTAATAGTTACCAGTGCATTGGCGTTACATATAAACATTACATGTTACCCTTCTAATGTAGTTCTTTTAAAAAAATTTTTTTTTCAACGTTTATTCATTTTTGGGACAGAGAGAGACAGAGCATGAACGGGGGAGGGGCAGAGAGAAAGGGAGACACAGAATCAGAAACAGGCTCCAGGCTCTGAGCCATCAGCCCAGAGCCCGACGCGGGGCTCGAACTCACGGACCGCGAGATCGTGACCTGGCTGAAGTCGGACGCCCAACCGACTGCGCCACCCAGGCGCCCCCTAATGTAGTTCTTTTAAATAAAATTCTAACATTTCAAGCTACTATTGTTGGTTAGTGTTATACAAAAATCTTGAGGTGCCTGGGTGGCTCAGTTGGTTAAGGGCCTGACTCTTGATTTCACCTCGGGTCATGATTTCACGGTTTGTGGGACCGAGGTCCCCCCTCCCCAGTCAGGCTCTGCACTTACAGCTTGGAGCATGCTTGAGATGCTCTCTCTCTCTCTCTCTCTCTGCCCCTCCCTCTCTCTCTCTCTCTCTCTCTCTCTCTGAAAATAAATAAACTTTAATAAATAAAAATAAAAATAAATAAAATTTCTGAGGTGCCTGGGTGGCTCAGTTGGTTAAGCATCCGACATCGGCTCAGATCATGATCTCACAGTTTGTAGGTTTGAGCCCCGCAGCAGGCTCTGTGCTGACAACTCAGAGCCTGGAGCCTGCTTCAGATTCTGTGTCTCCCTCTCTCTCTTCCCCCCACTCTTGTGCTCTCTCTCTCTCTCTCTCTCTCTTCTCTCTCTCCCAAAAATAAACATTAACAAAACCTTAAAAATTACATTATTATTTTATCAGCCATACCCTTCTAAATAATGCAATGATTAGTTATTAATTACATTAACTGCATTATAATTACATTAGACCAAAGATTTCTTTTTTAAAAATATAGTTTATTGTCAAATTGGTTTCTATACAATGCCCAGTGCTCATCCCAACAAGTGTCCTCCTCCTTGCCCATCACCCACTTTCCTCTCTTCCCCACCCTCCATGTAGTTTGTTCTCAGTCCTTAGGAGCCTCTTATGGTTTGCCTCCCTCCTTCTCTGTAATTTTTCCCCCCCATGTAGACCAAAGTTTTCGATCCACCTGCACAGTTGTGTGATCAGTAAAGACCCAGAATTATGGAACAAACATAAAATAACTGTTCTCCCTGCTTCCAGTCTCTCCTCTGCAAAACATATTTTACTATATTAAAGTAAAACATAATATATAAACCACAGCATATAGGGACAGTTTCTTTTTAGACGTTTATACAACACTTGCCTATTCCTCTTTAAAAGGAAAAAAAAAAAAAAACAAACCACGGTCAGATACAGAAAACATCTATCCTTGTCATTTTATATATTCTAGCTCCGAACATATCCTAAGAAAATTGTCAATAACTGAGTTCTGATACTAAATCTAACTATGAATATTGCACACAATTCTCAGAGGAAGATACTTAAGATAGGAATGTCAAGTTTTAAAGAAATGGGAAAAAAGAATCTCTGCCTATTCTTAGGTATTCCATAGTAATGTTGAATTCTAGTTGTATTTCTGGGCCAAGCTCTGTGTTTGCTTTAATCCCAGGGCTTGGCTAATGTGAAGGGAGTATTGTTTTTCCACCCTCTTATTTATAAATTCACTACGTCTACTTTCCAATGAAAATGTCTTTGAGAAAGATGGAGAAATTCTGCGTGCTTATACGTGCACATAAAAATACAGGAACCTCACAGGGTCCCTATTCATGACGCAGCAGAGTTATAAAGGGTCTAAGCATTTAAATCTAAAAAAGATCTCATTATGATGTAGCTTTAAAAATAAGGAGTGGATGACAAAGGCAGTGTTATAGTGAGATTGTACTGAAAGGCTGCCTTTGCATTTGGAAATGAAGCTCCTGGAGGAATGGATCAATCAATGCGTGACTAATGGTAGTTTGCATACGGGGAACTCATAAAATTCACGCCTGCAGTGACTGTTTCGCAGAGGCTGTTTCTGGGGCTGCTTCAGACATACAGCCTTTACTCCACTGCCACAGCCCAAGCTGGTGTGCCTGCTGCTGCAGCTTCACGTCGAAGCCCACTGTTTGAAGCTGCACCTGACTGCATCCCTCCAGGGTTCTCACGCCACGAACAGAGCCGTCCAGGAGGGGTGGAGCAGGCGGCAGTGCAGGCTGCTGGGCGACGTCGGGACCTCTAGGTAGCGGTTCATTTAGCAACAGCTTTACCTTTCTCAAATCGTTCCCTTGTTTGGCTTCTACTAATTTAAATCCGGTTTGGCAAATTCAGTTTGCAATTGAGAAATCCGCCTTTTGCATCTCAGAAGTTGTTTTGATTTTACCTTCAGCGGTTTAATCTCTCCTGCCTTCCTCTCTCTGGGGCTTTCTATCTGGCCGGGCAGGCTTTGCCCCGTTCTGCCTCAGGCCCGCCCTGCTGGCGTTTCGCCTGCACTGAGCAGCCAGGCAGAGTGGCTTTCACAGACACTGCTCAGTTTCAGTTTCCCACATTAACCTCCCTCCCCTGGACTTGCGCTGTCTGCTTTAAGAGCTGTTAGCAGATTTCCTCATTCACACTGTGCATTTTTTGAACCTGTCTGTGATGACTCCTTAGAAATTCTTCTTGGCTTACTGATGAGTCACTTAGACTGTGTCTGAGTTTCAAAAACGGTTCTCTGACCAAAGTTTTCAATCCACCTACACAGCTGTGTGATCAGTAGAGACCCAGTATTATCAAATAAACATAAAATAACTGCTCTCTCTGCTTCCGGCATCTCCTCTGCAAATTCATTCCGAGGTTCCTGCCAGACTGCACTTCCTAAAGTATAATCATGGCCATTCTACTCCCTTTCTTGAGAAGAAAGCTAAATCTCTACAATTGAGCATTCATGGCCATCAGCAGCTCCAGCCTGCCCTTCCCAACGCCCCTCTCGCTCTGCCCAGTGTTGGCTCCCCACCCCCACCCCTGTGAGCTTTGTCCTTGACAGGAGAGGTGTCTGCTTGTCCGAATCTTAGAGTCCAGCTGAAGTGCCACGTATTCCGTGGGGTCCTTCTCCACTAGCCCTGCCAGAAGTCACCCTGCCTCCTTACAATTCCCACAGCTCTTACCAGCAGGTGTCTCTTTACACTTAGCGCCTTCTACCCTACATGCTGAGTGTGTACGTGCCGTGCTTACTAGATGGTAAGCGGCATGAGGGCAAGAGTCCTCCGCTCAGACACCTCTGCATAGTCAACATGCCCACCCCGCCTGACTGATCATGTGCATGTGTAGGTATTTAACAACTATTTGCTGAGTGAGACAATGCCAACTTGTAGCTGTATCTAGCTGCTATTTGGGGTCAAAGGCCTATTCTGCGAGCAGGTTTGGGCCATCCTATCACTCTGCGTTTGCCATCCACAATAATATGGGGGTGGAGGTCAGGTGACTATGATGTGACCTAAACATTATATGGGTAGGAGAATGTGTATATGTCCTCTAAATTTCAATAACAGAGATGGGAGGAATATTTATGAGATCTGATCATGTTAGGTACTGTATTTTGTGAAATTTTAAAAATATAAAATAGCATAGTAAGTGCCTATCATTCCAAAGGTCAGCCCAGCAGACAGATGTTGGTTGAGCCCCCACTAAGTGACAGGCACAGAGAACACAGAGGGGAACAGATACAGTTCCTGCCCTGAAGGGGACAGTGGAGCAGTGGAGCCAGAACCGTTTGCACCTGAAAGTGTATAGTAACCCTGTGCTGTCTTTATGAGCAAGGTACTGTGGTACTCCAGAGAAAGAACCAGTAAAGTTTGCCTGGAGAAGGCAGATTACAGAGGAGACAGCTAAATGTCTTAGGAGCTTTGAACTGAAACCAACCTATATTCTAATCTTGGCCCTGCTCCATCCTAGCTCTAGGACCCTGGATGAACTGTTTAAACTGTCAAAACTTGGTTTTGCAGCTGTAAAATGAGGATATGACCTGCTAGAGTCTCAGTAAAAATGAAAAGAGATGATGCATGTTAAGTGTTGGATATAGAATTTGGCACATATTAGCTGCTCAATAAATTTTAAAAAGAAAACGGTTGGCACATTTACACTGGGCCATGAAGGAGAAGGGTCCCTCTAGGTGTAAAAATCGGCACGCCTTTGAAATGGACAGAATATGTGGCTAGGGTGCTGGTGAAAATTTATTTGTATACCTCTCTCCTTAAGAACCTTCCTGTACAGCCTCACTGAGCAGTCAGCAGACCCGAGACTCTCCTGAAGCCCTCCCTCACCTGCAAGCTGATGTACCATAAGGAAGCCCATCACTGCTTCCCCTCTTCCGGCCTGCTCATTCTTTATTTGCTCACCAAATGCTTTCTGTGATCAAGTACCATACTAGTGGCTGGATATAGCACTAACGAAACAGATACTGTCATTACAAACCCATAGAGGAAAAGAGCAGTGAATATATAAATTTAAAATGTGTATTACTGCAACTCACACTAAGTGAGTGATATGTAGGAAGCAATCAGAATGTAGTGACAAAGATCACTGAGGTCAGGAAGTAACTTGGCAGAAAAGCCAAGTGGGCTAATCAGAGTCTCTGCCTTGGGAGTCTGGACTTTTTCATACAAAGGGAGAGAAGAAAATAGGGATGAAGAGGGGCTGTTCTGGAGCTGCCTCACTTCCTGCCTTGCCTGCTTCTTTAGCTCTTCTTGAAGTCCCATAAGACCCTACCCCAGACCTTTATAATAACTTCTTTTACTTGCACTAGTTTGAGAGGGTTTCATTTTCTACAATAAGCAGCAAGTGCTAGACACAACACTAGCAGCCAGGGCTGGAAATAAAAATAATAAAGCCAAATAATCAATTCAATTGGCAAAAGGGAGAAACAGATGACTTTACAGGTAAATCCAGTTAGAATGTGAAGGACAGAAGGGAGAAGGCCCATGAGCCTTGTTCACGTACCTCTTCTAGCAACTTGTGTTGGCATAATTACTTATGTGACTATTTGTCCCACTGGGACATGAGCCCCTGAGTGAGAGAGATCACATTTACATATCTACTGGGTCTAGAACAATGGGCGGCATCAGAAGATGATCGATGAATGTACAACTGAATGAACTAAAGGAAGTAGGAAGCCTAGTAATACGGCCACTGAAATATTACAGTTTTATTTGTCCATTTTCCCCCCAGTGCGTTTCTGAAATTCAGTGTAAAGTATTACAGGATTAAAAAGTATTCCAGCCCAAAGTGAACGGAGTGCCTCCTAGGTACCAGGAGGATGGTATATGGCTGTATACCGTGTATGTGGTGTACATGGCTGGTCCTAGCCCTGAGGAGCCTGCAGTGTTGTTGCTCCATCCCACCCCCTACCCTAAGGACAGCAGTCAAACAGCCAGCAACCTCCTTTGCACACCAGTGAGAACCAGAGTTATTTATGGGTTTGCCATTCTTGCAACTTTGAAAGGAATTTTATAATCAGCTTTGGTCACATTTCTCAAATGCTGAGCCGTTCAGAGATGCCTTAAACACAGCTCATCTGTGTATGTTTTGCTTCACTTGCTGGACCACTAATATCCACACACTAATGAAGGCAGTTCTCTCAAGAATCTTCTTGAGGAAGAAAATACTCTTTGTAGACCAGTATCCCGGCATCATGGATAATGCTATAATTTAATTGCCTTTTCTAACATCTACTTTCTGCCAGCGGAAAAAAAAAAATATGCATGAGGTGTTGTCATGTTCTACTTGGCTGACTTTCTGGGAATTAACACCAGGGGTACAAATCAAAATTAACTTTTTTTTTTTTTCTTTTTGGCAGGAAACCAGGATTAGAAGGAATAATGAAGATTTGAAGGTGGAAAAAAATGAGATGTGTCTTCTCAAACTTTAAAGTACATTCACATCATCTAGGAATCTGATCAGAATGCAGAATCTGATTCATGGGTGCTTGGGGTGGAGCCCAAAATTCTGCATTTCTAATAAGCTCCCAGGGGATATACATGCTGCTTGTCCGCAGATGTGGTTGGCATAATAATGGCCCCCAAAGACATACATGCCCCCAGTCCCCTGGAACCTATGAATATGTTAGGTTACACACAAATTAAGATTGCATAGAATTAAGGTTGTTAGCTGACTTTAAAATGGGGAGATTATCCTGGATTATCTCAGTGGGCCCACTATAACCACAGCATCTTTCTAAGTGGAAGGAGGAAGAAAGTCAATGTCGGAGTATGCAATGTGAGAAAGACCTGACCAGCCACTGCTAAGTCCGAAGATGAAAGGGGGCCATGACCAAGGAGTGCAGGCAGCTTCCAGAAGCTGGAAAAGGAAAGAAAACAAATTCTGCACCTACAGCCTCCAGAGAGGAACATAGCCCTTGCCAACATCTTGATTCTAGCCCAATAAGAACCATCTGGATTTCCAATTCCATCAATGTAAGATAATCAATTCATGTTATTTAAAGCTACTAAATTTGTGGTGATTTGCTACAACAAAGGGAAACTAGTACAATGGGCCACAATTTGAGGAGTGAAGGTCTACACCGTTCTTCTTATTAAAATGGAGATGTCTTTCCCTTGCTCACCAACTAATCTCTTTTTAAAAAAATACACCATCCTGTTCCCCCATCCCACACACATATTTTGAGGGAATTCTAACTATTCATTCAAGCCAGATTTTGTGAGGTAAAGTGACATGAATCTGACACAATCTTTGCCTCCAGGAACTGACAAGCAGTGGGAAAATAAGGCAAAATCATAAATAACAACTAGTTCAAGGATCATTTTGACAAAGAAATCATCTGATTTCACGTGTTCTCTCTGCTCTCTTTCACTACCCCCAACAGGTTCCCTTTGCTTTTCACCTGGACTCTGGAAAAAGCTTTCTGATTGGATTCTCTGGCTTGGTTTCTCCTCTCTCCAATCCATCTTAAAACAATCACTGTACAATTAATCTCCCCAAAATGGTTGAGTGTGCTAATCTGACCAAGGGAAGGAGCTGGCAATGAGAAAGGATTTGAGCAGAGGAAAGACAGGAGGTGAATTCTGAAACAAAGTCCTGGAGGAAATGAAGGAAAACGGTATCAAAATCCATGTGGAAAAACAAGGTTTGGAAAGGAGTGGAGATTCTTCTCTCTCATTCTCAAATTCTAAGAAAGTGAAGCTATAATGGAAATTTGAGATCGTGAAGAGGAAAATGTAAGGAGATTATTTCCTAATTGAGAGTGTTAGAGCTTGCTTCAGGGCTTAAAAAGTGGGAACAGGCTTAGAGCTGCCTTATGGGAAGGTGATGGGAGTGGCCTCTATACGTGGAAGAATGCTGAGCAGGAGTGAGCAACCACGAATGTTGGATAGTGCAGATTTGTCATGATTTTCCCTAGACTGTTCAGTAAGCCCAGAGCAGAGATAAGGAATGATTCAAGGTTATAAACTCTAAGGAACACACTAGGACATCCTAGAGCTCAGGGATATGGGGCATGAGAATCATAAATGTAACCGATCAAGGCTTCTGTGGTCTATGAAGAGGGATGATGGACTAGGAGTAGGGAGAGGCTGAGGGATCAAAGATCCTGTTGAGAACCCAGAGCAGATGTCAAAGAGAGCAAGAGGCTAAGAAAGGTCATTATAAAAAGGATGTGGCCAGAGAGAGGATGTTAGATACTTCCAGTCCGTGGTCCTCGTCTTCCAGAGTGTAAATATAATCCTTTTCCTAAAGACCAGCCCTTCACTTTTTTCAAGGAACCAAAAGTATGCCCCAGAATTCCATCTGTTATAAAGTAAATGTATGTTCTTCAGCAGTTTTTTTTTTTTTTTTTTAATCAGCTGTGCTTCCCAAGCTTTTACCACATTGGCCAAGCTCCTCTAAGTGTATCTGACTGAAATGTGCTTCTATAAAAGAAGCTTATTGTTCCTGAAGTGGTTGGATCTGAGCAGAGGACTGTGGGACCTGCACCTGTCCTGGTTGGGCTCCATTTATCCATTAAAGGAATCTAAGATGGCACTAACACTTTTAGGAGCCACACCAATTACTGGCTGAGATGGAGCTTACTTTGCTGCTAACATACCCTAGGTTGTTTCTGTGACCAGTGTCCCCTGTTCCATACTTGTGCACCAACTAGAATGCAAGTGTAGGATTTTGCATTCACCTTTGTTAAATTTCAATCTGTAAATTCTGACCTATCCCTCAAGCCAGCTGTTAGCCTTTAGAACCTTGCTTTCGCCACCAAAATCAGGGAGTGCATTAGCCATTCCTTCTGACCTTGCACCATTTTTTAAATTAGTTGAGATCTTGTATATCTTATCCAAATTGATTTGAATTTGGATGGGCCAGAGCCAAGTACAGAAGCCAGAGTATTACTACAAGAACTTCCTTCGGAGCTAATATTTACCTCCTAATCCATGTTCATTTGTTTATTCATTCAGTAAGTCACAATGTACAGACTATGCTAAAAGCTGGACTGTAGGTGGTGACAGATACACTCCTCGACCAGCTTTGGAGTTTATAGTGTAGGAAGGCAGATGGTTGATGAATGCTACAGAAGGGGAAATAAAGATGCTTTGGGTGCTGATAACAGGAGAACCTATCCCTAGAGTCAGGGAAACCCCCACCTGAGAACTGAGGATGAAGGGTGATTAAGACCCAGAGGGGTCAGGGGGGAAGAGATAGGAGTGTTCCAAGAAAAGCACACAACATCTGTTAATGGACAGGACAGAGTGACTAGGAGCACGTTCAAAGCAATGATGGTCCAGGATTGTGGGAGCATTAAAGGTTCAAAGGAAGGGGATTTTGGATGAAGCTGGATTGAAAGGCATGGGGCAAAGATGTGCAGGGCCCTGCAAGCCATCTTCTAATTTTGAGCCTTATTCTGAGGGCAAGCCATCGAACGGTTTTACTCAGAAGAGGAGAGTGGTATTTGCATATTCGAGAAGGTCACTGTGGTCTCTATGTGGATTAGCAGGAGGAGGTCAAGTGGATGGCAGGATTCTAATGCAGTGTCCAGGGAACAGAAAATAGACAAAGACGGGGCAGTTTAAAGAATGACTCACTTACAAATTAGTTGGGAGGAAGTGACTGATTTGTGTGTAAGGAGATGCGAAGAACGAGGAGGACAAAGGAATATGGATGGCCCAGGTTTCTGACTTGAACATTTATGTGGATAGCGGTGTCATCTGAGAGATGAGGAGCCATGGTAGAGATGGAGCACTATTCTTGAGGTATCCACATATCCAGATACTTAGAGAGCAGCTGGACCTCTGAATCTGCAGCTCCAAGGAAGAACTGAGCCAAGAAAACAGATTTGGGCACTGTCAGCATCAAATATTGGTTCTCAGCCCTGACTGCAAACTGAAATTACCTGGTGAATTTTAAAAATATTCCTACACCCAGGCCCCATATCCAACAATTAAATCTGGGCCTGGTCATTGATTATTTTTTTGTTTTCTTAGTGATTTTAATGTCTATCCAGACTCTGAGAACCATGAATGAGAGATATGGGAAGTCATAGATAGGGTGGGGCAGTGTGGAAGAAAAAGAAAGTGGCATGGGACAGACCTCCTTTTAGGTATAACTGCTCACCTATCAACTCATTTACCTGAAAGCACTATCTAGCCACCCACACTTCCATTATTTATGCAACATTATAACTCCAAAAATATCAGTTCTAGTTTAGGACAGTTTTACTGTTAGAGAGGGCATTCCAGTTATCTACTGCTTCATAAAAAGTCACCCCAAAACTTTGTGGTTTAAAAACAGCAACCTGTAATTTTTCAACATTTTTGTGGGTCACGAATCTGGGAGGAGTTCAGCTGAGTGGGTCTGGCTTTGGGTCTCGTGTATGTAGATGGAGGAGCCAGTAGAGTCAGGCAGAGGAATGCAGGTACAGGTGGGGTCTGGCTGGGCATCTCTCTGTATTTATGTATCTCAGCAATTCTCCGTGTGGCCTCTCCTTGTGGGCTAGTCTGGGATTCCCCACGGCATGGTGGGCTTAGAACAGTTAGATTGTTTCTATGGCAGCCCAGGGGACCAGCACGGGTGTCCCAACTAGTAAAAAAAAAAAAAAAAAAAGCTGAACCACCTAGCTTCAGAAGTCACATAGTGTTACCTCCTTTTTACTGTCCTGGTCAGCTAGTTCCAAAAACCTACCTAATTTTAAGGGGAGGGGCACAGACCCCACTTCTCAATGGGAGAAATATTGTTATAGCTATTGGAGAATACAATCTACTCAAAGGGTTGAAAACAACAGCCACCACCCAGATTTCTTTCCATCAATTCTAGATCTATACCTTGCAAAGTCACTGTACATTTGAGGGAAGAAAAAGCAAATTAATTTAACTGTTGTTATAATACTAAATGAAAATTGGTATCTTAAAGTTATACAACTTCTCTAATTTCTAGAAATAACCTGATGACTTGTAGACCAAGAGATACTCACATGGACTTTTCTCCCATCTAAAGAAATAGTCAAGTTAAAATCAGATAACCAAACGTCTTAAATCTTTTAATTTAGTCCATGATAAATTTTTCATTGTAGAATTCTGACCTTTAATCTGACACTTGTAGGTTTAAAAAATATGTATCAAATGGCTGCTATTAGCAGCACTGGCCCCTGTAATCCACATGGAGACAAGGAATGAGCTTCATACACATTTCATTTTATCCATTTAGCTAGCATGGATTCAGTGTCTCCCTGCATGTTTACTGTACTTGTGCTTGATCCCTCATATTTTCCCAGAACTGCCAGTTAGATTTGCACAAAACTTAGGGCAGGGTGAGCCCCTGAGCCCACTGGAAGCCTGTTTTCAGCCAGCCTGTTACACCCACACCGTGTTAGGACTTGGGTAAATATTCTGTCTAGTTATTTTCTCTGATGAATTCCACATTTGGACTTATTAGTGAGGACACAAACAAAGGGGGGCAATGTTATTTTTACAGGGAATTTTAGTTTTGAGATTTTAATCAGAATAGAAAAGTAAGGTGCTTTTAATTGATCTTCTGCTTCTAATTTAGAATATTCAGTAAAAATCATTCCTCCCTTTCTTTGGAATTTAAGCTCTCCACTTTGGGGGAAAAAGGTAATTAAAGAAGTCTACTTTCCCCATGGATTTTTTTCCCTCTGCTCATTCACAGAACTTTTCAGATAAAGAGTACCACGGAGATATAAGTCACTATTACCAGTTAATCAATACCAGAATGAAAAAGTTAATTACCCATTAGTCAATACCAGAATAGAGGAGTTAAATTAATCTCTAAATTATATCAACTTTGGATATTTCTTCATTGTGGCATGAAGTAAGGAGACTATCTGAACGCCACAGAAACCAGGAACACTCACTTTTGGGGGAAGTGTACTTGTTCACCTACATACTATGTTTTAATTCCAATGGGTTTGACCAAGTCAAAACACACAGGCTGGTTTCAACATCAGTAAAAATTATCATCTGACTGATTAGATTTTGTTTTCCCCATAATTTAATGAGTTTCACTTGCTTTTCCTCTAAAAGCAGTAGAAAGTTAAAACTTGTTTGCACATTCAGCCTTAGTTGAAGAGCTGAAATTACAATCTCAGCCAATAAAAAAGCCAAAAGGGGAACAAATGTCCACTGATGGATAAGTGGATAAAGAAATGTGGTATGTACTGCAATGGAATAGTAGTAGCTGCAATGGAATAGTAGTAGCCTTAAAAAAGAAGGAAATCCTCTCATATGTGACAACAGGGAAGAATTCTGAGGACACTATGCTGAGGGAAATAAGTCAGACACATGACGAATATGGCATGACTCCACCATATGACGTATCTAAACAGTCAAACTCCTATAGAAGCAGAGAGTAACAACAAGGGTGGCCAGAGTCTGGGGGAAAAGAAAATGAGAAGTTGCTGTCAACAGGTATAAAGTTTCAGTTATGCAAGACGATTAAGTTCGAGGGATGTGCTGTGTGACACTGTGTCTACAGTCAACAATAATACATTGTATGGTTAAAGAGAGTAGATCTCATGTGAAGTGTTCTTACCACAATAAGAGAAAAACTGTTAACTTTAAGTTACATAACTGATCCCCATCATCATTTCAATACATTTTTACTGGTAATTATCTTCAAGGATTGAGAAGCAGAGTTCTGAAGGGTCTGTAGACAGTGTGGCATTAGAAATGCCCTACTAGTGAACAACAAATGGAGCATAGGGCTGGTTTAATCAAATTCCTTTATTTTACAAGAAAGCAGGTACAGAGAGGTTATGTCCTACTTTTGAATTGAGGCAGCTAATTTGTATCACAGCTAAGACTGACTCCATGGTCTCTGATCCACGACACAGTCCCCTTTTCCAGTCTTATAAGACACCTATAAGGTGGGAAGGACCATGAATTCACCCAACGTTAGAGTTGGAGAGGGTTTTGGAAATCCTCTACATGAATTCTCTCATTTGGCAGATAAAGAAACTGAAGTCCAGAGAGGTTACACAGTCTACCAAAGGACACAAAGTTTTTTCAGTAGAATGAACATGTTAGAAATAGACTACATTTTTAATAGAAAATGGGACCCACAAATCATCATTGGTCCAAGAAGTTAAGAACCCCTATACTAGTGGCAGTATGGCTCAGCTTGCTAAGGGAAGGAGGATTCTGGAGTTTGCATTTTAATTTACTAATTAACAATGGTTCTCAAACTTTCTATTAATTCTTTTCAATGAACATATAAATCTCATGCTTTTCTCTTATACGACTGAATTTCAAAATAGGTATTTCAATTTCATTTTTTACTATAAATGTTTGCTATATGCTCAAATATTGTGGTACCATGGAAATCTCTCTCTGCGGGAAGCAGAGCTGAACCCAAGCCACGCTCCCCACAGGATGCTCCCAGCCAGTGACTGTGATGGTACATGGTGGTGGAAGATCATTCCCAAAGGATACAGGACCCTTCCAGCCGACAGCTTTGGCCTCAGGACTCCCCTTCCGCGGAAACATCCTTCAAACCACACTCCAAGCTCAGACTCTTCCTACCCGACTTTCCCTTCATCTCTCTCTTCTTTCAAAGACACCAGACCTGCACACAGTGTGTAGACTCTCTCTGCTTGCTCATGCTTCCTCTCTCTTTTTATAAGCACTCCCTCTCTTCTCCTACCTCTAAGAAATCTCTTGCTCCTCTAATCATCTGGCATCTACCTCTTGGAGGACTCAAACAAACACAAACAGTCTTTTTCTAATTACTCCTGTCTTTCCCCACTGACATTCTAATGCTTGCCCCAAACCAGGGAGACATCATCCACTCTTTCCTCCCTTCTTCCTCATGGCTGAGGACCTCCATTACAGAATCTTGGCTCAGTTATTTAGCTCTATATTGGTTAACAAATATTTTAGGGGCATAAAGTCTATGATACTGCTATTACAGGAGTCATTGGGTACACAACTAAATTAAAAGTCCATTTGTGTTTATAAGGAGCATGTAATCAAGTTGTAGAGAAATGATGTACAGAGAAAGAGAAGCTTTAATAATAACGCAAGCAGCACACTTTTAAGTGCTGAATCTATCTAATCTCATCTAATCTAATCTAACGTACCTGGATAGATTTTTAGTGCTCAAGGTCAGAAGAGAGAAAACCATTGTATCCTTGTCATTTTTTAAAAAAATCTGTACCAACTGGATAATTTAATATGAAGGATCATTGTGAGAAACAGCTAGAGTATTGGTGAAGCGCCCATAAATTCCAAGAGATTGCCAACAGAGGTAACTTCTTCCCTGCTGCCCAAAGTCTTAATTTTTGGTGTGTTCTTGTATATTTTAGCATTAACCATCTCTGTTTACATATACCTCTCAGCCATAGTGCAAAAGGGGCTCCTTTTCTAGCAAAAGGCTGGAAGCAGGGGGGCAGGAGAAGCCGAACAGAAACACTGTGAATTCCAATCATGTAACCTAGAAAAAGCAATGTGATGCTAATCCTGCAATAGTAAATTTCTTCTTATCCCCTGAAACTGATGCTGACATTTCCATTTATTCATTCAGTTCCTTTAGACTCCCTGTCAAATCTCTTCTAGTTGCCAAGCAACAATAACAGCAGTTCTGTACATAAGCATTAGGCAATAACTATTGCCAATGTTTCTCCTTCCTTTGAAAGGGAAATTTAATGACCCTTTCCTATGAGAAAATGATGACAAGAACCTGTCTGTGGTGAAACTTGGAAGCTGTTTGTGTGGTTTGTGTTTTTGCTGTTCGAATTCAAGGACTGGGCTCAACTGATTTAAACACTCCTACAAAATTATGAAATTAAGATTTGCCTCAAAGCTTGCGTGATTTGGTCTTTAGAAACAACTGTGTATCATACACCTGAAACTAATATAATACTGTATGTTAACTACACTGGAATTAAAAAAAAAACAAACACAACAGTGTATCATTAAAACTATTCCACATCCTATGAAATGAGTTCTCTGTTAAATGAAGTTAATATTTCACAGATGCTCTGATCCTGCTAAAATTTCTTTAATCAAATGCTTGGGTTTTTCTGATCATACTCCACTCCACATAAAGCCTTGAACTATATTTTAGTACTTTGTGAAAACACAGATCAAGATAGTTACAGGGAAAAAAAAGATAAAATGAGACATCTGCCCATCTGTTGAGGACAGACTCTAGGACACACAGTCTACCTCAGTCATCTGTAGAAATGTTGAGATGACCCTTCTCTGTCCCCACAGTGGACTAGAGGCTCTTCTATTCTTCCTTCTTCATTTTAATGACTCTCTATTATTACTGTTTACAACCCAATTTACCTCTATAACTTTACCAGCTCTAAAAGCTATTTACAATAAGTGGTATATCCCAACAAGTATATTCTAGACTAAGCTATTCCCCATTTCCATATCATTCTGTTTTCTAGCCTCACTTATTTTTTGTGAAGCTTAGCAATAGCTATAAAAGTTTGAAAAAGTCAAGTCCAGTTTTATGTTCTTTTTCTCATTTGGGATTTTTATTTATTTAATTTTTTCTAATCTCAATTCTATGTGAGTTTATATTTTGAGTTCCAGACAAAAATGCTAATTAGAGCTCCTCTTCCATTTTTTAAGTTGTAAAATAAACAGATGAACTCCCCAAGATCTTTTATAGTTTACATGATTCAGAGCTCATAAAGCTCAATTTGTATTTGCTGACTTTGTTAAGTGGTATTATTACCATGTCCAATCTACAGATTAGGAAACTGAGGCCCAGAAAAGTTAGGTGACTTGCTCCAGACTGCTCAGTTAGTAACTGGGGGGCTAATAATCTCTGCCTCTGTCTCCAAACTCCACAACCTTACCTCACTCGAGATCACTTCCCAAGCATACATGGTTCCCTAAAGTTGCATAGGGATCACTCTTTGTTGGAATTAGATATCAGTTCATAACTGGACAGTCAGCAAATATTTTGTAACCCCATTTTACAAGCAAGGATCCCCTCTGCTTTCCATCACCAAATTGTACTGCAGAATTGTATTCTATTTAAACTGATTTATAATAATGCATGAAAATATCTGACTAAAAAGTTTGCCTATGTCAGTTCTAATAATTTTTTCTTAGTTGACAATTACATATAAAATTTTATAAGTCAATTTAGCTTGATAATCTAGTGTTTTGTATGAGAAATAATATAATAGTAACAACTGAGCCCTATATCCTTAACTCATCCATGAGTTTCTAGTGTTGAACTTCCTAAAAAATATGTCATTTAGAAAAGAGTTGTAAAAAGTGACTATATCCCAAATAATAAGGTCCCTGATTTGTGTAAAGATTTTGTTCTGGGTATCTTTCCTCAACAAAGTGAGATATGGGGATTGTTTTTTTCTTCCTTTGGGTTCTTGGGTTCTTCTTTTTTTTTTTTATTTCTTTTTTTTTCTTTTTTTGGTACATCAGGATATGACGAGTTTTACTCACCAAAGGACCTCATTTGTTATGAGGACACCTTCCTGAAGCCACCTGTATTTGACAACCATCTTATGAGGATGCTGCTTTTTTGCAGAACTACAGGTAGTCAGTCAACCTAAGCAACCCTACTTTCTGTTTTTAGAAGCAATTTAAAACTTGCTTTATTTAATAGCAAAGAGAGTACTAAAATAAGATGACAATTCCATTAGCCTATATTTCAGTTTTCAAGAAGGCCTGAGATTTTGCAAAATATCATGAATGGGAAATGTAGTCTTTAAAGAACTTAACTATTCAAGTAGGCATGTTCATTCATTCATTAGTCATTCATTTGTCTAACTGTATTTGGGGGTCAACTCTGTGTCAAATCCAAGAATATGAAGATAAGAGGGGCCCAATCCCTGCCCCCAAGGAGCACATAGTCTCATGGGGAGAAGACAGAGCTAACCATTGCAATCTGCATAGTGGTTTTGGAGCAGAATGCAGAGAGCCCTGCTGAAGCTAAAAGGAGAAGGGCAAAGAATTCAGGTAGGGCAGGAAGAAAGAGAGAGGAGATATTCCTCTGAAAGGGCTCCTGAAATGGAAGTGAATGAGGGCCAGGTGTCTGAGGAGGAGATGGAAATGACTTTTGCTAAGGCCTACAGGCAAGGAACATTGGAGGTCAGGATGGGTCTGTGGGGAAGTGCCAATAAGTAAGGTGCAAAAGAAGACAGGGTCAGATCTCAGAGGATGTACGTCACACTAAGGAGACTGAACTTTGATGGGAACGCAAGCTGGTGCAGCCACTCTGGAAAACAGTATGGAGGTTCCTCAAAAAACTAAAAAGAGAACTACCCTATGACCCAACAATTGCACTACTAGGTATTTATCCAAGGGATACAGGTGTGCTGTCGTGAAGGGACATGTGTACCCCACGTTTATAGCAGCACTATCAACAATAGCCAAAGTATGGAAAGAGCCCAAATGTCCATCAATGGATGAATGGATAAAGAAGATGTGGTATATATATATATATACAATGGAGTATGACTCGGCAATCAAAAAGAATGAAATCTTGCCATTTGCAACTACGTGGATGGAACTAGAAGGTATTATGCTAAGTGAAATTAGCCAGAGAAGGACAAAAATCATATGACTTCACTCATATGAGGACTTTAAGAGACAAAACACATGAACATAAGGGAAGGGAAACAAAGATAATATAAAAACAAGGAGAGGGACAAAACAGAAGAGACTCATAAATATGGAGAACAAACTGAGGCTTGCTGGAGGGGTTGTGGGAGGGGGGATGGGCTAATGGGTAAGGGGCATTAAGAAAATCTACTCCTGAAATCATTGTTGCACTTTATGCTAACTTGGATGTAAATTAAAAAATTAAATTAAATTAAAAAAAAAAAAAAGGAGACTGAAATTTAAGTCCAATGGCATTTCCAACTTAAATCGTTACAGTTATAATCCAATAATAGAAAGATATTTTAAAATAAACAGCCACAGAGAGTGTCAACTATAAATTTCAGTTGTCTTGGATATTACACCTTAAGCTGTTATTTTCTCCTTTGGACTAAAAGCTGCCTGAGGACAGAAATGATTGCCTCAAAAGTACCTTCTCCTTTTCAATTCATCCAACAGTGGATCCACTAGAGGTAACTGATGAACTCATTTCATCACAAGGATTTTATTAAGTATTAATTGCCCACAGTGCTCCACTAGGTATTGTATAAAAATACTGCATACACCTGTTCTCAGGTCTCTAAAAGCTTATAATTTAAGACAAAACAGTTGTCATTATTCTTAATTTTCAGAACTAAAATGTCATTGCCCTGTGTGACAGATTGAGAAACAAACTAATCATAAGAAGGCCATAAATGCACTAAAATAAATCAACGTAAAATTATAAATGATCACAGAATTTTCAGTTGTTTATTATGATTTATTTTATTGAGTTGAGAGATCTATTAACCTTTTGCTATAGGAAGACGGAAGGTACTAATTGAGTTGGAGGGGCCCTACTCTCATTGTCATGCAGATTAATAACATTTACAACTTAAACATCACCCTCTTTCAAAACAATGCCAACGTTTTGATAAGTTACTGAACTGCAATAGCAAAAACACCATCTACTTTTAATCTTCATGTGCATATGTGACATTGATCATGACAAGTGGATTGGTGTGGCATCTAAGCCAATGCAGGGAGCATTCACACAGAACCTCTGTGGTTGGGGCGCTGACAGATCGGCCTCCTTCCCTTACTGGCAGGATGTCACCTCTGTTTTGAATAAGACACTTTTTCCGGCTGAGCCTACAGTATCGCTCTATCCAACTAGTCATGTTTTGCAAAGAATCAATTACCATGACTCTGATTCTTTAAAGTGCTTTTCCCTCCCATAACCCAACTTTAGAAGCTGTTCAATCCATCCATCAACAGGCATTCAGAAGAGGGCTAACCTTTGGTCGGTACTCTGGTGCCAGACCCAACTTCTCAAACAGGGAAACACATAGTCTCACCCAAGATTAAGACTATGAGTCAGTAAGAATGTGAAGCCATGATATAAAAGGGGCACGTCGTTCTGCTATTGTTTGTTCAATACTCAATAAGTAAAAACAATTTCGTATTAAAATAATATATGCAATATATTACAGAATACAATGGCTAAAAATTTGCGTTGATATCTAAGGTAACCCATGAGACTCCAAACAAATTATGTATTGTGGAAAATGGTTTTGACCATGTCCTCGGAGACCTGGGGTCACAAGTTTGTTCTCCTGCCCTGAGGGTATTTTGATGGAAAACTGTGGGAAGCAGTAATGTAGTGGAAAGAGGACAGGCTTTAGAACCAGACACAGCACAGTCTGAACCCCTGCTCCTCCACATTTCCTGAGAGTCTGACTTCGACCAAGTCACGTCACCTTAAGCCCCCTTGTCCTCAGAATGTTATTTAATATGAAGATCTGTAAAATAGGTAGCACAGTAGTGGACAGAGCTAGGGTGAGCTCTAAAAAATACCACATAAGTCACGCTCCTGCTTAAAAGCTTTCAGCAGTTACTTTTGTCCTTGAATAAAGCCCTACATGGCTCTCTCTCAGGTTCTAAACCTTTTGGGGCACAAATTCCCTTTGGCGGTCTGGTGAAACCTATGGGGTCTTAGAATGTTTTAAATAAAATACATATAAGTATAAAGGCAACCACCATTCATATTGAAATAAAGTTAAAATTTAAAAAATGTATGCTACAGTAATATATGTGCTACTCTATTAACAACAAATCGCACAATGTGGCGGCCGTTTCAATAGCTATCGTAATTTTGAAGTAGTGAGGAACAAACATCTCAGGGTTGTCTGCAGCAAATGTAATTTGATATGAAGAGATCTGTGGTTTCTAGTTGTGAAAGTCACAGATACTCCTGCTGCAACTGTGGGTTTTCTCCTTTCCCTGCATTCATAATCAAAGAAGATGCTAAATTTCATTTAGATGTGAGTGAAGATGAAAATGTGTTTTTTCTCATGCAAGTTTGTGGAGCCCTGGAGTCCACCCGTGGATCTTAAGGAGGTCCAGGAACACAGATGAAGAGCCAATATCCCACCAACACTGGTTCCTGCTGTGCTCACTTATCTCATCTCCCCTTCCCATCCCTTTGCCCATTACTTTCTGGCAACAGGGAGCACTTGATCTTCAAACACATTCCATTGAGCCCACCTCAGGGCTTTTGCCTTTCTCTCTGGAATCTGCCCTCAGGTCTCTGCATGGTGCTTCTTTCTTGTTGTCTTCGTCTCAGCTCAAGAATCACCTCCTCTGAGAGGGCTGCCCTGACCAACTCCATCTAAAGTACCCCCTCCCACAGCCACCCTCATCGTTACACTATCTGAAATTATATGTTCTCTATTGACTCTCTGTTTCTCTGTCCTAAAGAGCAAGCTCCATGGGAGCAGGAACCTCCTCTACATGCTCAGCGCCATCATCCCAGCATCCAGAACAGTGGCACAAAGTTACAGTCCAACACGTCTTTGCCAAATGAAAGAAAAAACGTGGAGACTCCATTAGTGCTACTTCTCTCATCCTTCACACTATGTTTTAGGTACTGTGAGGATACAAGGAGATAAAAGACAAACTCTGGCCTTCAAGTAGTTTATGGTCTAGTGGAGGTGGGAGGTAGCCCTGTGGAAGGTGGAGAGGACTTCTCACTCTGCTGTACAACCATGGACATATCTCTTCTAGGGCCTCAGTCTCTACAGTGCCAGATAAATGGCTTGGACAAATTTATCTCCGTGGTCTCATACCATGGTTTCATATGGTTCATGATCATGAGGAGCTAACAATGCAAGGCAGCATATATAGGAAGTGAGGGGCTTTGACCCTAAGGGGAGGAAACTTCACAGAGGTGGACAAGACTTGGAAGGGCTTTGAAGTGTAATCAGCCTCCAACAAACAACGAGAAGGGGGATTTTCAGAGTCATGAACTTCCAGCTGAAAGAAACTTTATAGGTTATCCAGCAGGACCACTAGGTAATGCTATGGACATCTCTGTATGAGGCCATTTCTGGAGATGTAACATAATACCCCAGCCCTCAGATGTAACCCAGAATGTGGCTGAGAGTATGAGCTGTAGAATGGCACTACCCGGGTTCAAATCCCAGCTTTGTAGCTTACTAGCTATGTAAATTGAGGCTAATTGCTTAACTTTTCTGTGTCTCAGTTCTCCCCTCTGTTAATAACAACAGTATTAACTTCACGGGGTTATGGTCAAAATTAAATGAGAAAATGAATGTAATATGCATTAACACACATTTAGTAAATGTTCCTTATGATTCTTTCTGTTGAATGTTTTTTAAAAAATATTTTTTAAATTTATTTTTGAGAGACAGAGAGCGAATGGGGGAGGGGCAGGGAGATGGAGACACAGAATCTGAAGCAGGTTCCAGGCTCTGAGCTGTCAGCACGTAGCCCAATGTGGGCCTCGAACTCACAAACTGTGAGATCATGACCTGAGCCGAAGTCAGATGCTCAACCGACTGAGCCATCCAGGTGCCCCTGCTGAATGGTTTGCTAGCATGTCAAACTTACTATGTATCCCCCAAAACCACTTTTCTCTTCTTCCACTGCAATTGAATTTTTACTAGCTGGAGACTACATTATCCAGTTTGTGAAGTTTCTATAAGCCAATACAGAAATATATCGTACCTTTTCCTTGACATTCACATGAGTATTGAGTTCAGCCATCTTGCTTCTAGTGGAATAAGCCCTGTAAAGAAGGAAGAAAAGATTAAGTCTAAAGTTTTAAAATTGATTTCTCAATGTGTTATTTTAATGCTCTCTCCCATGCTGAAATGCTCTTGTTCAGCCATAATCATAAATACCATTTTAGAATGTAAAAATGCTTTCAAGCTAAGCATTTGTCTTAGATATGTTCTAAAAGCATATTATAGCTCTAGAAGACAATGTAAAATCTTTTATTCATACTATATTGACACGAAAAATGACAAAGATAGATAGGTATGTACCCAAACTGTGTTTTTTTATTAAGTAAAAGAAAGGTAGTCAAAAATAGTGAGAGGAGGAAAAGCATACCTATTTTAACTAAGCATTGTCATCCCAATCCTTGCTGTCCCAAAGCTTTCATTAGCCGCTAGTTAATTTAACAAACATTTATTGAGTCTTTCCTGCATATACATAACTATACCAAAGCACTCGAGGAAGAAACAGGAGAAATGATTCCAGATTTAAACATAAACACTAGACATAACAGTTTTTAAACTGGCTTTTTCACTTATCAATATATGAACAGCCTTCCAGATCAATGCATATATAACCCTTCACCATAATTTTAATGACCATAAATTCATGATCTCTATCAAATGGAGTCTTAAAATTGCCCATAATCTTTGTTTCCCTAAATTCTTTAGGCTTTCTACTGCTGGTGTCTAATCTTTTTTGTGAAGTGACCCACTCAGAGAAGATCTATATTCTTAATAAGAAGCAGTGGTGTTTTCTTTCTTCTCATCTGGTCTAAACCTTTCATGATTATTACGGAAGACAGATCTTAAGTCTTTAATAGTTTCAATCTCTTTTTGAAATAGAACATGAATGACTTAAATGGCCAAACAGATTGGTTCAAAAATTAGCAGCAGGACAGGCCAAGGTATCAATATACTTCCTCTTTGCATGTTTTTGACACTTTTTGTCAATCAAAAACCCCTGAAACTCTTTCTTATATTCTTTTTGACTTATGCTACAATGAGTGCATCTAGAGTTGATACATTTCAGGGATAACTTCCAAAAATTCTCTGATTTCTCCTCATCATTTTCTTTTAAACCTAGGTCTTAAATAAAACATAAATTCAGATCTATTACATTTTGTTGATTCAGGATGAAAGCTTAGCAATATGTAAACTTTATTACCCTTCAAATAGGAATCCACAGATATTATTATGCATTATCAGACATTATAAACAATAGGATTTCATTCTTGTAAGTTTCCAAATGCTAATGCCACTAACACATGCATTTGGGCACACTAACAGGCTAGACCCTGCGTACTCAATCCCCAGTAAGACAGCTCCTTCCCAAATGCTCTGCAAAGAGTGTCTGTCCCATTGAATACTCCCAGTTAAATAACTGTCCCAAATGGTAAATTCTTTTTTTAATATTTATTTATTTATTTTGAGAGAGAGAGAGGCAGAGAGAAAGAGAGAGAGAGAACCCTAAGCAGGCTCTGTGCTGTCAGCACAGAGTCCAATGCAGGGCTCAAACTCAGAAACCATGAGATCATACACGAACAGAGCCGAAATCATGAGTTGGATGCTCAACCGACTGAGACACCCAGGTTTCCTGCCCCCATCCCCCACCCTACAAATGGTAAATTCTGTATTCTCTGACTTGGCATATGGGAGAAAGCGAATAGCTGGCAAACAATACCTGAATTTCATTCTCATTTATTCCTGCTCCTAAGAGTTGCTAGGAAAAGAGAACGGGATTATTTTCTGATGATCTGTAACAGTGAAGACAGATGGCATATGAGGTACAAGGACAAATAATCAGGAGTTTTTGTTGATAAGCCATAGATGAAAGTGGAACCTTTGATCAGTCATCACAACACCTGCAAAATGGTCTACAATTATATTTGAAAACATCTGGATGGTTGATTTTCTTATTCAAATGGGAGTTTAGGCATGTAAACATGAACAGTACATATATGGATTTTTCTGCATGGGACATTGTATGCCTGCCTGTATGTGTATGTAAGAGAGAGAGACATTGTAAGAGGGAACAAGGATGGGGGAGGGAGGGGAATATATAGATTATACCTATGGAACTATGAAGGATCAAAGGTGACAGCTGGATTTGGTACTATTTGTTAGGATAGATCTGTGAGCCACAATTCCTTTCATTAGACTAGACTAGCTAAATCTTCTGGACACATCTAATCTTGCCATTATGGATGTGTGAAATCTGATAGAAAAAAGTGTTGTGTTTTTGTTTTGCTTTGATGTCTAGGATTTGGGTGTGAAGCATCTTCTAAAGCTGGAGTGTTATAATCCACAGAGAATCAGGGAAGAATTTCATTGAGGACAGAAAATTTCTGAGATCTGAGGAAGTGGCAAAACTGAATGGTGATCTGTATTTGTAGATGAAATACACACACACACACACACACACACACACACACACACACACACACACATATTTCTTTGGCAATTCCCTTTCTCTTTGACCTCAAAGTCTAACTCAAGAAGACTCTTCTTTGGTAGTGGTGCCAGTAAGATTAATTACAACATTTTTGTGTGTGTGTGTGTGTGTGGAAGGAAAAGCTGGCTCCGAGGGTGGAATGGGGCTATTACAGGTTTCTCAGACGGAAAGAGAAGATAATTACAGGAACCGTTCTTTGCTCATTTTACTCCCTTAATTTTTTTCACCTGTGTGGAGCACTGCCTCTAGGCTCTCCCTTCCAGGTGGATTGCAATGCTCTCTCTACATCAAGGCTTTCTGCTGGCTGGTGTGTAACAGAGAGATTGGGGAATCAGCTACAGTTCCGGTTATGGAAACTAGATGGAGGATTCTAATCTAAATAAAACTTAAAGAATTAAGAGTTTAAATGGCTAGACAGTCAAACAGTTCTATTGATAAGGACAAACGTTAGGGCAAGGTTGATTATCAGTGTGCTGAAGGTCCTTGTTAAATGTCCACACCCTCGGTTTGGCACTGCCTCTGGATTATTGTGAAGCACACCTCACACTGGCATGGCATCATATGCCCATTACCCTTCCAGAGCCGACTCCCTCTCCGCTCTGAAAATGATACTATGCTGTGCCCCTATTCTGTTGGGATTCTGTGTTTTGCTACGAACTCTTTCTGGACAGTCAGATCAATTTGATCCGAATCTTAATTGTTTCACTTAGATAGTTAAGATCTTTCCCTCCACTACACATATTGTCATCTCCTCCAAAGTAACAAAACAAGCCCAGAGACTGACAACTTGAAATCCCAGCCCTTATAGTTGCAGACCCCTGAGTTAATCTGAGAATCCTTTAATGCTGTGAGTAACAGGTGTTTGGGACCAACACACCTCACATCACACATGGTGACACACTTGGTAGCTTATCACTACTGGACACAACTGATGACCATATCCTAACTTACTTTGATCAAAAGAGCTTTTAAATCCTGGTTTCTAATTCCTACTATCACTTAAAAGTGTTCTCAGAACTGACTAGTGACTAAAGCCTAATCATTCAAATCTGTAAATACATGTTCCATACATATCAATCAATATAAAATTAAAATAACCAGAAATTCTTGATATTGATGTAACATTTCAATAGCTTAGATGTTGCTTGAAATTTTTTTCCTTTAAGTTGTACTTTAGCTTTTAGTAATAACATTACAAACATACATAGATGCCATCTAAGTTTTATATACATCCCAGAGAAATATGTAACAAATAGTTATATATTATACATTA
Source organism: Herpailurus yagouaroundi (assembly GCF_014898765.1). Lineage (NCBI taxonomy): Eukaryota > Metazoa > Chordata > Mammalia > Carnivora > Felidae > Herpailurus > Herpailurus yagouaroundi. Next base: position 79,139,888 of record NW_024412395.1, on the reverse strand, counting down.
TATTAGTTATATATTACATATACAAATAGTACCATATATATATATATATATATATATATATATATATATATATGTATATTCCAAAGTCAAAACTTATTAGGAAAAGATATCAACCCCAAAGAAAAGAATTTCACAATTTATCACCAATATATCATCTATATACTTCTCCAGTGTAAAATTAATAACCCACAAATATGGTTACCAATCACTTCATGTGCAAAGTTATATCAAACTGTACTACTCATTATGCAAGATCTTACTTAACATACATTAATGACAGTCAGAAAAATCTATTAGCTTATAACAAAGATAAATATTCTTTATGAAAAATAAACCTGAATAGCAAATATGTTCCAGCATTTCTAATTAATACAATTCAGTGAAATTTAATATATGTGACAATCTAATCAACTACCAAACTCTGAGTTTAAAAAATGTATGTATTTATAATGCTCACACAATCATATTCAACATAAAAAGTGAAAACAAGTTATTGAAATGCCAAATTGCTTTCTGACTCCGTTTCCCTCATGTTTTACTGGGTAGACAGTAATAAAGTTTCACTTTTGTTTCTCTAAAACCTATTACTGCTCTTAGAGTCACTTTCTTTTTCCCAGGTATGACATCACTTTTCTTGAATTGGATTCAGGGAACCAGAGGTGATACGTAAGAAAAATTTTAAAATAACGATTTTAACAATTTTTTTCAAGATCATTTATGCAAAGTTCTCCCATGATCTATAAAAGTATAAAGGTCACAATGCATAATTAGAGCTGTTCACAGAGTATTTCATAAATCATCATAATATAGCTGAAGGGGATAGGTTAAGTGTCAGACATCCTGACAATAAGGTGCAGAGTAGGTAAATGAGCAAGTTGATAGAAGATGGGGATCGACTGGCTTTCTGGCTGATCATGAGAATCACCTGGAGAGCTTTTAGAACCAGAGACTCCTGGGCCCCAATGCCAAGTGGTATGGGGGGTTTGAGGCCTGAAAAAAGCAACCCCCCCAGGTCATTTTCATGCAAAGCCAGATTTGACTGTGGCTAGACTGCACTGGAATGTGCTGGGGCTATAAAATATATCCCAGATTTCAAAGACTTACTACAAAAAAGTAATGCAAACTGTCTCAATACTTTTTATACCTATTACGTGTTGAAACAATGATATTGGACATACTGGGTTACATCAAATGCAACATAAAAATTAATTTTACCCATTTCTTTTTACCATTTAAAAAAATTTTTTAAATATTTTTTAAGTTTTATTTATTTATTTTTGAGAGAGAGTGAATGGGGGAGGGGCAGAGAGAGAGGGAGAGAGAGAGAGAGAGAGAGAGAGAGAGAGAGAGAATCCCAAGCAGGCTCTGCGCTGTCAGCACCGAGCCTGATGTAGGGCTCGAACTCACACACTGTGAGATCATGACCTGAGCTGAAACTAAGAGTTGGATTCTTAACCGACTGAGCCACCCAGATGCCCCTCTTTATACCTTTTTAAAGGTGACTACTGGAGAATTGTAAATGGCCTATGCGGCTTACATTATATCCCTACTGGAAAGTGCAGTCCTGGAGCAGCTGTGCTGAAAGTTTGATTCCCAGAACAGCAGTATCAGCGGCATGTAGGAACTTGGTAGAAATGCAAATTCTCTGTCTCTTGCTATAGACAGAATGAATCAGAAGCTCTGGGGCAGGCGCACAGCAATCAGCATTTAGCCCTCCCCATCCCCACCCCTACCCCCCCCCACCCACTCCCCACCCCCCATCCTCACAGCAGGGCATTCAGATGCACACAAACTAAGCTCTGAGAGCCACTACTCCAGAGTCTCCATCCTGGGAATATTAAGAAAGGGCCTCTTCCTTGATCTCAATCACTACACACAACAAACAGATTCTTATAGAATCCTAGAGAGATAAATGCGGGCCCAGTTTCCCACAAATTACATTAAAGAATGATCTTTCCACCAACATACTATTAATAATAATTAACACACTTACGGGGTAGTTATAATGCGGGGCACACTAAGTACTCAACACATTTTTTTTCAGTTAATGCTCCCCCTCTAAAGTAAAAACGATGATTATCCCCCATTTCACACATGTGAAAGCTGAGGCATAGGAATTCAGTAATTAAGCCAGAGTGGCAGGGCCAGGATTCAAACCCAGGCACTGACTCTGGAGTCCACTTAGAGCACCTCAAAGTCATCATAAACAAGTTATGGGGCTCAGTGTATATGAATTGCAGCAAGAATTCTGCAAGGAGAATGGAACCCATCCCAGGCTTTGGCTTCTCAGGCCAGGCAGGCATGTGATATATGCCTTGTTATCTATGCAGGGCATACAAACTGCAGAGCAAAACTGCTAAACTCACACAGGAATGGACAGGAATATACTTGTTATAAAGAGATGGCTGTTTTCCTGCGGCTTCCTACCTCAGACAAGAGTGTAGAAAGCTGCATTTAGCGGGCCCTGAGCCAACAAAGTGTTTCCTTGGCTCTCCAATGCTGCCCAGGGGCTCCATGACATTCCAGGGCCTAATGTTTTAACTGCTTCTTCTTTCTAAATTAAAGTAGTTACAGTGTCTATGTATGTGACTTCGGTACAGCCTAGACAGTGTTGTGATCATGTGGGTAGCTCCTGAGACATTTTCTCATGGCTGCCTCAGAGAGAAGAATCAGGACTGATCTTGTGAGCTGGAAGTCAATCCCTTGATGTGATTGGTGGAAGCAGCAAAAAGCTTCTCAGTCAAAACAGAGTGTCCAACGGTCTCCCAGAGTGCCAGTTCCTAACCTGTATAAACTTAACAGACATCTGCATTTTTCCTCGGTTTATTACAGCACGCTATTACCTCTGGAAGAAGGTGCACTGTAACAGATTAACTTATTTTACTGCACTGCCGTCAACTGGCCCTCAGCAGAGAGCAGTGCTCTGAGAGAATGACAAACAGGTCAGGTAAGTTTTCAATACGTCTGTCTATATGGGGCACCACATCCTTATGGACATCTGAAGAAAGGTTCTAGATCATCACAGTATATAGCATGAGGGCCTCAGGTCTCCAGCTGTAGAACAAGAGGCTGGAGTTATAAGGGAAGGGAAGTGAAATAATTTTACCTATATCCTTCTGAGTTCTTACCTGAGACCCCTCTATAATAAAAGGCAGATTAACAAGGGAAAAACAAACAGAAGTTTATTAACATGTGCACTCACGTATAGAAGGGAGGTACGCAGGGGAAAGTGAGGCGCTTTCACCGTGGCTTAGAATTCAGAATTAAATACCATGTTAACAGGGAAAGGGGGGGGGAACAGGCCTCTCAGAGGACAGCAAATGATTTTGAGGAAAGACGAGAGATCTGATAGCTTGCAACCAATGTGTTTAGGCATGACAGGAGTCAACAGTCTAACTTGGTTGACAAAACTGCCAGAGGGAAGTTCAGAGATAGCCTCTCCCTGCCTTTGTTGTTTTTCAAATGCCGAGAGCTCACGATAATCAATAGGTCAAGGTGGCATATTTTGGTAGTACATCCTGAACTCCTACAATCACGTTTTGGGGTGGCATATTCTCTACCCTTCTGAGTAGGACCTCTGTGGCCCTTTTCAGCTCTCAGACCTTGCAAGTCTGTAAGGGCCCTGGGAGTGAAGGGAGCACTTAGCAGCTAAGGCAGCAGAAAGCTAAAAATCCACCTGAAAAAAAAAAAAAAAAAAAAAAAAAAAAAGCATGGGGGCTGTCTCCAATGTACTAGGCTGTCTTCCTGTAAAGATCACCTTTAAACTGGTCACGGACTAACTGTCCAGTCCCCCAAGCATGACCAGGGGTACTTGCATGCCAGCTGAAGAGGGAAATAGTGTTCCTTCTATGAAACTGGGGCTTTGCTTAAATTTAACGTTACATAGGTTCTCTGTTGCTTGACTTTCCTGTTGCCTGAGCCCTCTCTTCTGTTTTGTGCCCTCTTCCCTTTCCCTCAGTCCTTTGCTGCCCCTTATCTGGTGCTGTAATTACTGAGGTCTCTTATATTCCAAGTGCTTTAGCTCTTTCTTCTGTGGTTTAATTCCCACAGTTTAATAAAAGTTCTTGTGCAGTGCCTTGTTCCTTAGAGGAAAGCTGCTTTAATTATTAGGAATGAGGACACATAAACAATGAAACAGAGAATGGTGATTAAAATATGAATTTCATATAAAGATACTTACCTAGACTTTTTTTGTTTAATTTTGCTAATTCGGAGGGGGAAAAAACCCCTCAAGGTTGCATTTTTATTCAAAGACACTTCAATGTACTAAACTCACTGTTAGAACAACTTTGCTGAAAAGCATTTTAAGGGCAAATGTCAGAAAAAATTTCACATTTAAAAGCCCAGGCTCTGCCTCTTTTGAAAGGCAGGGTTAGCATTTGGTTTAGAAATGTCGCTGCCTACGAAGTTCTTTGTGGGGGGAAGAAAGAAAATTGAATGTTTTATTTAAACAGGTCATTAACAGTCAATACTTATTTGAAAAGGCCTGCTTCCAGAGGCAGATAAAAGCTTCCAATCACTTAGAATATCACTTGAGCGCATCTAGGGCAAGATGTGCTGATGCAAGTTTCAGACCTCTATGGGAGAACGTCTTCACTCAACAGCCCCACAGCGGGGGTAGGAGGGCAGAGTCATCCCAATTGTGCGCCCTTGTATATGCTGCACACCCAGAGCCAGCAGAGAAGAGCACAAAGCACACTTTATGGCCGGCCCAGCTTTGAATTTTTCCATTTTAGTACTGGCAAAGGCGTATGAATGAAGATTAACCATTTTTGCATAAAGTGCCAAACCACCTCTCCACGCCAGCAGAGTGTAAATGGAAGCAAAAGAGCAAAGGGCAGCTAAACTGAATGCGGCAGATCTCAGGCACTGCAAGCACACGGGGTGGGTGTGTGGCAGGCTTTATTAGCATTCAGCTGTGGCAAGATTTTCCTATTTAATTTGAAATGATTTCATTTCATAGGTCTTTGACAGCTTGAGAATATAAATAAATGCCTTTTTCTAAAAGTGACCCAACGCTGGCTCCTGGAAGGCTCTGCTTCTGATCGAGGGGCTTTCAAGCAAACACGTGTTTCCATAGAGATATGGGTGACCCGGGCCTGGTGCGAGTACCTACTTGTACCAGCAGTTCAATTATGTTTCAAGATGCAGTGATGTCAGCTCAAGTCTTTAAAACATGCCCATCCTCAGAGAAGCCTCTGGAAAGGTGAAGTGACTGGCATTATGAGGTTCAGAAGAAGAAATTCTATCCTCTCCAAGCACGCCATAATAGTTTCTCTTACGCTAGTTTGCCCCCCATACCCCTACTGCCCATTGAACGAATCTCTAATCCCAGAGGGGTATGGACAAAAAACCAAGCAAGTTCTTCGCACACCTGAGCACCAAGTGCCTTACACAGACTCCCCAAATGCTGAAAAAGAACACGCTTTCCCTCTCTTCCCTTGCTCCCAGTTCTTCAACTAGCCATGGGCAATCTCTACAGAGAGGGCAATGCTTTTTCTTATTATCTGACAAACATTCACTAAACACCTTGGATGTACCTGGCTCTATGGGGAATGCTGTCAGTGGTTACAAAGTAACACTTACTGAACTCTTACTGTGTACCCGACACAGCACTAAGCACTTTTCATATATTAACCCATTTAATTCTCATAATAACTCTATGGAGTATACTATCCTCATTTTATTAAAAAAAAGAAATGGAGTGACAGAGAGTAAGCTACTTACTCAAGTCACACTGCTAATAAGTGCCTGAGCTGAGCTCTCAGCTTGGACCTCCTGATTCCTTCTATTACTGGATGGAGACAGATGTATACACAAAAACACAGACAAGAGCCAGATGAGGAGGTGGTGAAGGAAATCAGAGTGTGGACTCAGGAAATCAGAGTTGGAATTGAGCTGGCTTAAGGTTCTGGGCAGGGCTCAGAATCAGGACTGTGGTCTGCCCAGCCTGCAAGTCTCCTGGCAGAGACCAGGCATAGCGGAGGGCTGGAGGCATGCTTGCAGTCAGCAGGGGCTGTATACTTTCTTAAAACTTTTTATAGCAACTTTATAAGGAAAACATAGATATTCATCTCCCAAGAAAACATGCATTATGGTTCTGCAATATAACTCCAGAATGGCAAAGAGAAGTCCTAACTAAACTTGGCAAAGAAAGGCTACACGTTCAAAGCCAACTCGGGAAGCTGGCTTATTTGTCACGGAATAAACACCGGTAGAGAAACCATCATCTTTTCAGTGCAGAGTCTGGTTTCAGAAACCTCTGTTCCAAGGAGCTCACAATATTCCTAATTCATTAAGTCAGAACTCTTTTAGGAAACATTTAATGATTTTCTCAGAGGGGCAGAGAAAGGTTTTTCCTACTGTCTTGAAATGGCACTGGCACTGACCGAGTAAAGACAGTAGAAGATGTCTACCTTACATGTACTGGCATTTGGTGGGAAAGGAATACTAGGAAACTGAGGCAGTGCCTCAATATCCAGCAGGAGAGAACCCACCAGCAGCCAGCCCCTCTAACACAATGACACCAACCCCACCCCCACCCCCAAACTCCTGGACATAATTACTCCTGAGACTTTCCAACAAAATCAACCTCAACTCACTTTTTAAGGCTTCCTGGTGTGTTCTAAATCAGCTCCCAGCACAAAGCCCAAGTTTCTGGCTTTGTCAACACGCAGATAAACCCTGTTCCCCAACTGGCCCACCTTTATCAACACGTTTTTACCATGACCAGTACGTCATCGCAGTAGTGACGCAGGTGGAGTCAGAAACAGGGTAGGTAGCCGGATCCCAGGTGTGGCTGAGTAACCGGCAGTAGGCTGGTGGCCTCAGCCACCTGAGGCTCAGAAGGACTCACCCTCTGAGAAACGGCTTGTTCCCTTTTTGTAAAACCGGCCAGTGCTTTTGCCTACGGGTCCCTGTTAGTGAATGCCCAGTTCTTCATTCTTCTTATCTTAGGGAAGGCGTAACTATAAGACTGAACTTGCAACCTTTACACTGACTGCCCCAGAGGCTAAGAGACAGTATAGGCTGGGACTCCAGTCATCATTCCAAAGGTCAGTTTCTGGGTATGGTCATCTGCTAAAGGCTTCTAATCTTCCTGTGACATTAGTGCAGCATATGAATCAATTAGCAAACATTCCTGGCACTATACCCTGAGGCTTGCTCTCTCCCCTCCCCCTTCTAAAACCTGTTCCTGGTGTTAGGGGTGCCTGGGTGGCTCAGTCAGTTAAATGTCAGACTCTTGATTTCGGCTCAGGTCATGATCTCCCAGTTTCTGAGATCGAGTCCCACGTCTGGCTCTGGGCTGACGGCATGGAGCCTGCTTGGGATTCTCTCTCTGTGTCACAATAAATAAACAAACTTAAAAAAATAAATAAATAAAACCTGTTCTTGGTTCTAGACCTAACTGGAAGCATCTGTTGGCTAATTCTGCACTAAATGAATAATGTACTACCATGTCCACATGTATATACATTTTACGAGGGGTCATGCTCTTGCTCAGAGGAATGAAGTTCTCATGGTGAACATTCAGTCTTTACCAGTGAAAAGCTAATGTGAGGCATATGAGGGTGGGGATAACCATGGGTGGGGGACTGGAGGGAAAAATGGGCAAGGCTTTCTTAACTGTTACATCTGTTTTGCCTGCAGGCAAGTTAGTCCTATATATGTTACCTCTGTTTGCTGGTTTGATTTTTAAAAACCCAGCCTCTAAGTTCAACATGTTGTCAGAAAGGTGCTGTTTCTCTTTAGGGTCAGGCCTGTCTTGGTCCCCGCCATGTCAGTAACCACCCACAGGCAAAGTCACCAGGGAGCCCCACCCCCACCCCCAGCTGGCCCTGTGGCAGAGTGGCAGAGGCATGTGCATGAATTATGGTGCTTTTTACAACGTGCATAGCATCTTGGGCCCTTAACTGATTGCAGAGAGGAAACTGCCTATTTTCTGCTATTCAGCTTCTTCCTTATCTTCTTATGCTAGAAAACAAATAATTACAATTTACCAAGTTTGAAACTCAATTCTGCCTCTTACTAGTTTTGGGATTTGGGCAGATTGCTCCACGTCTCTATGCCTCTGTTTCCTCATCGGTAAAATGAGGATAATAATAATAAGTACCTCACTGGGTGGCAATGAGGATGAAACGAGTTCATATTTGTAAAAGTGATTAAAACAGTGCTTGGCACACACAAAATAAATAGAAATAGAGAAATAATCTCACTAGATTCCTCCATAGCCTGTGTGGTTGCTTTCCTATAATCCTCATTCTACAGATGAGAAACTAAGCTTTAAGAGGTCACGGTCATGCATCTAGCCAGTGAGGGAGCTGGCCCTTGAAACACAACCTTCCAAAGACAAATTGCCCTTATATGTCTACACTCTCCCTAACCTCCATCTCGGACACTGCCACCTTACAGGATGGGGGAAGCTCTGGAGGGGAGTGGGTGGCAGGCTAAGGCCCGAATGCAGCATTACTAAGAAGGACGCAAACTCTCAGGGCTATGTCCACAGGGTCATTTGTTTTTCATGTTCTTTTTCACGAATACCTCTTCCCCTAGGATGGATTGGAAACTCATGCCAGGTCACAGTTTCTGGCCATGGGGATAGCCGGATGTGATCAGTGCTCTGGTGACCAAATTCATAGCTAAGGTACTTGTCTTCAGAGGACAATAAACAATAACAATATAGAAAGAGCAAAGTTCAAATAAAGCCTTAGAGCTAATTAGAGAACAACTTAAAAATTACTAAATCTCCTTTTATACATTCTGATTTCAGGTTAATTGTATTAAGATGGATAAAAAAGAGAGAATTAATATGATTTTAATGCCCTTGGGTTTATTCTAATGCAATCACAGATAATAAAAACTCATTTTGACCATTTTATGATATGCTAAAAATTCTACAGGTCATATTTACTATCTTAGTAAATTCTCTTTCAATTTCTAACTGTAATAAAAAATAGAAATCTGTCACCTGAAATATGCTGTAATGGGAAAATTAGTAAAGTCCTTTAAAGCATTTCAAATGTACAAGATATTAATAGATTTAATGAATTACAAAAAGAATCCCTTCCCTCTAACAAGCCTATCTCTGATAAATTACACTTCTTTCTCTTTTCCAAAATACCTAGGAGAATGCCTTTGATAAGTAAATGTTCAGGAAAGACGTGGAAAAAAGAGGAATAAATGTCCTCTCATTCTGTTTTTCCCTTCTTGGTTGCAGTGAATCTTTACTAATTCATTCCCTAGTTTTCAACACCTAGGACTGGGTTATCACTTTAAACGCCACCATTAAACCCAGCTTTGTCAAATGTTGTTCTAGTCATGTCACTTTACACGCACTCCAATTCACTCCTAATCCTCCTCCCCTCATATTACCAAACCTGCAATGTGCTGGTCATTCTCACAGCCAAGGTCCCATCATGAGCACTTAAGCCCTCCACATCTTCCCATATCGAACCCCATATATCCCAACTCTTTAACCTGGTGACTTCCCCAATGTCTGTTACTTATTTTACCTCTTCTTCATGCAGAGTCTTGTATTTGGGGTAACCAGGGCACCAGACTGGCCCGCTAGTTCCCCTCTATCAAAACCTATATACACTCTGTCCAAAAGAGAAGACTGAAATTGTACCCTTTCTATGGAATATGAGAAAACAAAAAATAGTTGCTTTTCAACCCAATGCTAAATACACTGAACCACTACCCTTACCATTTATATATCCCTGTTAACTCTACCCATAGATACAGATTTTTTTTTTTTTTTGGCTGTGGACAGTAAGGGCTCTTTGTAACCCTTTCCCATGGCCTGCCTGCTTACTCCTTTAGTTTACAGCATGAAGCTGTAAGAGGGGAGCAGACAGACACTGCACCATCTCTCCCTGCACTGAGCTCTAGCCTGCCCTGCAGCTCAACTCACATTGGGGGAAGTTGGGAAAGCACCAAATGCTTACAATGGTCTACAGGCCTCAGCAATATGTAGCTTAATCTCTTCCAAATCATTTTTATAAAGATTGAATCAAAACTGGTTTTTTGTACAGTAGTTCAAATATTGTACAGGCCTCTCAAATAAATATAATACATTATTTCCCTTTGGAAGACTTTCTGTTAGTCATCCAATCTACCTGAAAGCAATTTTCAGGTATAAATGTATTAGGTTTTGATCACTTGTTTGATGAAAAAGATCCATCTCTCACAGCCTTGATTCCACTTATACCCATTATTGGCAGTCTGATAGAGACAAGCAATTAGTGTTGTTTGATTTTTTAATAATGCTAAAAATTTCATCATCCAGCCTCTGAACATATCCTTTGAGTGAGTTACCCATGGGCTGGACACTGCATGTAGAGGGGCATCCACACGTGTGTGTAATATGGGAAATGGTACTCGATGCCTATTCTTGAGGAGTGCATGTTATGGGGCATCGGTTCTCTTGGTCAGAACCAAGAGAACTAAGAATGCCAGTAATGGAATCTTAAATCATTCTGAAATGACTAATCATGTTTATTAAAGGGGATTCTAGAGGGGAAGATAGCTTTAATTTAGGTGGGTATATTAGAGCTCCTGAGGCGAGGTGCTCTTTGGTACTACTTTAAGGAAGTAGTGGCAATTAATGGGAATAGCCTTTTAGGTAAGAAGAAAAGCAAAACTGAAACCTCTCCGGCAGAAACAAGTAAGTCACATGTGAGGCCAGAAAGAAAGCCTACCTCCATAGTGCAGAGAAGTCAATTGATAAATATTTATTGGGGGCCCACTATGTATCTTGGCTAGATGCAATGTGTTCAGCTTATTGTAATGCAGTATAATTTTAAGACTGGCTCTGAAGAGAGATAAGATTAGCAGGCAGTAAGCGATTAGATGACAACAGAAAGCAGTATGTGAAAGGTGTTATATGGTGTGGTTTCAGCTGTATGCTTCTTGTGTTCATAATGCTGCAAAGAGATAATGTCCTTGTTTTGTTTTCCTTTTAGCAAATGGGAGAGTTCCTTCTCATCCCCATCCCACCCCAATTCTCTGACCCATTCCTCTGTCATTTTGGTTATGGGTTCTGAAACTAGACCCAATTTTCTCTATTATTTTTGAAATGCTGAATTGAAACTTGACTTTAAAAAAAAAATTATTTCAACTTGAAGCAAATTAATTCTTTGTCCTTTTAGTTTTGCAAAAATATACTCTTTAATCTGACTAATATTAAATATACACTCCAAAACAAATAAAAGCTATGTAGCTGAGTTTCATTTCACTCCAGGAAAGCAACTCATAAATTACATTGAAGATTTCATTTGGTTTTATTTTTACCTGGTTTTGCATCCTGGGAGATAACCAACTTAACCAAACTCAGTCTTGAAAAAGAGATAACCAGATGCTGAAAAGACACTCTTGTTTGTTTCACTAAGTGGTTCTTTTAAAAATATGAGTAAGTATTAAAGAGAGAAAATGTCTTTGGAAATTAATCTACTTAAAAAAAATCTATTTCTGAACGGCTGCCAGCCAGACTTCAGTTGGTTTCATTTTTCATTTCAAGCTTTCTAACAATATATGACTAGACAGAATGAGACCACTCTAGATATCTCATGGAAAACATAGGGTAAGGACTGAGGAAAGACTACAAAGACTAAATAATGCTTAGAGTTTTAGTTTAAGTTTTTAAAAATCCTGAAGCTATGCTGCATTATGGGAAGAAAATAAATTTAGCTGTGACAAAGCATTCTCCTTCTTCAAACCTTTGAATAATCAATCAGCTTCTTGCTTTACAAAGGCTTCCCATATCTGATAACGCTGCCATGCCTTTAGCAAGAGCTATCATATGAGGAGCTCATTCATTCATTCAACAAATGCTTAGTGAGCACCTTCTTTTGCCAGGCACTGTCCTAGGTGCTGAGGAATACAACAGCAAACAAAATAGACTCCTCAAGCACCAGGCTGGATTTTATCCCTTTATGTCTATTTCACCAAGTCCTCACAATGCTCCTGCAAAGTAAGTATCATTATCTTCATTTCATAGATGGGGGAAGTAGGCATACAGAAGTTAAGGCCTAGGTCCCAGAACCAGTCAATAGCAAGGCAGGAACTCAAAACCTCTGAAACTGATTCCCAAGCTTGTGCTTATTCTATTAGACTACTGTCATTATTTTGGTTCAATGCAAATAAAGGAAAACAATTTAAAAACTATATTTAATGGGTTCACTCCACTTGGGAAATCTTTGTATTCACAAGAATTAGAATCAGAAATGTAAAGCTGGCTTGGCAAAAAAGTCAAATGGGACAAAAAAGCTATCAATGGGAAGAACAATGTTTTGTCTGTGTTTTAACTTTTGTTCTCCACTTCTCAGGGAGGACAAATCTTAAGAGTAGTGTGTCTCCTGTCACAGAATTTGTTCAAGCAGAGGCTGGTTGACTACTTAGTGGGATGCCGGAGAGGGGATTCACTTATAATTCAGGAAAATAGGGGACCTCTGAGTCCCTTGATTCTCCCCCTGGAGAATCTCTCCAGGATTCCAAAAGGGGAGACAAACTAGTTTTGTAATCTTTCCTCAGTCTTTCCTCTAAGTTTCCCATGAAGCATCTAGAATGGTTTCATTCTGTCTTAGTCACGTATTGTCTGAAAGCTTGAAATGAACACTGAAACCAAGTTAGGTCTAGCTGACACTTGCTAGGCATGCTCCCAGAAGTGATAGCTTCCCTTTGGGCTCTTTGTGCCCAGGAGTCTAAAATGGTCACGGAAAAGGCCTGCTTGCAGACAAGACTGGAAATGCTTCCAAAATATGGCTCTGTTGGAAAACAATATATGACTTACCATTAAGGCAAAATCTAAAGAAAATTGTCACCAGAAAGGCATGAATACCTTCTGCGTAACTTAGTTTTTTTGTTTGATTTGGTTCATAACTCAACCTGACTCCCATGGAATGCATCTCCAGGTCTCAACTTACTCACAGTCCTGCAAGCTGGAACAGCTTCAACACTCACCATCCATCCCTCACTACTTATTTCACAAAGAAATGTCTAGTAATTGTCCATGTTTCCAGAATCTGCAGTTATAAGGGATTCAGAGTTCTCCTGTCTTCCTAACCTGTAAATGAACCTCCTTTCCAATATCCTCAATAAGTGGCCATCTAACGTCTTCTCAAACAAATTCCCTGATGGAGATTCAATGCCTCTTAACATAGCTTCTTTTGCATGAGGCTAGTTGTGAGTAAATTCTTAGGTAAAACTGAGTCAATCGCCTTCCTAGAACTTCCCATGCAATGATTTCCTAGTCATGCTTTCAGTTAACCCATAAATCTAACCACTCTTCCCCAAGTGTCACATTTGTCCTAAGTATGCTTTCTCTATACTAGTACACAATCATTCACAGAATCACAGGATGTTAGACTTGGAAAGGACTTCATAAATCTCTAAACTATTTTATGGACAAAACATTTTGTATTGTCAGACCTTTAGAACTTTGAGAGTACATTCATTCTTCATGTGACATAGTGTTGAGTATTCTCACTCTGATATATATGGTATCTATACCATACACATTGTTATGTTATATCTATCATGTACCAAAATATTATATACCAGTATGTATATATATTGATTCTATGGTTTTATTATTATTTTTTTAATTTTTTTAATGTTTATTTATTTTTGAGACAGAGAGAGACAGAGCATCAGCAGGGGAGGGGGAGAGAGAGAGAGGGAGACACAGAATCCGAGGCAGGCTCCAGGCTCTGAGCCATCAGTACAGAGCCTGATGTGGGGCTCGAACTCATCAACTGCAAGATCATGACCTGAGCTGAAGTTGGATGCTCAACCGACTGAGTCACCCAGGTGCCCCTATTATTTTTTTAATGCAACCTAAGATTGCATTTTATTGACAATCACATCACACTGTACATTGGTCATAATGAGCCTATATTAATGAAACCCCTAAGACATGTTCATTCAATCAATTAGTAAGTCTCATTTCCTCAGTCTTTACTTTTACAGATGATTTTTTTTGGAACTTAAGTGCATGAGGTTATATTTACTTCAAATTAATTTTATCTTATCAATTCAGCCAATTTTACAGTCTACTAGAATTTTTTTGGACACCAAATCTACACCTTGCCACTTCAGCTATACATTTCACTTTGGTCATTAACAAGCTTGAAGGATATCATTGATATAACTATGCCATTAAGTAAACAGTCTGGGCTTGAATCTCAGTGCTGACACCTAAGAAATGTGTGACCTTGAGGAAGTTACTTAAACTGTCTGTGCTGCAGATTACTCATTTATAAAGTGGAGATAAGGGGGAACCTGGGTGGCTTAGTCAGTTAAGCATCTGACTCTTCATTTCAGCTCAAGTCATGATCTCGCGGTTCATTGAGTTCAAGCCCCACATTGGGCTCGGTGCTAACAGTGCAGAGCCTGCTTGGGATTCTCTCTCCCTCTCTCTCTGCTCCTCCCCCACCTGGGCTCCCTCTCTCTCAAAATAAATAAATAAACTTTAAAAAATATATAAAGTGGTGATAAAAGTATTGACTGCATTGGATTATTGTAAGGATTAAATAAACTGATGCATGCAGAGTAACTGAACAGTATTTCACACCTAAGAATCTAATAGGTGTCTGTTATTTTTTCAAATACTTTATTTTTTTATTTTTTAATATAATTTATTGTTAAATTGGCTTCCATACAACACCCAGTGCTCATCCCAACAAGTGCCCTCATCAATGCCCATCATCCACTTTCCCCCTCCCCCACCCCCCCATCAACCCTCAGTTTGTTTTCTGTTTTTAAGAGGTGTCTTTTATTTCTATTATTTTTATCAAATTCATCATCATTGAAGTCATTGCTAAAGAAAAATCTAGAATAAAACAGACGTAAAGGTCTATAGATCCCTCTCTGTGATAACATGGACCTATTCTTTAGCACTCTTTGGATTTGGTTATGCAAGCCTACTTGTGAATTCATTTAAGTACTGTTATTCCATTTATATTTCTCTATTAAATCCACAATGAAATCTTGAGATATTGTGAAAACTGGCTGGATCATATTTCTATATTACCATAACTACCACATTTTCATCTTGCATTCCAATTACTTTATTGACCAGGAGTATCATTTAGTCCCCCTGGACTTCTTGCTGGTGACTAATAATTATCACTTTCTTTTCTGAATATTCTAAAATTTTTCAGAATAAATTCTAAAATTTTGCTGAGATGTTACATTTTCTCTTTTTGCTAATCTCTAGGCATTCGGGGCTTTATCTGTTTGCTGACATTCCCTGAAGATGGCTGGCTGGAGTGGGAGAGTCACAGATGTGATGTTCTCAGTCCCATAGCTGCAATCTGGGCCAGGAGACCCCAATCTGTGAGGAAGGGCTTAGGATCTCGTATAATGCTACGGTGGGCCTCAATTCCCTCATCCACATTTTGTTCTACCCTTATCAGGTGGGAAATCATGATCCTTGATTAAAAGCCAAGAATAAGAAGAGATGTACAGTCCTTTGTTTTGCCCATCAGAGGTCCTGTACTTTTCTTGTTCTTTTTTCTCCAAAAGTAAAACAAAATTCTATGCTAAAAAGTACAACTAAAAATAACATTCCACTCTTGACAGAAATTGTAACCATGTCATTATCAAAAATGAGAATAACACACTTGACATCATGAGCATTCCAGTGTTCTAGGTCTACTTTACTTTATGACTTTAATTTTTTGTAGGATTGTTCCTTGTGAGCTTTTTTAAGTCTCTTTTGTTGTTTTAGTTTTAGTTTTTTTTGTTTTGTTTTTTTTTTTTTAACATAATTCAGCTCACTCTGGACTTTAGGCTTCTTGACACCAATCTAATGGGATTATCTCTCTCTTTGGTATTTGTTCTTGGTTATTTGCCTGTCCTTGCATTCTTCTTTAAATAATCTTTTATATTTTGAGTTAATCTGAGCATGCCCTTTGCAGCCATAGCCATCTCTCTTCCTCATTGTTTTTGAACATTCAAACCTGTAGTTGCAATTGTTCAAAACATTGTAGACTATTAGACTTGACAAATGTGTGTGTGTGTGTGTGTGTGTGTGTGTGTGTGTGTTTGTGCATTAGCTTTGATAATTTGGGAAATACTCATGATTATAAGAATTTCATTACTGTTTATTGCTTAACTCATATATACAATAAAATATGCATGTGTGTGTGTCAGAGAGAGAGAGAGAGAGAGAGAGAGAGAGAGAGATTTATTGGGTATCAACTATGTACCATGTTCTGTCCTATTTACTAGGATATAAAGATAAACATGATAGATACACTCCTGCCCTCTTGAAGCCTGAAGTTTTGCAACAAATAGAAGTGACTGGGGGCGCCTGGGTGGCTCAGTCAGTTGAGCGTCCGACTTCAGCTCGGGTCATGATCTCACAGTCTGTGAGTTTGAGCCCCGCGTCGGGCCCTGTGCTGACAGCTCAGAGCCCGGAGCCTGTTTCAGATTCTGTGTCTCCCTCTCTCTCTGACCCTCCCCCGTTCATGCTCTGTCCCTCTCTGTCTCAAAGAAAAAAAAAAAGTGACTGAAAAGGCAATCCTGATCTAGCATGACACTGAGAGCACATAGCAAGAGCACCAATTTCATTTGAAGAATTGAGTTTCTCATCCCTTTAGTCTAGAGTTTCAGGCCATTTCTTCGCTGAAATGTGAAATTTCCCTCCTAAAATCTGTGGTACGCATCTGGCTATATCCATCACCTGGTCCTTGGTTATCACAAAGGCTAAAATGACATGGTCACAATTTTACAAATGTTGAGCACACAGTAGACACTCAAATATTATTGAATAAATGAATAAAGTTTCCTTCTACGTCTATTTTACCAACCAATCTCTTGGTGAAAATCAGATCCAAAATAGCAGTTCTTTTCATTTCCTTTACCCTCTTAGAGAAGAAAATGAAGTAAATTGGTATCTGAAACCCTGTTTTCCTTTAAACACAAATAAGACTTCTATTTTTTTAAGTTTATTTATTTTGAGAGAGGGGTGGGGGGACAGAGAGAGAGAGGGAAAGCACAAGCAGGGGAGGGGCAAAAGAGAGAGACAGAGAGACAGAGAGACAGAGACAGAGACAGAGAGAGAGAGACAGAGAGAGAGAGAATCCCAAGCAGGTTCCACACTGTCAGCATGGAGCCCAATGTGGGGCTCAAACTCACGAACCGTGAGATCATGACCTGAGCTGAAACCAAGAGTCAGACGTTTAACTGACTGAGCCATCCAGGTACCCCTAAACATGACTAAGACTTCTAGCAGATGCCCAAATAGTTTAAGTTTTTCGTCACTCCTATTTACTGTTTTTGTGTTGCTTTTGTATGCTGTATCAGAAGTAAATTACACCCATGCTTATAGGGCTGAGTGGTTTCAGTTCATTCATTCAGTGAAAACGATTTATTGGGTGCATACTACATGCAAGAAACTGTTCTGGACACTATTTTTTCCTTCCTCCTTTTAACTTCGCCAAGTGTGTCCTCTCGTGGATTTTTAGATACCCACCTTTCTGTCTATCCTAAAACATCTGGATTCCTGCTCCCTAGGAACAACTCATTTTCCTTGTTTCGTCTCTGTCAAAAACTGTGCGTTTACTAACTTTTTCTTAAGTGCAGATTAATTAAAGCAAGTTTCTCAATCTTTTGATGAGGAAAACATTCTTATTTTCTTGTGATGCTATTGAAATATCAAATTAAGTAATTTTTATTTAAAAAAAATTTTTTTAACGTTTTATTTATTTTTGAGAGAGAGAGAGACAGAGCATGAACGGGGGAGGGGCAGAGAGAAAGGGAGACACAGAATTGAAGCAGGCTCCAGGCTCTGAGCCATCAGCCCAGAGCCCAACGCGGGGCTCGAACTCACGGACCGCGAGATCGTGACCTGAGCTGAAGTCGGCTGCTTAACCGACTGAGCCACCCAGGCGCCCCTCAAATTAAGTAATTTCTAAAAATCAGAGCTACGAGAGAAAGCACTACATTGTTTATGAACTGCATCTATAACCACCTGCCATTAAGAATCATTGATCTTAATGATGGGAATAACTAACATGCTAACAGAATATAGTCAAATCTCTAGTATAATTTAGTTGGTCATTAACATGACCAGTAACTTTTAGGGTTTGAACTTTAATTTATATATCCGTATACCCCACATGCAGCCTAAAAATTAGAATTCACTTTCAACACTCAGGCATGTAAATATGAACATTATTTTCTTAATTTCTTTGATCTACTTTTTACAAAGTAATTTAAGCAATTTGTAATCAAAATGCAAAAACTGTGTTCCCAATAAATGCCAATTTATTTTCCATATGAAATAAAGATATATTCTTATCTTCCTGAAAAGTATACATTTTTTCATCAAGGTTTCTATACCAAATATTTGAATCAGGTCATTTTCACTGGCTGTGAATTGAGCTCAGAGTAACTTGTCAGTAAAGGAACAACAAATCCATTTGTCTTTGGTGTTTTCTTGGTGTGTTGCTAATAAACTGCTCTGTCTACATGAGGTCATGGCCACCTGACCTGGAAATGGGCTCTGCTGAGTCAGGAGGTCAGAGATCACCATGGATTGCTAAGTAAATAACAATGCATAAAAATAATGGAGACAGAGGGGAAAAAAACCCTAATGCTAATTAGCCCATAAGCTAGGCCAAATACAGTTTTGTCCAAAGATAAAAGGAATTCGGCATCGGGCAAGAAAACTTTCAATTAAAAGCAGAAAATAAAAATCATTTGTAGTGAGTTTACTTAGAGTACTGATGTTTTATCGCAGTAGGTGTATCATTTCAATAATATTGATCAAGACTTTGCAATAGGTTTAGGAACTAACTTCGAAAAATTTTAAGTCTGTTTTCAAGTTTGAGTTATTCACAATTACAGGAAATATAGAGGAAATTTTAGGAAAAAGTAATTATACCAAAAGAAATTCTTAGTAAATGACTACTTTAGATTATTACATATACAAATGAAATATCTAAACATGTTTAATTTACTAGCAAGAAGTATCTGAGATATACTAAGATTCTGGTTCCTATGATAATTAGTGCTAGGAATGCAGGAGAAAGCAACCTCCAAAGTATATAAGCACAAATACAATCTGGTAGTTTGACATGGATTCCTTCACCAGGAAGTTAACCTAACAGACACCATGTGTGAGTTACTACAATGGTTTACATTTGCCATTAACAATTTTACAACAGGATGTTAGTGGTTCTCTTTTTTCCTTTTATTTCAAATATTTCACACAGTTATATATGGTATTATATCTATTACCAACTCAAGTCCGTGAATAATCAGTAAAAATTGCAGATTTTTTTCTTATTTGGAACTACTGTTCTCACCTAGTAGTTTTTTTTTTTTAATTACCTTCACTTGAAATTCTTAGTACAGCAAAAAGTTTCATTAACTCCCAAAAACAGATGGACATAAGAATAAAAGAGTAGACATACACAGACTTTGTTATTTTCTCAGGCTTATGAGGCTCTTTTCGTTTGTATCAATCAGTGTAAGATGAAGAGAGTATCCTTCAGAAAATAAACCCTTGGGTCAAGAACAAAAATATCAACATAAGAACAGGTATGAATCTATTGACTATTAATGTATATAAGTGAATGGAATGAAATAATCAATCCATGTTCAAGAAATTAAGTCCATGGAAATGCTCCCAACTTGTCATTTGTAAACTTTGATTGTGGATTTATGGTTTCTGGATAGCTAATGAGTTGTATTAGAATCCCAGTATGTTCATGTTTGAAGAGAACTTTGTAACATCTCAGTGAAATTTCTCTTTTTATAAATTTGGAAACTGAGACCCTAAGTGTATAAGGAACTTGTCAGAAGTCACACAACTAGAAAGTGGCAGGGCCAGGACTTGAATATAGGTTTTCTGTTCTTTATATATTCAAGAACATTTTATCAAAAACGTCCTATATATACGGACTTGTACCAAGTACCTAGGGAGAAAAACAGTGAGCGGAATACAAACTCTGGCCTCAGAGAACTTTGATTCTGATGAAGGTTACCAGACAAATAAACAAGACACAAGTCAACACATGCTATTATAGAGGATGTACAAGGTTTTATTAGAGCACTTTGACTTGGGGGGCAAATAAGATCAGGAGGGTCAAGGAAACCTTCAAGATGGGTGTTAGATCTAAGTTGGGCCCTGAATTATCCAAATGAATGGGGTGCAGTGAGGAGGGAACAAACGGGAAGAACGTGATCTCAGCAGAGGGATTAAAATACACCAAAACCCAGATGCAAAAGACATTCAGGCCTGACAGGGTGTTCAGTATCCCTAGAACCAAATGAAGAGAAAAAAGATGAACCTAGAGAGAAAGAGGTCTGTGAATCAGGTTATGGAGCCTCAACTTTATCTTGAGGGTAGCAAGTAGTCCCTGAAGGGTCACAAGCATGGGAGTGAAATGGCCAGGTGTACATTTCAGAAAGAATGCTAGGGTAGTGTGGGGATAAGACTGGTGTGGAGGGCAAGAGAAGTCTATGAGCCCCTGATATTGGAAAGGGGATGTCCTGATCCTTAGATAGAAATAAATGCCCCAATAATAAAGGTTGATATATCATTCTTTTTTTTTTAAAGTTTATTTATTTTGAGAGAGACAGAGAGAGACAGAGAGAGAGAGCAGGGGAGGGGCAGAGAGACAGAGAGACAGACAGGGAGAGAGAGAGGATCCCAAGCAGGCTCTGCACCACCAGTACTGAGCCTGACGCAGGGCTCAAACTCATGAACCGTGAGATCATGACCTGAGCTGAAACCAAGAGTCAGATGCTGAACTGACTGAGCCACCCAGGTGTCCCTGATCCATCATTCTTATTAAAACTTTGTTAGTGCACTGTAGAGTCTGAGCATCTCTGAGCTCACAGAAAAAGTCCAATTTATGGACCTTGAAGACTAAAAACCAAGGTTTAAAATATGGCCTCAACCAAAAGGTCCTGCATAGGCAACAGGCTAGCAGCAGTCCCAGTCAAGAGTCACACTGCTATTGCAGCCAAACCAGTACAGATGCCACCGTCCCTGGGCCCCTGAGCACCTAGCTATAAATGGGGCTAATTATATCTACTTATCTACTCCATAATGATATTGTGAGGACACTCCCTCTTCCTCAGCAGGAAATGAGAGTAGTAATATCTATTTCATAGCAATGCTGTGAGTTAAAAGATAACATATATAAACACACAGAGTTTTTACACTGGGTATTAAGAATACAATACTGTTAGTTTCTTTTCTTGTAATAATGCAAAAGCTGTTCTCTGTGAAAATAATTGACTCGACAAAGATAGAGAAAAACCTGTGGACTTCACTTCATTTACACTAGGCTCTACCCAACTCACTTAATGAAGCAAGTCAGTGAATGTTACATTGTGAAGATTCTCATTTTCAGCAGGGATTTTCTTAGTTGTTAAAAAAGTAAGAATAAACACATACAAACACACACACACACACACACACACACACACACACACACACACACACACTTTCTTAAAGTTAAAAAAAAGAAAACAATACACCCGAGTTCATCCTTCCCAGCCCAGCCAGGCTCTAACTTGGAATGCCTCTTCCTGGAATGGAAGTCTCACATGGCACTCCCCTCCCTTACTGGGGTGCTTGGTAGCTGGCCCTTCTCTCCTCTCTACCACTGCTGGGAATTTCCTCTTCTACCTCTTCATAGACCCCACCAAAGCTTCAGGTATTACTTCAGACAGGGCAGAAGAGAGGGAAGACACAGGAGGAGAACAGCTTTGAGGGAAGGACCTAAGAGCTGGTTGTACACGGAAGTTAGCAAATGGAATTTCCCACAATTGAAATATACAATCAATATTATCATGGGTCTGAGGAGAAATCTACAAAATCCTTTTAAAGTGACAGGGCCAGCATAAAACTTGACTGTTGTCACTGACATAAAGAAAGAAATCTATCAGCAACATCAACATGGGAAAAGTACACTCAGAATGCAAACCTTGCTCATCTGAATACTGGCAAGGCCAGGATGTCCCTATGCTCCTGATGCTAAGTACTTCTCATGGATTATTTTATTTAATGCTTACAAGAAACCTGTGACATAGATCATTCTATCCTTCTCTTGAACAGTGAGGAAACTGATGTACTAGTTTGTTATTGCTGCTATAATAAACTAGCACAAAGTTAGGGGCTTTAAGGAACACAAATTTATTTATTATCTTTACAGTTCAGTAGGTCAGAAATCCAACATGGATCTCACTGGGCTAAAATCAAGGTGTCACCAGGCTGCATTCCTCTCTGGAAGTTCCAGAGGAGGATCTGCTTCCTTACCTTTTCCAGATTCTATGGCTCATCTCCATGGTTTAGCTCCTGTACCCCTTCATCTTCAAAGCCAGCATTGTGGCATCTCTCTGATCGTTCTTGCACTGTCACAATTCCCCCCCACGCTCTGACTTCAGCCATAATATCTGATTCTTTCATGCCTCAGGAGCCAGTTTTCACCCTCTCGGGGGTAATGTAGCACCTGTTGAGAATGCACAATCTATTCACCTGGGAGTATTAATACTGAGCTAGAACTGCTGTTTATCTTCCACCCAAAGCTCCTTGGCTTTTCTTCCTCTGCTGTGTCAGCAGCCATGTAGTTTGAATGGAATGGATTCAAGGCTTAAGCACCGAGCACAGAAAAATTTGTGCAGGGCAAGTGCATACTGAAAACTCAACACATGAGAGTTTTCATTATTATTATATTATTATTTCTACAAGAGATGATAGAAATGTTAAATGTGTACATCAAATAAATAATCAGCTGAGAAACATATTTTGAATGCAATTTTTAACATCCCCATATACTTAAATTAATCCAATACTTGGGTAAAGCTATATATTTATTTTGTGTTCCTGGTTAAAATAATGGATGTCCCTGATCTAATTCTGGCTTGGTTTTTATTACTTTTCTCAATAACAAAAGCCAGGAGCAAAATCAGATTTTGCTTCTAGCAGTTTAAATAGATAAAAATCAGTGTGACTGTCAAAATCCAGGTTGGTCTTATCAGGCTGAGATGAAAACCAGGGTTACATTTGAAAAAGATGAATGTGGACACTAACAGGAAAAAGCGCCTGGCTAATCGAGTAAACAAATATGACTTGCAAGTCCCAGATGGAGTATGTATAGCATTGTAATCAGCAAAATGTCTTTTTATGGTTATTTTCCTAGAACATTCGTAAAGTGATGCAGATCTTACAATGGGGTAGTACAATTTTTTTAAGTTAAAATTTTCGTTTACTATCATTTAAAAAGTTTTATTTTTTTTTCATTACAGTCCTCAAATATATGTTACTGACTCTTTCATGGAAATGTAGTAATACCTTAAACTAATAGGATGACCTAGATCAAGGGGCAATAGAGCAGTGTGCTTTCTGTGTCCTGAAAAGAGAGTAACCGAGCAAAGCTGTGATCTTGGTTTTATGCCGAACCTAGTTAGTTTGGAAACTTCACTTAGATAATCTATTTATTAAATTTATTTTTCTGACAGAGAGAAAGAGCGCATGTAGGGCAGGGGTAGAGACAGAGAGGGAGACAGAGGATCCAAAGCAGGCTCTGCCCTGACAGCAGTGAGCCCGATGCAGGTCTTGAACTCATGAACTGTGAGATCATGACCTGAGCCCAAGTCGGATGCTCAACTGACTGAGCCACCCAGTTGCCCCTAGATAAACTATTTTAATTAGGTTGTACAGAAGCCAAAGAATATTCTCGGAGTTAAGTAAGTTTCAACTTCACTCCTAGTAGCAGGAGAGGTGTACCTTTATTACTGAATGCCAAGCCTGAGATCCACTAGGTTACAATGCCGATCTTACCCAGTAGACTGGGCTATTCTATGGCAGAGCAAGATTCTCTCCTTCTTCACATCCTTAGGTATTTTCTACACCACCTAAGAGTCCCCTCACCGAATTCATGGTGAAAGCATGCTTCTCAGGCTGGCTCTATCTACAAAGCCAGGGGAGGGTTGTTATCCCCATTATCCATTCTCTCCTTCTCTCTTTAGTACTAGAACTGTGAAGTCCTACCTGGGCACATGAGGACCCGGAGTATTTTCCAGCCTCCCTTGCAGCTCAGTCAGTATGCTCATGCAGCTTCATTCTGGCCAGTTGGATGTGAATGGAAGGGAAATGCACAACTTCTTGGTTGTCCCCTTAAAACGAGAGATGCGGTTTCCTCTCCCTCTCGCCCCCTCTTGACAGCTAAAGGGTGACGATATCTTGAAATGGAAGCCATAAAGACAGGATGACAGAGCAACGAGATAAGAAGACTAGTCCCTTCAACGTAGAGCCTCTATGTCAGTCTGCATGCTGAGGAACACTTAAACAGGGACAAATTGATTTGTACATTTTGAAGCCACTGTTGTTTTGCTTTTACCACAGCAGAAAATCCTAACTAATATTTACTCAAAAATTTCCTTCACTGACCTTCCTAAAATTTCCAGGATTCACATTTTTGGATTAAGAAGATTTCTGTATCCTAAAGAACTATGTATTAATGTCCGAATACCCCAAAGAAATCAAAATGCACAGGTAAGAAGCTGTAAATTAGCACTGTATTTGTTTCAAGCTGACTACTTGGGATACACACACAGAAACACACAGAAACCACCATATAATTCTTTTGTTTAGTTTCCACAACTAAATCAGGGTGTGAAAAACTGAAGAGGATACAGAGAGGCACCACACAGAAGATTCAAAGCAAACAAAAAGAAGTATATGATGGCACTGGATTGACTTGCTCAGTTGTAAATCTAGTGGTCAACTTAATATTGCTATATCACACAGAAGATGGTGATGAACTGTCTCTTCCACTATGGAAAGGAAACCATTTTAAACTGAAGCAAGAATGCGTTGACAGTTTGGAGAAAAGTGCTATCCGAGCTTATGTTTAATCGTTTGAATTAGTTATTGAGGGGAGGCTGTAAAGTCTTTCTCTGTAAGTATTTAAAAACTGGGTAGATTTTAATTTTCCAGAATGTCATGTTAGAGTTTTGCCCTGTGAGCGCAGGCAGGAGGAGCGAGGATGGACTAGAATGGACCTTAACGAAGTCCCTCACTCCAAGATGGGGTGTGCTTTCAATGTATCTCTCTCCTTCTCCCTTCCTCTCTCTTTCTAGAATAACATTAAATTACCTTCTGCTTACAAACAATGAGAAGCAATAAGCTTTTGTTTCTGTTTGCTTTGTTTCCCAGACCACATGCCTTCACCTTTCATCACCACCACCATCATAGTGGGTCTTTCATCCCACTGTGTGCTCCAAACTGCAAAATTTAATGTTAGGGAACCATATGCACATGCGTGTGCATGTGAGTGTGCGTGTGTGCGTGTATGGTGGGGAATAGGGAGGGAGAGCTAGGAAAAGAGTTTTACAATATATCCAGATAAGACTGACAGCCACGCCATTCTTTTCAAACACACACACACACACACACACACACACACACGCATTCTGTTCTAATGCAGGGTTGGGAAATCAGATCGAGAACTCTGGGGAAGGGCCATAAAATGGCATCAGGTTCTAGGCCTCAGTCCAGATACATCTTAGGCCTTCAAACACTCAATTCAAAATCCTGTCAACAGGTTTTATGTGTTTTGCTTGTACTTTCAGTGAAAAGAGTGCTCCTTTTTAGGGAGATACATTTGAAACAAGAGAAAAATCTTATTTATTAAGAGGTGATAAAAGCCAAAAAAACAGTGGTGTATTTATCAGGAGGGACCCCTATATTAGAGAAACACCGTGATCTCTCTCCACCTGTTACCTACTTTCCCTCCCTTGTGAAGAAGTGGCTTATCTCGTAAGTGCATTTGAAAGAATAAACTGAGCATATCCCACTCAACTCCCTCCCTCTCTCCCCTCTGTTAGGATCTTTCTGCCTGCATACAAAGAGGATGACTTCTTAGCTGCTCTTGGTCATGCAGTAAAAGCTTTGGTCAAAGGCCCTGCCCCGGGCTAGGAAGGAGGGAGGTAGAAACTATGCTGTAATTGCCCACTTTGCCTGTGACTGGGTCTGCTTACTGCAGGGGTAAAGTATTAGCAAGCCATCCTGGCCCTGATACAAAGCTACATTTTCCAGTGAGCATCTATCAGAAATAATGCAGACATTTTGATCTCCTCTTACCTGACTTCTCTCTCTCCATACTGCTTGACACACTCTAGGGGATTAGCAAATAGTTTTTGAATGAGAGAATAAATGGACCTGGGTGGGCCAGTTTGCCGACCTCCTAAAACCCCAAAGAAAGTTCTGAATTTGAGGCTCTATTTTTTTTTTTTTGAGAGAGAGAGAGAGAGAGAGAATATCTTAAGCAGGCTCCATGCCCAGTATGTAGCCCAATGTGGGGCTCAATCTCATGACAGTGAGATCATGACCTCAGCTGGAATTAAGAGGTTGGATGCTTAACCGAATAAGCCACCCAGGCAACAATCTATATTTTTCGATCATTCACTCCATTAGTAAAAATGCTTGCACATGGACATCTAATATGTGTATACTATTTATTTGTAAACGTTAACCATGTACCTTTGTAGTAATATATACTTTATAAAAATACTCTAAAATAGAAATTTGAAATGGGGTGAAAAAATGTAAATGTTAAGTTCCAGTACTTTCTTCCTGCACACCAGTGGATTATTTTGAGCACTCCACTCTGTAGCCCACCGGTCTAGACTTGAAGTACTACACAAGTCTGGAGAAGAAGAATCTGGAGGTCTGGAGCAGTCCAGACAGATTCAGGCAGCACAGCAGGGACCCTGTTTCACACAGCCTTGCACTCCTCACCATGTGTAGTAAGGACAACATTTTCTATTTAATGGTGCATCCTCAGGAAGAATGTGTTGAACTGACTTGGAAGGAGAAAGTGGATGAATGGATGTTTATTGATCTAGAAGGAAAAAGGGAAGGATATTCCAAGTGAGACTTATCTTGGAACACTTTATTCCAAGACCAGACATCACAGAAATGGGATAGAGGTTGGCTTTCATCAGACACTGGCTTCAGAACCACATAATGTGAAGGAGCAGGAAATGAAGTTGGTTATTGGAAGAGAGAGAGAAGTGAGAAGGTGGCTCTGGGCCATGAAATCTAGGCAGATATATCAGCATCTGATTCCCTGTAAGAACAAAATATGGAACTTCTGGATGCTTTAAAGATGTAAACATCATCACATTTTATCTTTTATGAAGATCAGACTGGGGTTAGGAGGCATATCAGATGGAACAATATTTGCATTTGGTTAGAGCAGCTCTGAAGAGTCTAGAATGAGACCATGAGAGTCTGGCTAGAGTGATGAAGGAGATAAGGGAAAAGAAAGTATGAAACAAATAGTCAATTAGAAAGAATATGATCAAACCTTCATAACCAATAAGATGTGAAGGAAGAAAGAGAAGAAACCAAATATGTCTAGAGATGATCCCACCATTTGGAAAATGAACAATCTTACTTGATTTCTGGAAAATTTCCTCTATCTTGATTTGCTATGGTAAGTAATCCTAGTGTGAATTAAATTTTTTTTTGTAATGTTTATTTATTTTCGACAGAGACAGAATGCGAGTGGGTTAGGGGCAGAGAGAGAGGGAGACACAGAAGCAGAAGCAGGCTCCAGGCTCTGACCTGTCAGCACAGAGCCCGACACGGGGCTCGAACTCACAAACCGTGAGATCACGACCTGAGCCGAAGTCGGACGCTCAACCGACTGAGCCACCCGGGCGCCCCTCCCAGTGTGAATTGATGTTTCTCTGTTCCTATTTAAATGCTTGAGGCTCACCCTGTAACCTCAAAGTAAAATGCTGAAACATGGAACATGGACTAAATTTTCATGAGTCCAAGGTACTACTTACTAAGTTTGCTGGAAGATGCAATTGAGAAATGGCACTTGGCCTTGAAGAAAAACGAAACATCATGTTTGTGTGTATGTAGTTGGCAACAACTGGCTTCCCACACACAACTGAACAATCCAGTCAACCACAAAGTGAAGACTAGTAATAAGTTCATGACCTTTTCAGCCACGTTTATTCCTATATGTGAACTCCACATTATTCTAAGCTATGGAGTTTACTCTGGGGTAATTCAGACAGCTGAATAATAAAAAAGGATAGAGGATAGAACAGATAACAATGCTGGAAAGAAAAGAAACCAAGCTTTTTTGTCAAATAGCTATAATCCTGTGGACAGGTTATATGATGTGTCTAAGTCCATGCAGTTCATTTTTTGAAACCTGTGTGACTTATTCTGAAAACAGTCTCCTAAGATGGGAAGAAATGACCAAAAATTACATAAAGCTTACTTTCCAAATGGAGTTCTGCAGAAAATACAGCTGCCATCTGGCCTTCTGGCTAACTTCACTTCTTTCTTTTTCGGCAGATATTATTTAATCCAGACCACACAGTTTGTTAGTCTAGTTGGTTCATGAAGATTTCAGAACATGAATCTGTAGCAGGAATGTTTGGCAAGTGACAAGACATTAGCTGCTTGACATGAGGGCAGTTTCCTTGTCTCAGTGGTTAAGTAAGTCTCTCCCTGGCTCTGTGTGCCTGGGTGCCTTCAGCTATGAAGTCAAACTGATTATCCTTGTCATCTCTCAAACATGATGTCTGCCATGCGCTGTGAGACAGGTACTGCTCCTGCATATATACCACTGCTCTAAAATTAACTACGAAGACTTTAAACCCAATGTTAGTTCACAGTTAACATTAGGATGGTCTACTTGCATGTAAATGGACTGAAACTCTAGTCACTGTATATAAAATACAACCTGTGCTTTAAAATTTAGCCAAGATGTATTAAAGCACGGAAAAAATAATTTGGTCTGGGTAGGTTTTTAAAATCATGTTTAAACTAAGAAAAGAGGTATTTAATAATAAAAAAAAAATCACATCAGTTACATAGTAGCTTTCAAAAGGCAGAAGTTGCTGGTCTCTATAGATGCCTACCTGCCTCCAAAGAAAGTGAGAGGGTGAGCTGAGATTTACAGCCTATAAACTTCTGCCAGGTTCAGACAGGAAGAAGTCTTTTCATGACATTGGGTTTGGCTTCATTTCTCAGTGGTCTCACTTGGCCAGCAATGCTAAAGACTGCAGCAGAGTCCAGGTGTAATTCTATAGATACTGCCGTTGGGAGGACCAGCAGGAATAGGGGTAACCTATCCTGGTGAGACAGATGAGAGGGGTAGATATATGTCCTCAAAAACCTGGCCATAAAAGAAAAATCAGTGACACAAAAATTCAACATCTATGAAGAATGCTGGAGGACAATTGCTATAGTTTGAAAAAAACATTTAGGTAGAAGTTTACATAATTTTAATCATAAACAAGATTCTAACAAATAATAATCGCATGATCCTTAAGGCTTTATTAGCTATTTACCACACTCTTCAGATTTTCATTTCCTATTAAATCTGATTGATAACAAGTTTATCATTCATTTGCATAATTCCATTTCCTTCACCATTTCTTATTCAGAGTATGACATCATGGAGTTAGAGAATGGAAACTGTTTCTATACTTTGGGAGGAAAAAAAGCAATGTTTGTGATAACCCAATTTTTTTCCCTCCTTCTAAGCTAAACACTTATAATTCTTAACACATGTTTTTTCTTGGAAACCATTTTTACTTCTGGCTTTATGTAAAATGTGAGAATTTTCTGTCTCAGAAAATGGCACTAGTTCATCTCTTATGATGTCCCCATTGTATGTTCATTGCCAGCGAAACAATCTGTTTAGAACTCTCATTATTATGACTATAAATAGACCTGTAAAATGTGCTTTTCTGCATGTTTCATCATTTTCAGTTTCAGAACTCTGTTATTTAAACCCTGATCAGAAGGTTAACACATGAAAATATCTAATGAACCTGGCTTCCTGGTATGGAATTCAAATACACTCTGTAGATACAAGTAATACCCATTAACCAAGAGTGGAATGACTTACTGTATATAAGGAATTCAAAACCACAGATGGAAAAATACTATGAGTGTTGGGATTAGTCCTGTTAATAAAAATATATTTCATGAATGTTATGAATTTTTTAATTAATGGTTACATAGCTATTTCTTAGTCAAGTTGTAAAACCTTAACATTCAGGTTTTTAAGTATGTGTTTTTGTTTTTTTTTAACGTTTATTTATTTTTGGGACAGAGACAGGCAGAGCATGAACGGGGGAGGGGCAGAGAGAGAGGGAGACACAGAATCGGAAACAGGCTCCAGGCTCTGAGCCATCAGCCCGGACGCGGGGCTCGAACTCACAGACCGTGAGATCGTGACCTGGCTGAAGTCGGATGCTTAACCGACTGCGCCACCCAGGCGCCCCTTTAAGTATGTTTTATAGGCACACACAATACTCTCAAATCTCTAAAGCTCTTGAAATAAAGCCCAGTTATCTAATTTTCACCATCCAGGTATAAGGATCTTATAAAACAGCAGCATATCAAGATGAGAGATGGTTGAGATTCTCTGCATTGTATTGTTTCTTAATCATCTGCCCATGGGTTTGCTTCACTATTTAAAAAGGCAGAGATGTGTGCACATGTGTGCATATACAAAAACACATACATGCATAAAAATATTGACACACACAATGGAATATGGAATGGAAGGAGAACTAAATTCAGAATTTAAATTTGCAGTTTTTAGTTCTGCTTCTAGCAGCTCAAATATTTCAAGTTCTCTGAGTCTGTCTCACCATTTGTAAAGCAGCTGAAGAACAAATGTGTGTGTGGAAACCTTTTATAAACAGTGAGACAGAAAGCACTAAACATACACAAGGGTTGTGTGTCTGTATGTGTGGTCACTATAGCCTGACCCAATCCACATGAACATATAAATGAACAAAGGTGGTTTTCCTCAACTCTCTCAAAAACATCTAGATCTTAAAAAAAAAAAAAAAAAAAAAAAGGATACTTTTAAGTCAAGATGAATAGAAGTAAATGAAATTAAAAGGAATCATGCCACATTAAAGAAAATATTGGTGAATCCACCTGGTCCTCCCCAGGAGCTATCTCTGGGGCCAGGCCCAGTTGTGCCTACTGTATATAGCTTCTTCTTCCACTTTTTTTCTATAGAAACCAAGCTTTTTCCAGAAGAGTCAAGTTTTTCCACAGGCGGTCTCCATAGCAGTGTTGAAATGGCCTGGCACTGAGGGGGGACAGGAGGAAAGTGGGTAGTAGGGCAAAGAGGAGAAATGAAAGGGATCCTGAAAGGGGAGAGAAGGAAGAAGGGCAGCCTTTTATGTCTACTGGAAACTTGTTTGTCAAGTTCTTGTAAGTCAGGGATTGTACGTATATCCAACCATATACTTTACTACAATTTTTTAAAAAGTCATTCAGAGTTGACATTTCCTAAATGTCATGTTTAGCTACAAAACACAACCCTGGCAAGACGTGAAAGGTAGTGCCTTTGTTGCTAAAATCTGGTTTGTTTGGTCACAGCAAATGACTAACAAACTCAATTGAAAAGCATTTTCTTGTGTATCCCAGAAAGCACTTTAAAACCTATCTACAGTTAAAGCCACTTATATTTTCTACAAACTACCCCTCAAAATGAGAAGAAGGGATAGTAACAAGAATCCTTGGCATCACTTTGGTGAGGACTCCAGAGGCATGTGACCAAAGTGCATAGGCAAGATGGAAACTGCCCAATGTGGCTCTTTACTAGGGCTGGTTACACTGTGTAAGACCTGAGGCTCCATTTCTAGGGTCATGAGGCTAACGCTAAAGTCATCTCATCGTACAAAGGTGAGGAACATCAGCATTCTTTTCTACTAAGAACAAAGAGCCTTCACTAAAATTCATGTTCTTGGCCAATGCATTTTTTCTTCTTTGGGATAAAAGAGAGGGTCTGAGCTAATGATTCACATTGTTAAAATTATGGACATAGGCAAAGAATTACTCATGGTTAGCTAAGCTTAGATCTGTTCCAACATGCCTTCCTGAAGTAACTCCTCTCAAAAACAAATT
Organism: Herpailurus yagouaroundi; assembly: GCF_014898765.1. Classification (NCBI taxonomy): domain Eukaryota; kingdom Metazoa; phylum Chordata; class Mammalia; order Carnivora; family Felidae; genus Herpailurus; species Herpailurus yagouaroundi. Next base: position 79,107,952 of record NW_024412395.1, on the reverse strand, counting down.
CACTAGGCAAATGTTTAACTTCATTAAGCCTGTACTGACATCAAGAGGGTAGATTTCCAATGGACTCTGCCATGCAAAATGTGGATTGAGCATCTTTACCCAAGGTCCACTTGGATATTTATGGAATGTTCTCTTCTCACTAAAAAGAGGAGCAGAGTTCAGACAAGAAAATGTAAAAGCTGTAGTTACCTACAATGGTGTGATGTATTTCTGGTTACAGCACAGTACTTGTAAAAGTCACTGCTTCAGTAAGAATTGATTATATGTTTATTTTTCAAGAAATGTGTCTGATTAGGAAACACCTTCAGAATTATTTTTTGGCAGATAAACTAAACTAAGATTTTGTGTGTGTGCAAGAGGGGATATGACAAGACAAGGAGTGTTTAGATTTAAATTTTGAACATTTGGGGGATTGCAGCAACTGGGGTGTGGGGTGGTTAAGGGTTAGAAGTGAGTGAGAAAATCTGGGACTACATCCACATGCTCTCATTTTCTCCTTTGGGGGTAGTGACTTCCTATAAAAAAATGAGAGGTTTATTTTCATAACAGCAGTGAGGAATCGCTAGGCAGATGTGTGTGGGTTGGTTCTGGCCCTTGATTAGCCCACAGGAATGATACTGCCTTTACGTTTCACCAAATATATCCATTGAAACACATACAAGGGGCCTCCACTTGAGTTGCACAAGCAAGATCCCACATTTCAATGCAGTGATCATGCTGTTTGAGCAAAGTTTAAATGGGGCCAAATTTCCATTTGCAGAACCATTCTCAGATGTGGTTAACAAATTACACGGACTTTTTCTTCCCCTCTTCTCTGCTCCTCTAGGTTGAAAAATCTGAAATCAAGGTATTTTGAAAATGTTTATGATTAAGAAGGTACTTGATGGTAGCTGGATGTAATTCTTATGGTAAAGCAGAGGATATGACCACAGTCCCCTTCTGCAAACCAAGTATGATCCCAAGCCTTTTTAAAGACCATCTCTGCCATGTACAACCTGTAGATGCTCTTGTCAAAGTAGCTTCGTTTTCTGACAGCTAAAATTGGAATGTGGCTTTGAGCACACACGAAAGAGCTCACTGCGCCCCTATGTTTGTGTGTCAATGTGGGTGTTCCCCCTCCCCCTCTTTTTCAGTTTTTTTTCCTCCTAGAAGCTGGCTTTTTGTGCTGTTAATCCTCTTGGAATGTAGCTCTTATCACCACCTAGAGGAATTCATTACCCTTTCGCCCTCTCTGCTCCCCAGGCCCATGAGACTAAGGAACAAGGGAGCAATTGTCTGGGGAGCTGCCCCCTGAATTCAGGTGTGCTGGCACTGAGTAACGTTGTACCCGATTTTTCCTATAATCAAAAGGGAAGGGGAGAAATTAATCATGCTTCCCTCTCCAAGGGAGTGGGAGGAAAACAGCCTTCAGGAACAGAGGCTGAGGCCCCCTGCCATTAAATCCAGCTATTCTAAAGCCAAGGGTTTAAAAAAAAAAAAGGCAGCAGGTTCACAAGAGCATTCCATAGCTGCATCTGTACGAGGCCAGAGCAACTGATCAATAGAGTGGGGGAAAACTAGTTAAACCAGTTATTTGGAATGATGTTTAAGAGAAACACTGCTTGTTTGCCTTCACTTATTGTTTTAGCTTCTGCTGGTTATACAGCAGCTTCAAAACCAAAACGTTTTGTATTTTATAGAGAGCTTGCAAAACTCATTTTATGTCTTTAAGTGTATGCCCTTTTCTATTGTCCTTAAATCGGCAGTTTTGCTCACACAAGAAAACAAACTCTGAATACAAATGCAGCATGCTTCTCTTTTGGTTATAAACCATGAGGCGTTGTCTCATCAGCTAGGCACTAACAAAACGCCAAGAGGGGGGACACAGAAACACATTAGTCTCTGGTTCTTTCTTCAAAAACATACACGTAGGGGCGCCTGGGTGGCTCAGTTGGTTAAGCAATTCGACTTCAGTTCAAGTCATTATCTCATGATTCATGGGTTTGAGCCCCGCGTCAGGTTCTGGGCTAACAACTCAGAATCTGGAGCCTGCTTCAGATTCTGTGTCTCCCTCGCTCTTTGCCCCTCCCCCACTTGTGCTCTTTCTCTGTCTCTCAAAAATGAATAAACGTTCAAAAAATTAAAAAAAAAAAAAGAACATACACTTAACACTTGAGATGTACACTGAAATGGGAAACTACCCAAACCAGAAAGGTAGCCAAATACACTGGAGAAGACATAGGACAACATTCTCAGAATCCATTAAAAGGTAATAGAAAGCAACCATTAATTGAACAATACTGAACTAGATTTACCCTCTTAAAGAACAACGTCAAGGGGCAGGGATTTATAACCAAGCTCTTTAGGTATTTCTAGAATCCAGTACATCCTGAATGCAGTCCACAGGGCTACTTCACACTAAAGTCTACATTATTGTTAGCTATGTTTTTACAAGGCTGAACTGGAGTGGTATTAAAGCAAAAGCTCAATTTATAATCTCCCACTGGAGGAATGGGGGAAGGGATAAATGCAAAAATTTTTATGCCTCACCTTTCAGTTTAAGGCTATGTAAATCAGTCATCAATTCTGAATACAGTATTAGTGACTCCCTTTGGTAACAATTATGCATGTCAGAGCACCAGGAATAAAGTAGTATTAACCAAAATACATCAGATGTTGGAGAAAAATTACTGAAAGGCTAATATATTTATTTTTTAATGGAAAATTTTAGTCCTTGGCAAAATAAAATATGTGCCACTCATTTAATTTTAACTTCTCAGGATTTTGAAAAGTGTCTTGCCTTCAAATGTTTTTACTGCAAACATGTTGCTTCAGTCACAAAAATCCACTACCATACGTTAAGTGTATTCACTTAGCACATATTTGTTCCCCTGCATCCCTGATATGTGCACACTTGTGGGAAGGCTTTCTATTGCTGGTTAGTGCCTCTAAAAACACAAAACACTGAGAGAGTTGTTTGGCACTTCCTCCCAGCAAGCACTCAGCTACAGAAGAAATACACAAATCCGCCTCTCTCTCAGAGTTCTCATTGATTTCCATCCATTGATTTCATAGTGACGCATTTCATTTTCAAAACACTTTCATAAACATGATTGTGAACCATGCTGTGAGCTTAATTTTTAGTGATAACACAAAACCTGAGATTTATTTTTTGGAAGGTTCTTGGTAGTGACTGAACATATGGTGTGTTTGTTGCTGGGGGCAACGCCTCACACATCAGTATTGAGAGATTTCCTTAACCCGCTCTCTGTAGCTGAAGGCCAAGGTCTGGAACACTCATTAAAAAAAAAAAAAAAAAGAAGAATGAAGTGCAGTCATCCCTGGTCAATCCTTATTCACCAGGCTTTAGGTCCATGTTAGACCTAATGGTTCCTGTTAGTCCATCCTTCTATTAAGAGAGATGAAATTTTGGACAATACACCAAAAAGGGAGGCTACAAACATTCTGGGGGGTTGGGAGAAGGTGGTTAATAGATATGGTGATCTCTGCTTCCTTCCAAAACCTACTAGGATGGTGAGAAATAAATAGAAACGGTAAAAGTCCAAAAGGAACAACAAATGGGCAAGGAGACACAAATGGCCGAGAGCGGACACAATTTGGGAAGATGGAAGGCAAACTGAAGAGTGGCAACTGACTCCCCAGAGGAGACTGAGACCTCAGGGCCCACAGACATACATACAAAGGAGAAGCCAGCCAACTGGCTCCCAAAGAACCCCAAGAGGGCTCAGGAGGGTGACATATCCACCCCACTCAGAGCAGCCAAGCAACCATCCTCCCCAGCCCTTGAGACACGGGTTTATTCTCTGAAAAAATTGCATCCAAGAAACAGGAGGCTTCAGCTGTAACGGAGGGTGGTCTGAGGCACCAGGCCGGAAACGAGGGGCTTAGGAGGAAGTCTGGGCACTCAAAGTGAGACCTTTGGCCCTTCTCTGACTCAACAGCTTAGGAGGGGGTTACTCCTAGACCTCTAGGCAAGAGTTATGGATTCAATTCATGGGAAATAGAGTGACCACAATAGGAAGACCTATAGATGTTGACATTTGGGGAGGGGGCAGGTAGCTTCTAATAAACTGAATTTGCAGAAGGGAATGAATTCCTGTCTGTCAGCGGTTGGATGAGCCTGGCAAATAACAGGAGACCGGAAGGAGAGGTTTTGAGGATAACCAACAGAGTTAGTGGCTCTAGTGGCTACAGTCATTATTTCCCCTGACCTGGGCATCAGAAACCTTGGCTTTAGGTCCTGTCTATGTCACTGACTCTTCACGTGACCTCTGAGTCACTTTTCCTTTCTAGGCTTCAGTTTCTCATCCTTGGGTCCTGGAATTTTCAGATGTTCACTGTTACCAGCAGGTCTAAGATGACAGACAGACAGAATGTCAGGGGTCTTCAACAGGGCGCCATCTGCAGCCTTAAGTTTCACTGACTTCTTGGAATCCTTGTTGCTCCCACAGCAGATGGCTGCCATTCTTACATGTAATGCAGTGACACCATCCTTCCAGAGAGGCTGTTTTCAACACACTTGCATCCCAAGTAAGTACAGGACAGGACTCTAGGGGACCTACAGCATCCCAATATCAGCTCTCCATTTTTGCACATCATCATCATCATCAAAAACAAAACCAAAAAAAAAAAAAAAAAAAAAAAGCAAAAGCATCATCAGGTAGGGCTGCCTGGGTGGCTCAGTCGGTTAAGCATCCGACTTTGGCTCAGGTCATGATCTCACGGTTCGTGAGTTTGAGACCGACATCGAGCTCTCTGCTGTCAGTACAGAGCCCACTTCAGATCCTCTGTCTCCCTCTCTCTCTCTGCCCCTCCCCAACTTGTGCTCTCTCTCTCCCTCTCTCGTAAATAAATAAACATTTAAAAAAACTTTTTTAAAAGCATCACTAGGTAGAGTCAACCCAAACTCAACTTCTGTACTCTCAGACATTTGTTGTTGTTGTTGTTGTTACTTAATGAAACTCAAGAAAAAAGAGTGAAAAATTCAATACTCCTCCCTCTTTTCAAGGGTCAACTCTGAAAAGAGAACAATAGTTAACACTTACTAAACACTTAGATAGGTCTGAGGCACTTGCTAGAAGCTTTACATGCCTTTTCTCATTAGATTCTGATGTACCTCCATTTTACAAACGAGGAAATCGAGGCTCCGAGAGCTGGCATGATCTACTGGTACATGTGAAAGGGCTGGAGTCAGACCCAGGTCTCGCTCTAACCGAACCCGTACTCTTGTTCCTACTATCTTCAACCCAGATAGCCAGTCTCCTGGCTGCGGCAAGAAAGCTTCTGCAGTCTACTCTCCAATGACATTTCCTGTGACTTCAAAGGATTGACATGATCAGCCCTTCTGCTGAACAGCTATGAGGCATTCTGAAAAATCAATACTGGCTTCTGCAAGAAGCAGACTTTCCCAAAGCTAATTGAAAGCCATCTGAACATTTTCAGAACTGTGGCCATAATCATCTTTCTTGCTGCATACCATGTCCCAACATGCAACTGCAGTAAATCACTTCAAAATCACTTCTGCATGTTCACTCATACAAAACAGAAGCCCACAATATTTTTTGTCATTGCCCTGTAGCTCCTCCATCTAAACTCAGAGCACTGGTATTATGGTTACATAATAGGCAGCTTGCTGACATTACTGTTTCAAAGTACCACTTTTTCAGGGTTTATCACAAGTCATTTTAAATTCCATTTGGCTCTAACTTGTTATACAACTTTATGTTCGGAAACAATGTCCTCTGCTGCGTCGACAAGCTATACTAGAAAATACAGTTGTTTGGGGTTTAAAAACAGTTTTTGCTAAACTTTGATTCTACCCTTGTACAGGGCCACATATAGGGTGGTGATGAGAAAGAGAAGTTAGATGGCTTATCGCAAGACATTGATCTGGAAAGTTAAAGACAGATATATTTTGATATCTAATCTGGATCAATGGTATGACCTTTCGACTTCAATCTCATCTACCATAAATGAATACAATGGCCAAATCGTTGTTTGCTGTAACTCTGCAAACCAAATGATTAGTTTGCCCCATTACTAGAGGCTATAATAACTCAAGAGAAGAAACTGGCCAACTCGGTAGGGTGGGTACTTGTGCCCTGATCATCCAGTATCTATCCATTTCCACAGCAGCTCTAGTTTGCTTGGAGGACTCAGCGAAGCCTCCTTCAGAACGGGGCTGGAAGCTGGGGGCAGGGGAGAGATGTCTCAGGATGAACCTAGAAGCACATCATTCTGTGTGTCACAGCCATGGCTTTGCTGCAACCTCCAACAGGCAATCAGGCCAAGGAGAAGCAAACCTGGAGCTTTGTTTGTGCTATTAGGAAACTGGACTTTCTCTCTGCTGGGTCTGAAGGAAGCCGATGATGGGACTAAAGCTGCCTTAGCCATCTTGTGAACATGTGGAGCTCAGAGAAGAGCCAACACAGAGGAACGTAGAGGAAGCAGAGTCAAGAAATGCACAGCTCAGGCAACTGTTGCTGAAGAGGTTTCCTCGAAGTCCCGTCTAAAGATTTCTTTATTGGCCACCTCTAAGGGCAGCAGGCTGGGAAATGCAGTCTTTTGGCTGGGCACATTGCCTCCTTGAATCAAATCAGTGTGTAACTAAGGAAGAAAAAAAGAACTGGTATTGAGTGAGCAGTTCCCAGTTTCTTCTGTGGCCTGTTTAGGTTGGGTTTTCTGTGCTTACTGCAGAAAGCAGATCTCTTATATACAAGGGTTAAGGAGCTATTACATTTTTCAGAGTCTACAAACGAGACATCAAGCTAAAACACACAAGTAAAATCTTTGATTTGTAAATCTTTCATTATAGTAACCTGATTTTTCTTTTATAGTAGATTCATTTGAAATTGTTGCTCAATTTTAAAACGTTCTATCTACAATTAAAAATGCAAGATTGGCACATGTGCAGCAGCACAATTTTTCATATTCAATGTAGATACTGAAAAAATGTTGCTAAAAATATCAAATATCCTAATTTTTTTCTTAAATTATAGGGGTAAATCATACTACATATTTATGAGCCCACTGTCTCAAGGCAGGAATTTCTCTGTTTCAAATTATGTCTTAGACTTCTATAGGTTAGGTTAGAAATGATAAAAAATGTTTGAATTGACATTTAGTTCTCAGGGGATAGCTTTTAAAACTGGAGAATAATGAAAGTAGCTGCTTTTAAGAATTTTTTTTCACTAGTCACAAAGACATATCATACATTAGAGGATATGGAGAATGCCAAAATGAGATTCTCCCTGAAATCATGTAGTGTGGCATGAGAAAAGGAAGATAAACAAGAAAACAATGGTTTATTACACCAAGAGAGATAAGAGGCAGGGGAGTCACAGGGCTGGATTGTTAACAGAAGCTTTGCCTTCAGTCTTGAGTTATGTAGACAACAATAAATCGCCTTTGCAGATCATTTTCATACAATCTCAGAGATGAAAGGAAGCTTGAAAACCACTGAATTCAGCCCACTCACTGTACAGAGAAAACCTTGGACCTAAAGAGACTGGGTCATCTCTCTAATGTTTTACAAGCTCATGCCAGAGCCAGATTCAAAACGCAGGTTCCTTACCCCATGGCACAACACTCTTTCCACTAACGCCCATTTCAGAAGATACAGAATGAAGAAGCTTGCCCGCCAGATGCGTACCATAATTTACCTCTATGTTTATTGTGAACTTGTATTGAAATTATACTCTTATTTTAAAGTTTGTTTATCTATTTTGAGAGAGAGGAAGTGCACTTGTGACCTGGGGAGGGGCAGAGAGAGAGAGAAAGAGAGAGACAGAGAAAAAGAGAGAGAGAGAATCCCAAGCAGGCTCTGTGCTGTCAGTGAAGAGCCCAACACAGGGGTCGATCCCACAAACCAATGAGATCATGACTTGGGCTGATATCAAGAGTTGGATGCTCAACCGACTGAGCCACCCAGGCGCCCCTGAAAATTGACTGTAATACCATGACATCTGCCAAGAGTGATAAATGAGTGAAAATGTATGATATCACCCATCCCTGAACTAAACTGGGCCCAGGAAGCGTGGACAGACAGAGGCCTCCATGATACCAAAGGAAGAGGCTGAGAGGTCATCAGGGTTTAACAGCTAGTGGAAATTTTATTTTCTAATGGAAGTGAGTTCTTTGCCACTGTCTGCTTCAACTGCTTCCCATTTACTGCCAAAGTTTCCCTGGAACACGGAGTGGTTCTCGGATGTGTGACCTTCACCATAAGCTTTCGGCAAAAGTTCAAAACTAGGGTAACCAACAGGTGATGGAAAAACTAGATCTTTTGAAGGTCTCCCTTCAAAAGAGCAGAAAATAGACATCAGGGAGAAACTTGTAGAGTGGGTTAATTTGTGTACTACAAATAATAAGATGAATCCTTCCTAATATACTTTCATCACTTGACAACTTATAAATAAGAGAAATGCAGGGAGTTCCCAACACAGCAGTTTCTCTGCGTAAGCCTAGAAAGTGTAGACCTGGGGTTTGGATAGGAAGAAACCCCGGAGTTGGTCTAATAAGTTGAGTTCCTTCATTTTGCAGAGATTCAGAAAAAAGCTCATAATCTCTGCTAAATCAGGTGTATGAAACAGCAATTGCTCTTCTCAAATCATGGCATACATATTCAGCTGAAATGTGTTTACAAATAAATTCAGCTGAAACACATCACATGAGGTCTCTAGTTAGCCACAATCAGTCATTTTCATATGGTTTGGCTCACATACTTTCCTTTCTTCAATTAAAAATAAACTTTGTTGGTTCTTTCTTGTTATAAAAGCAGTGTATGTTTAGGAAAATTAAAGACCCAGATAAACACAAAAGAAGAACATTTTAAATGCCCATGATCATACCACCCAGAGAACCACTTAACCCTTAAATATATTTCTGGGTCATTTTCTAAGAATACATCCATACATTAACAAAAATGTCATCACCCTGGGCATATTATTTTTTTAGAACATGATTTTATCACTTAACAATATAGAATGAACATCTTCTCATCATCAACATTTATCTACAATATCATCTATAGTAGCTGAATAGTATTTCACTCTGACCATACAGCATAATAGTTTTAACTAATCTGTTTTGTACACGTAAGCAATTTCTTATTTACCCTATTATAAACAATGATGCGATTAACATCTTTGTGGCTAAAACCTTTGCACATATCCTTAGTTACCTCCTCAGCATAAATTCCTAGAGATAAAATTTCTGTGATGAAACAGTGAACACATTTTAAAGGACTAAAAGGGGAGTCTGGCTGGCTCAGTCAGGAGAGCCCACGACTCTTGACCTCAGGGTGGTGCGTTTGAGCCCACGTGTGGCATAAAGTTTACTTAAAATAAAAAAAATTAAGTAAAAGATTAAAAAAACACATATTGCCAAACTACCCTCTGCAAAGGGACTCACACAATTTAATTTACTTGAGTTACCTGCACATCAAGTTTTTTAGTCAGTTCAGCACTTCATGAAGAGAAATTGTAGGTACACTTGGGTTGGTCAAATGGGATAGATGTGCTTATATCTATAATTCTGATGAATGTTAACTATAGACACTTTAATCAATTAGATGATTTTATACTAGAAGCTCCCTATATATACACCTCCAGCCATGATTAACTTATACATTTCATTTTGACTCTTTCTTTGGGATTTGATGCCTTTTTCTCTTTCCCTGGTTAAATAGTCTTTTTGTAAACTTAACAACATTCGTAAAGAGATTCTAGACAGTCCCTGGCAACATTCTTGTAGTGCTCTGATTACATGCATCAGCTAAAAAATCTATCATCCAAGTTATGCTCCCAATTAGATGCCAGAACCAGTTTGCAGTCTGACATTTTAATGAAATGATAGAAATAACATCTTAAATTCAGGCAAAATCAACAAGTACCTGTAAGACTAAAGAGAGGAAGTGGAATGTGCTGTCAGACCACACATATTCTTCTAAGTTTTTTATTTATTCCTTTTTATTCCACCTGATTCCAAAAAGGACTTAAAGCAGCTTTTCTTTCTAAACGTGTTTTCTAAATTGGACATTTTCACATCACTGAGGCTGCCAACTTCTTTCCTAACAGAAGGATATTCTTCTATCATAACTGCTTGCTATATTTGGAGACTGAATGACAGAGATATTGTTCTTACCCAGAAAAGAGGAAAAAATAACTCATTACGATCATGAATCCTGCCTGGAAGACCCCTTAAAACAAAGTGACCCTCGGTATGCAATACCAGTCCCACCAAAAACAAACCAAAACAGGAATAACTCAATATCTAGGATGCATAAAAGCTTCAAAGAATCACAAAAAGTCAGGCCCTTGGGCTATTCATTCCCCGCAAGGGACAGTAAGAATTCAGATCCCAACATTCTAATTTGTGAGAGAACTGTGAGACCTGAAAATTCAGGAGCCTGACAGCAGGGAAGGCAGGCCCAACATCAGAAGGAAGAGGAAGCTTCCCACTTCCCTAGAACAGTGGCAAGGAAACCCCATCTCCAATAGGCTTGTCATTCCCAATCTCCTCTTCCTTTTTGTTCCCTGGTCCTCCTCTTCCAGCACCACCCATCACATCTCTCTGGGGTCTAGCTCTGCTTCTCTGTCCTGCATTTTGAAGCTTTTTTTGAGGGGAGGTGGGACGGCGGGGGGGGGGGGGGGAGCATAGCTTTTCTAAATCCTCATCCGTTGCACTTGATTTCCACTGACCTAAACCTTGTCCAACATCTCTTCTGTTTCATTCACGCTAGCAGTAAGAGACAAGGTCCCAGACCCTGCATTACACACTCAAGGACACTTAATGATAAGTCACCAGTACATGGTGAGCAGAGACTTGAAAGAAAATTGATTCCCCCCCCCATTTTAGGGGGAAAAAAAAGGAAGGGGTGTTAGGGGCTACATTAACCAGGGAGAGTTACAGGGAACAAGTGTCACTGAAATTCCCTGGCATATTAAAAGTGCTAGGCTGAGTTGGCCTATGCTCTAAATATTCCCAAATGCCACCATTTTGGAAGGAAAAAAATCATTTTCATTGTGAAATTTGAGGTTTTGCTGAAATTTCCAGGAAACCTCAAGAAAAACACGCAGTTTTTCATCTGAACCAGCAGTATATCCAAGGAGCAAGGGCCAAAGTCAATAATAAGACCCACACAACTAATAGAAAATATCAACAGTTGGCCCAAACTTAAACGTCATGTTGTAGATCTTCACAATGTACAGAGCCCTTTCAAATAGCTATTTTATTTGACCCTCCCCACAATTGAGTAAGGTAGGTGTTATTATTCCCACTTCAGAGATGAGGAAACTTAACGCTCCCCAAGGTTACATGACATAGTCGGGTCACTGTGGTAGTTTTTTCAGCGACTGAGAACGTGGACGCTGAAGTGAGACCACTTAGGTTCAAGCCCAGGCCCTGCCCACCATTAATTATGGGAACCTGAGCAACCTACCTTCACTGTGCCTCAGTGTCTATGTCATCAAATATAGACAAATGACAATACTATAGGACCATTTTGAGAATTAGCTGAGTTAATACATTAGAGCAGTTATAGAATTAGAAAGTCAGTCTGGCTTACACAGTAAGCACTTAAAAAATGTTCAGAAGACTCAATTCCCAGAGCTAAATATTATAAGGCCAAATGAGGTATCCTTATTTTTAACAATTACATTGCTTCTACGATTCATAATTTTATCAGTAGAGAAATTAGCTATTTCTCACAAAAGGAAAATGCATGCTAAAAGGAAACCTTGAATTGGATATAATGAGTCAAAAAGGAAGAAAAGGGCAAAAGTTCAAGTGTGGTTTCTTGAAAGAACGCCATTAATTTTTGTTTCCAGAAAAATACTGTACACGATTTAAGTATTTTCAGTCATTTTCGAGCACAATGAAAGGTCAGGCTAAATGGAAGTAATATTTGTGTAGCCCATGGTGACTGTCGGGGAGTCTGTTTCCCATGGTCTGGTCCTTGATGTGGACAATGAAGCATTTCTCTGGGTGAGCGCCGATAGAAAGGGTTGTGGCTCCCCCCAAGCCCTTCCGCCTCCCTCGGCACCCACTCCACGTGAGCTTTCTGTGAAGGGAGAAGAACAAAGATGCAGCTGGCAACTCTAGAGTGCTGTGGAAAACAGCAATTTCCCTCAGCGAAGAGGGCAGTGGGGAATCAGCAGAGGGGTACCACCAGGACACATTCTTGTTTGTAGTTTCCTGTGCCTGTGGGGGGCGGGGGGAAGAGGCTGAAGTGCAGAGAACGTGGTGTTGGGAGGCTAGGAAGGAACAGAGAGAACAACCAATACTCAGGGCTGTCAGACGAAAACCGCAGGCAGCTGGAATAACTATGAAAAAAGAACCAGCCTGCAGAACATACCAAAGCAGCAAAGAAAGTATCATGCAAAGAGCAAAGAGAGCGTCATGGCAGAGAGGTTCTGGAAAAGTGGACATGTCAGAGGACCATAAAAGGAGCCACATAAGACCAGCAATGAGTGACTGCTCAGTCTTTTTCTCGTGCACGGGAAGGACTGGGTTCTGAGCCATCATCTGGACTGCAGATGTGATGTAGGCTGAGGTTCCTTCCTAGAAATTGCACCTCCTTCTAAAGCAACGTGCGAAGCATGCTTCTAGTGGCACAAGTATGGACTGGGGGTTCAAAAGTCAAGTGTAGTGTAAAGGAACCAAGTTAAGGAACTCAGGGTGTCTCTAACATAAGAGTTGCATGTGAAGGGGATGCCTGGGTGGCTCAGTCAGTTAAGCATCTGACTTCGGCTCAGGTCATGATCTCACACTTCATGAGTTCAAGCCCTATATCGGGCTCTGTGCTGACAGCTCAGAGCCTGCTTGGGACTCTCTCTCTCTCTCTCCCCTGCTCACACTCTTTCTCTCTCAAACAATAAATAAACATTAAAAAAAAAGAGTCATATGAAAAAGGAAATCTCACTTGAAACAGGAACATACTGAGCCTTAAAACACACAGTTACAGACTGCTGTTCAGCCCAGAAGTCCTGCATGTCACAAGTGTTAAAAAGAACAATAATGAATTACATTTGTATACTACTTTAAAGTTTATAAAGAATTTTAATACAAGTGATCTGTCTCACATGTATATTTTTATGCCCCAAAAAGACACATTCTTCACATTATAAAAGTCCCTAACAATTGACTTTTATGTTACTGCAAACATTTAAGTCTATAAATACTACTCATAGAATTTTATCTATAAATATTATATATAAAAGCCAAATGGTGGGTTTTAGGTATTGAATCTACTCTAAAACATCTACTCCTCTTCCAGAGTGACTAGTTAAATATAATTTACATTAACTGAACTAGGTGTAAACATTGCTATACTCTGCATAGACCATTAAGCATATCTCATTAAGAAGTTTCTATATTTCCAAACCCTCAGACATTCTAAGGGAGTACTATAGATGAGTAATTATTTTTAAACGAATATATTAAAAGATATCCCTCAAGGGTCTTTAAAAACAGCTCTTAATAGCATCAACAGGAAGCATGCTATAAGGTTATGAAGAATGGTAGAATAAAAATGATTGTGGCCTATTTCCATAAAGAAGCAGGGAGAATAGAAAATAAGCTAAAATTACTTCCAGCTTGCTGAGTTAAAATGAACTGTTATGTCATTAGGCGAGTGTCTTATTTACTCTTTGCCCTATATACAATAATAACATGTGTTGTTGAGAGTCAAGAGTTCACATTAGCATTTTTTAATTTAGGAAAAAGAGGAAATTGTAAACCCTAAGGAACAGTTTTCTGGTTGACATAGTTCAGCATGCCTGGAGGGTGATGTGTACTTTGTACCCAAATCTTACTAAATGTTCTGTCCTTGAGATACAAAGATAACACTTCTGACCCACCGTCAACAGAGCATTCACTTTGAGGTTCTTTCTTTCTTTCAGCTTTGATGATAAATTTGTGCTGATCTACCTTCTTTTGGTCACCTGGTTTCTTATGTGACCGGCATCATACGTTTGGGGAGGCAGCTGCCTGGCTTTGAGACAGAAGTTGCAGCCTGGAGAAGGGAAGTGAAGCAGAGAGCTAACCCTTGGCCTCGGCATTAACTGATGTGTTAAAGCAAAATTCTACAAAGTAGAAACACATATGGTCAGTATGGTAAGAACTCTGCAAACCTATTTACACTAAGAAATGCTGCAATCAGCTGAAGCTTTTCTTTGGATATGTTAACTTCTGGAGTAAATTAAGCCTTCTGTATCAATTCCTTCTGTACCACTGAGTTTTTACATTTTTCTAGGTTTTGGTTTCTCCAATCCCTTAGTTCTGATCATTCACCCTGTTTAGGTCTTTGGTAGCCCTTATCGCTAGTTGTAATTACTGTGTTTATTCACTTGGTTACCTGTGTCTTCATTGTACGGCTCCTCCACTAGAATATTAGCTCTGTGTATTGGAAGATCCCAATCTATTAAAGTTGGGTACCGATTCCTTGATCAGAGTTTATCTGGCCCAATATATAATTCATTAACATATAGATCCCAGAAAGAACTGCCAGAATATATTCCTTCTTTCACCAAATACTAATTGAACATCCCTATGTACTGGCAATGGGCACAGCACTGGGCATACTGGTGAATGGAACTTACGTTCAGACAGCCGGTGGTCTATTATGGGCCTGGCTGAATATATTGGGTGCTATCTTGCTAAATCTTTGAGCAGACCACAGAGAAAGAAGAAGGAAAGAAGACATCGGTTCATTAATCAGAGTGCAAGCTCACAGAGGACAAAGCCATATCTCTCCTACTTCTTTGATTTAATCTCCCTTCACTCTTGGTTGCTCTAGGTAAGCAACACATGCCTTCTTAATTGGCTGCCAGAGCCGTCTTCAAGATCTCCTTTCAGAAAGCTTTGCAAAAGTCCTAGAAACAATTTTGCTATTCTGGAAAATGTTAATGTTCAAGGTACTCCTTTGAAAGAAAAGGAAAATTCCTTTGAGATTTTTTTTTTTCCTCAGTAACAAGGAATGCAATTAGGCCTATACTTGGCACTTTGTCAGTTCCCAGAGCCAAGAGATCTCAGGGTTAGGAGAACAAAGCTACCAAGATGCTTTTGCTATTGACTATGGCTGACTCAAAGTTCAAGGGTTAAAGCCTGAGAATGTTTTACCCCTTGACTTGAATTTCCCATGTAAGTAACTTCCAAATACCAAAGCTTAGAGGAACCAGAATACAACAATCTTTTCCATTACTTTATTGAAAAATTATGTATGCTGTGATTTATTGCTAATGCTGGACTTTCAAAGCATTAGACAGGACACCTGCAAACTTTTGGACAGCAGCTGCCAATACAAGTTTAACATTTCATGGCTCAGCACTTAAAATATGATGAATAATAAATCATCCCTGTAACCAGCATGAGGCACTTGGTTGGTAATGTATTGAGAGTTGGTAAAAAAAAAAATGAACTATAGATTATGTTGTAACTCAGCATTTTGGAAAATGGAGGCTAAGTAAAATGGTGATTGCTATTAATGTCTCTCTTTCTTTTTTTTTTAAATTTTTTTTTTCAACGTTTATTTATTTTTGGGACAGAGAGAGACAGAGCATGAACGGGGGAGGGGCAGAGAGAGAGGGAGACACAGAATCGGAGACAGGCTCCAGGCTCTGAGCCATCAGCCAGCCCAAAGCCCGACGCGGGGCTCGAACTCACGGATCGCGAGATCGTGACCTGGCTGAAGTCGGACACCTAACCGACTGCGCCACCCAGGCGCCCCATTAATGTCTCTCTTTCTTAGTGGTACACTTTCTCTTCTTAAGAAATTTTTTTTTACAGAAGGACCACGTCACTGTGTACTAACAATAAAAACCCTGGTGATTTCAGATGTATATATGTGCTTGAAAAACAAAGAATCTTGGAACTCTTTATAGGTTTATAGTAAATGATGCAAATGGGACAATACTCAATTTAGGACCTATCAGGGCAATGTTTGAAAGTGATGTTTAACTTGTTTTGGAAGATATTCATCAGTTTTTTGGGCATATATTTTTATCATTTCCATTCTTGAAATATTACAAATAGTTGCTTAAGCTCTGGCAGAACAAATGGTACTTATGAAATACTGGTTTGGTGTGAGGAATGGCTATAAACATCCTGTTTAAGAATGGCTGTGATGTATTCAAATATATTTTAATAGATCCCCAAGAGAAAAAAGTTAAGGTCCTTCAATAGTGTGATGAGTTGCTGACAGCACACAGATCCTGTGCCCCTTTCTTACCATCTTTCCGCTTTGGCATAAAATTTCAGGGCAAGTCAGGCAGTCAGTGAAGAGAATATAGGCATTAGGAATGATAAGGTGGATTTAATACCTTGTTTCTAATAAGAGGTCAAGCAGTAGCTAAAGGCAGACACGGAGTCAAACCCTAGAGAAGCAGCCTAAGCAGAAGGATGGCCCTTGGGACCTACACAGCAATTACCACGTCAATGAAAGTGAGTTCAAGGTCAGTGTCCACCCAAAGAAGAACAAGAGAAGCAGCGCAGGCTCAATCAGGTGTGTTGACATTTGTTGAAGAAATCGCTCATATATAATTTCATACTTATACTTGATTCTTTTTATGTAAATTCCTTAAAGAAAATTGAGTCATCAGCAATTATTGAAACGCTACTACCAGTTGTAGGTGGAAGCTCACTGGGATCCCTGATTTTCTTTTTTTTTGAAAAAAGTTTATTTATTTTGAGAGAGAGAGCATGCACTCGCACAAGCAGGGTAGGGACAGAGAATAAGAAACCCAACCAGGCTCTCTACACTATCAGCATGGAGCCTGACATGGGGTTCCATCTCTCAGGACTGTGAGATCATGACCTGAGCTGAAATCAAGAGTTGGATGCTTAACTGACTGAACCACCCAGGGGCTCCAGGGATCCCTGATTTCCTGAGATGGCCCAGGGCATATGAGACTAGACCTCCTGGGAATGCTGTCTATACTAGGTGATGCTGTCCCATCACCCAAGGATTACTGGTCAAAAGTGGTCAGTCAACCAAAATTGGATGAATTAGATTCTCTCTTCCAAGGGCTTCAAACCTGGAAGCATGAAACAGAGGACAGAGGACATCAGTGCTTGGTCACACTAACAATATCTTAGAGAAGAGGGACACAGAACCGTATGTTGTGATTACCAGAGCTTCCCTGGTCACGGCCCTTCATGCAGTTTCATGGTTCCTCCCTTCCTTCAAGTCTGTGAGACACCCCAGGATACTTCCAATAAACAATATTAAAATAATTGGGAATTTTGTTTAAGCTAGTCAGTCAGTTTCTGTAGTTTCCAATCAAAGAATCTTGTAGGTTAAGGACATCAGCACTTTAATAAAAAGTTACATTTCATTAAAAGAGAAGTATAAGAGACATGATCATAATTGGCCACATTTGTAGGAAACTCTACATTTTACAGATGCTCTCATACATGATCTCTGTAAGGGTTGGAGAAGGGCTGCTATTATCACCCTCATGATAGAGAAAAGGCAATGCAGCTCAGAGAGGGTAGCACCTACATGCTGTGGGGCCTGGCTGCTGGCAAGAGGTAGAACCAGGCTTAGAACCCATGTCTCCTGACTGCTGGCAGTGCCCTTCGCATTGCAACCCATGACTTATACGCCATCTAGCACTTTCTATCACTTATGCTATGGGAATGCCTACTGGATGGTAATCAACTTTTTTCTTAACATACCAGACCCTAATTAAAAGGATATGTTTAGGGGCTCCTGGGTGGCTCAGTTGGTTAAGTATCTGACTCTTGGTTTCGTCCCAGGTCATGATCTCACCGTTTGTGAGTTTGGGCCCCACATCAGGCTGCACGCTGACAGCATGGAGGCTGTCTGGGATTCTCCCTCTCCATCTCCTCCAATCTCTCTGTCTCTCAAAATAAATAAACTTAAAATGAAAAAGAAACAAGGTTAGGTTTATACAAAGAATACAAGCAAAATAGAAAAATGGAACTATTCTGAGCTCTTCTACTCCAACTCCAACTCAGGCTTGAGAAAAGTTTTAATAAAGTAAAATATATAAGGTATTGCCTTGGTGTTGATATTTGCCAACAAGAAAACATTAGGGTTTGGGCGCCTGGATGGCTCAGTTGGGTGAACATCTGACTTTGGCTCAGGTCATGATCTCACAGTTCGCGGGTTTGAGCCCCGCTTCAGGCTTTGTGCTAACAGCATGCAGCTTGCTTTGGATTCTCTGACTCCCTCTCTCTGCCCCACCCCTGCTTACATGCGGTCTCTCTCAAAGATAAGTAAATAAACATCTAAAAAACCATCAGGCCTGAGAGGTGCCTCCTTTTGGGTATCAAGCTTACCATCTTCTACATATTTTAACTATTAGCAGGAAATGTCCTTTGAACTACACGGCAGTGGTGTTCAAGATGTTTTCAACATGTATCTTCAAATATGTGTGGTTGTTTATTTATAATTCATACACATATATTATTATATTAACATGTTATATACCTTATAAACATGAACAAAATAGAAAAGGACAGATTTTGCTAATCATGATTATCTCAAGGCAAATATACACAGGACAAGGTTAAGGATCAATTAACCACAGTGAACATAAATCCACATGTGTCCCAAGTAATTTATAATTTTCGTGGCTAGATCTGATTAGATGGTCACAGTCATCACTTCGTAATGTGGCTGACAGAGTTCATGCTCAACTCAGTCATTTTCTTGTTGCCTGCAATATGAAAACTGTCTTCCATTTATGGAAATTCTTTATAGAATCTTTTAAAGACTGTGTTAGTTTGTGAGGGTTTGTTAAAACTAAAATATAGAATTTGCAACTCCAGTTAAAGCGGCATGATATATTTCACAAAATAACCCAAGTAGAGGAACCAGCAGGGAAGTCGCTGTGAAGGGGGTGGCCTCACCTCCCTCTCTCCAGGTGATAACTGATCACCTGACATGTGGGCCCAGGGACGATGCCAGTGTCAGTACAGTCACCATCAGTTATCATAATGTTTCATGAAAGCAAAATGAATCTAAATGAAAGTTCTAATCAATTTCTTTTCCACCCAAATGATTCTTCTCAAGAGCTCCCCAGGGTGTATATTCCACTTGGAGGCCACTTTGCTATGAAACAAAGCAATAGTTTATTTCTAGAGCACCTTATAATCACAGGAATCTCTAGGCCTAAAACTATGCAGGACAAGGGACAAACCAACTCAGGCCACAAATGAAGTTATTTTGCATTAAAAAAAAAAAAAAACTTTTAAGATTATGAACTATAACTCACAACCAGAAAAGCACATAAAACAGTAATGTTTGATGCAATGTGCTGTATATTGTAACTACCAGACCAGTAAAAAAACAGGACCTTGTTAGGACCTTGCAAGCCCTCCAGGTCCTTTCTCTTCCCTAGCACACCCTCCTCAAAGAGGTAACCACTATCCTAATTCTTTCAGTAATAAATTCCTTGTTTCTCTTTATAGTTTTAGCCACTTATGTATGTACCCCTTAGCAACAGAGTTTAGTTTCTTCTGTTTTCACACTTCATATAAATAGAATAAGATTGTTATATATTCTTTTGTATATTCTTCCTTTCAACATCCTGTCTGTAAGATATATCTGTGTTAATGTGTATAGCTCTAGTTTATTCTTTTTTAGTGCTGTGTAGCTTTCTATCTTACAATCACATCTGCAGTTTATTCAGCCATTCTGCTACTGAGAGGTATTTTGGATGTTTCTAATTTGAGATGAATACAAGCAATGCTACTAGGGACATATTATACCTGCCTCTGGATGCTCATGGGTATACATGTCTCTAGAATACATATATACATGCACATGCATCTGTGCAAAAGTGAAACTGCTGAGTCCTAACATAGTTAAAAACCCTAATCACAGTCCCTGATTTCAAACTATACTACAAAAACTACAGTCATCAAAACAGTATGGCATTGGTACAAAAAACAGACAGAAAGATGGGACAGAATTGAGAGACCAGAAATAAACCTGCACATATACAGACAATTCATTTATGATGAAGGAGCCAAGAACATACAATGAATAAAGGACAGTCTCTTCAATAAATGGTTTTGGGAAAACTGGACAGTCACATTCAAAAGAGTGAAACCAGATTACTGTCTTAAACCATACACAAAAATTAATTCAAAATGGATTAAAGACTTGAATGTAGTACCTGAAACCATAAAATCCTAAAAGAAAACACCGGTGGTAAGTTCCATGACACCTTTGTGAACCTGACTCCAAAGGCAATGGAAACAAAAGCAAAAATAAATGGGACTACATCAGAGTAAAAAGCTTCTGCACAGCAAAGGAAACCATTGTCTAAATGAAAAGGCAACATACTGAGTGGGAGAAGGTATTTGCAAACCATATATCCAATAAGGGGTTAATATCCAAAATACACGATGAACTTATATAACTCAACAACAAGAAAAAACCAAACTCTATTATAAAATGGGGATCTGAATAGAGATTTCTCCAAAAAAAGACATCCATATAGCCAAGAGGTACATGAAAAGATGCTCAATATCACTAATTATCAGGGAAATGCATTTCAATACCACAATGAGATATCACCTAATACCTGTTAGAATGGTAATTATCAAAAAGACAAAAAACAACAAGTGTTGGAGAGGATGTAGAGAAAAGGGAACGCTTGCATACTGTTGGTAGGACTGTAAATTGGTAGAGCCACTGTAGAAAATAGCATGGAGGTTCTTCAAAAAATTAAATAGAACTATCACATGACCCAGCTATTCCACTTCTGGGTATTTATCCAAAGAGTACATAAATACTAATTCAAAAAGATAATATGCACCCTTATATTCACTGCAGCATTATTTACAATAGTCAAGATATAAAAACAACTTATGTGTCTGCAAATGAATGGATAAAAAAGATGCGGTCAATTTACACAATGGAATGCTATTCAGCCATAAAAAGAATGAAATCTTGCCATAACATGGATGGACCTTGAGGTTATGATGCTAAGCAAAACAAGTCAGATGGAGAAAGAGAAATGTCATATGACTTCACTCATATGTGGAAACTAAAAAAACAAAACAAAACAAAACAAAAAACAGAAGAAAAAAACAAAACAGACCAAAAACGCACTCCCAGATACAGATAATAGACAGAGAGGAAGATAATACCAGAGAGGAAGGAAACTGCGGTGGGTGAAATGATGATGAGGGTCAACTGTATGGTGATGACCTGTAAACTAGTCCTGTTGTGTTGGTCACTTTGTGGTGTACACAGATGTCAAATTATAAACTGTACACCTGAAACTTTATTTTATTTTTTTGAAACTTCTACTTAAAAAAAAAGAAAAGAAAATAGAGATTATTACAGCTTATAAACAAAACCCAAAAACAAAATACACCTAAGGGAAGGTAATTCTAGTGCATCTCTTGGCAATCAATTTTAATATCAACTAATTCTTCCATAGCCATGATGAAAGCTCATTAAATTACTAGATTTACCTTTCCCTGGATTTTCACTCCTGCACATTCGTTAGGTTTGAACCACAATATTAAATACATTTAACTCTGTTAAAAAATAGTTTGAAATTTTCCAATGAATTTATTGAGGCCAATTCCCTCAATACCCACCCTCCTCATATATATATATATTTTATATATTATAATCACATTTTTCACTTTAATGAGGGCAAACATTATATCTACAAAAAGTTCATTCAAATTTTAAAGCAATTTTGCACCAAAAGGGTTCAAGTTAACACTCATATTGATCAAACATGAAAAGCCAAAAATATTAATTCTATAGTCAAACTGAGGAATACAAATACAAGTAAAAGATGAATTCCAACTTTAGAATCTCCAATGTTTCATAACTATCATGAATGATCTCCAAATTGAGTGCGTAAACGGGGCATGCTTAGATGACAATATTGCGGCACTAGCAAAATCGTCCTGCTCATCAGTCTCCCATTGTCTTATTGATCATAAACACAGTAACTAACATTTGCTGTAGCGCCAGGTACTTTCTGCATATTAGTTCATATACAATGCTATTTTAATCCTCAAAACAACTCTATGAGATAGGTACATAACCCTATGTAATAGGTCCTAATTACAAAAGGAAGCTGAGACACAGAGAGGAAAGTAACCTGACCAATGTCCATGGCTGTAAGTAGTTGAGTTAGTCATCCAAACCAAGCCTCCCGGTGTCTCAGTCCAGACCCTACTACGCTGCTTGGCAACACATTTATTCATTTTGTTGTTGTCACTGTTGGCCTTGTGATTATTTTGATAACACCAAGAATAGTTCTCTAAGACAAGAGCAAAATGTGTGAACCAATAGGAGGGCGGGGAAATCTATGTACACTTGTTTTGATTTATGAAAATTTTGTGAAAATGGCTGTAACCAAGCAACTCTAACTCTGGGAGAAGTAATTAAGAAATGAATTAAGGGATTCAATGGATACCCAAATTAGTCATCAGAGCTCAAAGATCTGGAGTTCTGGTCTATATCCAGCTTTGGCACTTGCATCCAAAATAAACACGACCAGATAAGTACCACAAGCTCACAATTAAAATGGATTTATATGGCTTATGTGTCCACATGGGAGAGCCTCTTCCTAATTGAATTCGGACACCTCTTCAGTTATTGTGGGCTTCATTTGCCATCTTCCTACTCTTTTGTAACTGCTGGCAATTGGATTATACTGAGGGAGAAATCATTTCAATCATTGATGTCTGCAGAGCAAGCATAAAAAGATAAAAGAAAAGCCTGTGAACTGTAATTAGAAAATTCCTTAAGTGTGCTCATGTGACATATGTTTGAGACTACGACCAACTGGAGAGGCGAGTTACAGAATGGATGTCCAATGTCACTGTTCTGGGATAAGCAGCCAGTAAAAGTAGTGTCCCAACATGCGATTAGAGTAATCTTTTGCAGGCCGAAACATTCCTGCTTTCTACCTCTAATATGATTAGTGACAGACAGCTGGAGGCATCTCATTCTCCTGACAAAAATATGATCAGAATTGTTTTCAATTGGTATATCTTTCCATCAAGCTGTTTGTTGCCTTCCAGCAAAATAATCAGAGTTTCTGATTATTTGGTATGTTCCAAGAAAACAGTAATTGATTGTGCCCTTGCTTGTCTGATAGGGAGAAGGCTGCCAGAATTTACATAGTAACTCTTCAGTTGCCTAACCCAAAGAAAAACTAAGCAGTGTGTGTATGTGTGAGCATGTGTGCGTGTGTGTGTGTGCGCAATAGAGTGAGAGAGAGAGAGAACCAATAGTTTCCATAATAATTCTCTTTGAACAACTATAAACAAAGTGTTTTCCATGGTGATTCATATTTCAAATATGAGGAAGTAAAAGTATTCTATACCATTCATGGAAAACCACCAACTCCCACCAATGTTAATGGCTCTTTTCAAAAAGTTACAGTCACCTTAATACTGAAATTTCAGGGTTATAGAAAAAGAATCAAGTTCAGATTAAGATTCATGGAAATATTCAGGTGCAATAAGACCTCATTCATTTGGACTACCTCAGTTTAGAATCTACAATCATTTGACAGTTGTCTGGACCAGTGATGATCTTTTCACAACAGCTTGCTAAGCAAATTAACTTAAACGAGCAAGACTGCTGGGGGGAAAATAAAAATTCAGGTAAAGTATGATGAATCAAAAATAACAACATGCTTCCTGTACAGCAAACACTTTTCATGAACCCATTAAAATACCAGTGACTGATGACCATAATAATTACCATTTAATTAAGTGTCAATCTTATATAGCTCACATTACATACATGAGCTAGAACTATCCCAACAACTCTGCAAGATGTATATAATTATCCCCATCTCAGAGAGGAGGAAACTGAGACTCAGAGAAGCAGGTAACACACAAAGACATAACCATCACTAGGCAGCCGAAGCAGTATGCAAAGCCACGTGGTCTGGCTCAGAAGCCTGTGTCCTTTCACCCCAACTCAACACTGAGTCAGCACTGAAGATTGCAAGTCAGACTTCTAGAGTCACTGGAGCAAGTTCTTCAATAACAACAACAACAACAACAACAGCAGCAAAAATAGCGATCACTGCAAGGAGGGCTAGCTAGGCAGTCTGGCTCCAGAGCCCGCCACTCTTAACCATAGTTCCTTTCTACATCACAAGGGCATCTATAAAATACCCTTTGGTGCATTGAAATATTTTACATGCATGAAACTACTCTGAAGAGATCCACAGAAATGCCAGTGGAGGTGGTGAAGGGGGATGCAGGTGAGGTAGCAGTGCCTTGGGTCTACTGCCCCTCCCCCGCACCCCATCATGAGTGACTTTAGTCCACACATCTATAAACAAGAACCGGTGTTGAGATCCTGAGAGACTGATAAGGCTGTGAGGAGGCTTCTGGGAGTCTGCAGAAGCCTCTGGTGGTGGGCAGTGGAGGAACACACGGAGAGGGGAAGGAACATCTCTACTTACCCAACTATCCACAGAGATATTCCTGAAAGCAGCCTGCGTTTCGGAATGCTCTAGGAAAAAAGTAAATTTGGGAGGTCAGATCTCACATTTAGCAGCCACACCACCCATTTCCATCACATCCACATCCAAGCACAGGATGTGGAGTCAAGCAGACATGGAACTGGTCCTTACCTGTGACTTAAGAGCTACTAGGGAGAGCAACCTCTCTGTGTCTCAGTTTACTCAACTGTAAGATGAGATAATAACAGTACCCTCCTCACAGAGTTGCCATAATTCGCACCATGAATTCAAAACACAACAGTGCTATTTTAACAAGTACAAGAGCTAACATTTAAGGCTTGTTTAGACAGTGCCTACCACTTCTCTAGGGCTTCAAATAAGCTAACTCTTCAACATTTATCACTGGCATTCTGCAGATGTAGAAAGTGAGGCACTGAAAGGTCAAATCATGTTTCGTAAAAGTATCCTTGGCAAGTGGTGGGGTGGGGACATAGGACCATCTGGCCTCTGAAGCTGGATAGTGATATCCTGCCTAATTTATTACAAGTAAATGTTATCTATTGTTATTATTGCTGTTATAATATTCTCCTCTCCGACCCCAGGGAGCTCACCATTTAGCTAGTAACCACTTAGGCACAGAGATAGGTGCCAGGGTCATAAGTCAACCAACCAATCATTCACTAAGTCAACAATCTCTTCAAGTGTTCCCTGAAAATCCCTGTGTACCTGATGCTCTGTTAAGTACCATGTGGGACTTCAAGGGCTCTGGTCATTGACCCTGCAGTCAGATCAACCTTCACGAAGCAAATGGGGAATGACAACAAGAAGGAAGCACAGAAAGGACAGGAGAGGGTGGTGTCAGGACACTGGATGCCGTGTCTGGCTCTGGCACTAGCTTTCTTGGTGGCCTTCCCCAAGTCAGCTGACCTCACTGGGTTTCATCTTTAAATGAGCTCTTAGCCCAGAGATTCTTAGCCCAAAGTTCTTAGCCCAGAGGTTCTTAAGCTCAGAGATTCTAATTTACAATTCTATTCTCTCCTTCAATTTGACTTATTTTCTCCCAACAGTCCATTTTTGAGAGAATACATTATAACCCTTCATTCATTGAACAAACATTGACTGAACACAATGCCAGGCACTGTGAACAGTGCTCAGGATATTAACACAAGGCTTGGCTTAACATTTTGTAATTAGCTCTGTGAGCATGATCCAGTCCTATCATGGAAATCTCAGGGAAGATTGCAGCCCTGAGGACAGCAGCACATGCCCATTCTTCCCAATGTGAACCTTGGGAGTGGCTCCAATGAATTTTGCACCAATCCAAAATCCAGGGTCTCACACTGGGCAAAAGGGTGCCATGCTAAGTATGATGGGGAAGATAAGAATCTCTATGAAAAATAAGGCAGAAACTAGACCAGTGAAATGGGGCTGAGGGTTAGGTTTGTTTTCTAAAAGTAAGTGCTGTATGCAATAAACCAAAGAGATGAAAACTGTTGATACTTTTCTTGACTTTATTAATGTATACTAATGGCCACTTTGATAGCAATCTTTTTTTTTATGTATGTGTGTGCATACCATGTATGTTTGCACATGTGACTGCTTCTTCGAGAAGCATTTATTTTGACACAAGGTGCTACTGACTTTATTTAAAGATAAGTTCATCACACTTAACTCTGTTCGCTTTCACAGAAACTCCTCGGAGGGGAATAATTCCATGAGTATAAAACTTCCATTGAAAAGAAACTGATTTTAAAATGTGCTTTTCAAACTTTTGACAAAAACAATTTCTGACTTTATTTATGAACTAAAAAAGGTAAACACTGCTGTGGAGACAATTTAATGAATAATATGAGTTGTCAAATGAGCTATTAAATATTTACAGATATAATTTTACCAAAGACTTTTAAACATACTTCAAAATGTCCACCAACCTTTAAGTAGCATTTTGGTAAATTCTACCTCCCACCACAACAGAAGTCAACACAAGATGTTTACGGTTCCATTATTATTATTATTATTATTATTATTATTATTATTTAGAGAGAGAGAGTATGCACATGCATGAGCAGGGGAGAGGGCCAGAGGGAGACAGCAAAAGAATCTTAAGTAGTTTCCACGCTCAGTGTGGAGCCCGATGCAGGGCTTGATCCCATGACCGTGAGATCATGACCTGAGCTGAAATTAAGAGTCGGACACTCAAATGACTGAGCCACCCAGGAGCCCCAAGATGTTTGTGGTTCTTAAAAAAAAAAGCTATGATGGTATGCTTTGCAGGATGGTTAAATATTTTCAGCATATAATTTTAGGTGGCAAAAAAATGAGATAACATATAAAAAATGTATCATTTTGATAGGTTTTCAGGTAAAGTAACCTGTCCATGGCATTCTACAGAGAATTTGGTTCCTAAATTGGCCTTGAAAGAGATTCCAAAAATGTTTTAAGCAATGACAACATTGTTGGAGTACATGCATAAATGTCAAAGATGACAACTCTGAGGAACAATACTCTCTTGGATATATAAATTATAGCTTTCTTAAGCTTGGAAAGAAAAAAATTAGAAATTTAGTAGTGATTATTCCTGAGTGAAGAATTATGGTGTTTCTTTTTCCTTTTTCTTTATAATCCTTCTACTTTCCAAACTTCCTATAATGAGCGTGTGTTACTTGAACATTTTGAAAAAAATAAGTTTTTTCAAGTTAATGATATGTTATGGAAAATTGCCTGATATGAAAAGTGAAAAGGCTTTGGGATCACACAAACTTGTGTTCAAATCCCTTTTTAGTTTGGTGCCCTCAGATGAGCTACTCAGCAGACCAAGTTTGTACATAAAATGGAAATAATAACACATGCCTTGAAGTACCATGTTGCCTACTAAAGGTGAGATATATTGTAATTGCTTAGCACAGAGTAGGAGCCCAGTGAATGATAATCACTCTTCCATCCACAGCACACAAGGAAGAAAGGCCTTCCTGATAACAGTAAATAAATTGTTGGTGTTTATAAATTGTATTTCAGCCATTTGTTTATAGAAACATTGAGAGTTTTTAACAGGTAATTTTCAGAAATCTTCTGATAGTTAAACGTTCAGAAGAAAAGTAGGAACGGGTTTATATCCTACCCTCCTTTCTATCACAATTATTAGGGTCTTACAATCTAAAACTCTTGGGTTCACTTGCACACGCCACTATGCTATGTTCAGAAATCCTCTGGTTGGGATGGGAGTTGAGAGAAGGGTTAAGGCGGACCCAATGGAGCACAGAGAAACCACAGCTATCACAATCAAGATCTTTTCCATTTTGTCATTCCTTATGAGTAAAGTGAGCAAAATAAAGTATGGGACTGCTTAAATGAGGGGTGAGGGACAAGATATTTTTTATGGCTTTTTTTTTTAATGCTAGCTATGTTGATATTTTCATCCTATTCAGCTGAAGGTAGTTCAATCAGTTAGGTTTATGACAAAATATATGTACTCAACAAAATATGGCTGTTGGGGATATGTTGCCTTTGGATATATGTTGCTGTACCTTGACTACAGGAAGAAATATTGATTTAACTGGCTTTAATATCAAGTCAGGTATTTGTTGACACGTGGAAATGAAAAATATCAAATCCATGAACAGCTTGATATATAGGTCAAGTCCCATTTCACCTCCCTCCAAGGGACTGTCCAAAGTCTTCCACTGTATCGGAACTGTGTTCTAATGATGCTTGCCCCAGTCACAGATAACATAAATTTTCATTACAATGGGGTTTGCTACATAAATGAATATTGGTATTGATTTTTATGTAGTATAATTTATTGTAGAAAGTACAGCAAAAAAAAAAAGAAAAGAAAAGAAAATCATTATGTATTTAACTTCTCCCTTTTCCCAACTCTGGAGGCATATCTTGCTTTCCACCAAAGCTATATAATGTTCTCTCCTTTTCACTATCTGATTACTTCTTACTCCCTCTCACAGTGCCTAGTACTGAGTAGACACTCAAAAAAAAGCTGATGAAGAAATGAGCTGAATAAAATGTGGTACCAAAGCAAATGAGGAAAATTCGAAATAATCCCCAGTGTAAGAGAAATAAATTTAAATTTCTTTAATGTTTATTTTTGAGAGAGAGAGAGAGAGAAAAAGAGAGCAAGACTGGGGGAGGGGCAGAGAGAGAGAGGGACAGAGAGAGAGGGAGAATCCGAAGCAGGCTCCAGGCTCTGAGCTGTCAGCACAGACCCCGATGTGGGGCTAGAACACACGAACTGTGAGATCATGACCTGAGCTGAAGTCAGACACTGAACTGACTGGGCCACCCAGGAGCCCTGAGAAATAGATTTTAGAAATTGCTTCAAAATGAGTACAGCAAGCAGGCTGAGCCATTGCCAGCTAGCGTGTTCAAGGTGTCCAGGCATCTGTGGACCTTCGGTTGGCTCCCTATTGCTAAATGGTCATGAGACTTGTCTAAAATGTCCAGCACCCAGCTCACACACTCCCATCGCTGGGGAATGCCACAGAGACATTTCAATCATTAATTACCTGAAACACCTTCATAAAAGTCCTACAGACGTTCAGCTCTAGGGCAGCTACTGATCAAATTCTGTCCTTCTAAAGGACTGAGAAAGGACCACCATGACTGGGAGGCAATAAAGGCAGAGAGGTTGGCCCACAGCAGCCCAGGGAAAGGGAGTTAGCACAGCTCCAGAATTGGGAGTTACTTTCTTACAGCCAGACTCAGAAGCAGTTTCTGTGCCTTTAACGAGGACATAACCAAGGCTGGGGGAAAAAACCAAGAGGGACTACTGAAAAGCTTGCATAGACACTATCCAGTGTCTAAATTCTTAATTTCTTGTTCTCTTTTCTTTTCGCCTCCAGCAACAATGATTACTTTAATAATCAAAGAGTTTCCTATAATTTTTTATAAAGCAATCTATTTGGAATATGTTTTACCACCTGATAGTTTTTTCCTTTGAGTCTTTTTTATTAAAAGCTACAATAATGCATCAAATATAAAAGTTTTGTGGGGCACCTGGGTGGCTCAGTTGGCTGTCAGCACAGAGCCTGATGCAGGGCTTGAACCCACGAACCATAGATCATGACCTGAGCCAAAGTCGGACACTTAACCGACTAAGCCACCCAGGTGCCCCAAAGTCTTATTGTTTTATTTTTTATTATTTTTTAAATGTTTACTTATTTTTGAGAGACAGAGACAGAGCATGAACAGGGGAGGGGCAGAGAGAGAGGGAGACACAGAATCTGAAATGGGCTCCAGGCTCTGAGCTGGCAGCACAGAGCTCGATGCGGGGTTCAAACTCACGGACCGTGAGATCATGACCTGAGCCGAAGTTGGACGCTTAACCGACTGAGCCACCCAGGCGCCCCTGGAAAACATTTTAAAAGGTAAATCAGCTTCTCTTTGAGAGGGATGACCTGTGGCCGTTAATTAATAACTTGGAAACTCATCATAAAAGCGTTTTTGAGTTAACCAAATGGTTTGCTCAATACATCTAATCCTCCATATGCCCTTTGCCTGTGCAACAGTCATCATCTCTGTTTTAGAGCCCAAGGAGTCAAGCATCAGAGACAGTAAAGCACTTTGCCCAGGATTAGACAGCTACTATGCAATGAAGCCACCTCTTGACTCCAATCTGCAGATTCATATCCAATTCTCTGTTCACAGTTAAAACCTCACTAGCTGTACACAGAGCCCAGATTTAACTTGTTGGGCCTCCCCAGCTAAGATATCACCATGGGGGATATACTCTCATCAGGTCAAATTGGTAGTCATGTTCTGTCAAGATTCAAACTTTTTTTAGTTATTGGGCTATGGGCAACATTGTTTATCCCTTGCAAGAACTAAAATGACTTAAGGGAAACTGGGACAATTCTAAGGTAAGAATGTGTAAGCTCAAAGGCTATAAAAATTCAAGAGCTCAAAACCAAAGATAGCTTCCTTGACTAGACAATAGTTGGTTATAAACTCTGCAACAAAGTACCTCTTCAGTGTGAAATTTTACTACTAGGATTTTTTTTTTTTGTTCATTTTTACTAAGAACTGAAACCTACAAAATGACAAACCAGGATTACCCTATTAAAAGACAACTTCAATTGTTCCTTTGTTCTAAGAAACTGTGTTAGGTACTGACTGGCAATATCTACACCTTGATCTTCATATTAATTATGCATTTTTCCTACAAAATTGACTGCCACACTACATGCTGTAAGTCAGATTTGAGAGCTGCCAAGATAAATGTTCCGAATGGTTGACTTTTTAAAGACAACTTGTCAGTTCACCAAATAATTCTGTGGGGGTTTATCCCAGTATATTCTATGTCTCCCCTGTACCTACACTTATACCTTTAGCAAATATTATAGCTCTTTCCTGATGTATCATCTTACAGCTAAAGCTAAAGATTTTTCCTTTCAACCCTTAATATACAAGTAATGAAACTTAAATTCCTTTTGACACCATCAATTTACTTTGGCCATTATTATCAGTTAATTCCTATATGGATTTGTGTGAAATACCCTGCTTCCTGGGGAGAGAAGTAATTCGGGCCTAGTCCATACAACTAAAACACGGACGACTTTTGTATTATTGACCAAATAAATGTCTTCTTCCCTGAGGTTTGCTTTCATCAATCATATCAATGTCTTATTTCCTTTAGTTAACACCTTATTTTAATGAGGTTTGATTCCAAAACATATAAGAACATACGCACACAAGAGGTACTATATTGAGTAAGCCAAGAGTTCCAGCCAAGTGTCCTATCTTTTACGTGGTACAAAGCGACAGTTTGTAAAAAGCACAATGGTGACTATTCATTCCGCCAGCCTTAAAAGGATAGGCATGAACTGCATGCCAGAGAAAAGCTTAAGCTTTGAAATCAGACAGCTGGCTTCAAATACCATCTCTACTACCACTATCTTTGTGACCTTGGGCAAACTACTTATCTCCCCTCACAGCTTTCTCATCTGAAAAATGGGGATAACAGATTTGCCTCAAAGGGGCTGTGGAAGAGGCAAACAAGAATTTTGCTATAAAAAACCTAGCATACAACCTGGTATTTTAGTATATACGAAGGAACTGTTCATTTTTTTCCCACCTCCCTGTAAAATGTGATTAGTGATTCATTTTGAATCTGTTGTCTATGCACAAAAAATAATGTAAAGGATATTAATGCTGGTACTCCTATGATAGCAAAGAACTGAAATGGTCTAAGCATAGGGAAATGACCACATTAAGGTATATTCATATGTTGAAATGTATGCAGTTATTCTAAATACTTTTCCAATAATATTTTATGACAAGGGAAACTGCTCTCCTAGAATTTAAGTGAGGAAAACAGACAAGAAGGTCTGTATAATGATAACAGCTCACATTTACTGAGCATTGACTATGAGCCACGTACCATGCTATGTACTTTACATGTATTACCTTATTAATTCTTACAATAAACCAACTAGATGCATACTATTATTATCCCCATTTTATAGAAAGAGAGACTACAATTTTGATAGTTTGGGCAACTTATAGTCACTATATAAAGTAGCATGGCCAGTACTGGAATCTCAAACTGTCTGATTCCAAAGCATTTTTAACTACTATGTCACACTGATTCTTCAATACAAACTTCCTAGCTCCACCAGAAGACTAGTTTAAACACACACACACACACACACGCACACACACACAAATGTATGCATGCATGCATACTCAGATCCACACACACATGCATATCTGGAAGGAAAACACACCAGATGCTAGCAATGACAATCTCTGAGTGGTGAAATTTTAGCTGACTTTTAATTATTTTTATCCATTTTAGTATCTTTTCCAAAATCAAGGAGTATGAATTGTTTTTATAATCAGAAAAAAAATTTCAAAGAAGAAAATGTGTGAGTGTACTTTGCAAAATGTGAAGTATTACACAAATACAAGTATTTTTATGAAGCCATAGACTTCTAGATTTGACTTATAGATTCAGTGCTAGTATTCCTTCAAATTTTTTTTTTCTTTCCACTGAGTCCAAGGTAAAGAGCATGTAAA
Organism: Herpailurus yagouaroundi; assembly: GCF_014898765.1. Lineage (NCBI taxonomy): Eukaryota > Metazoa > Chordata > Mammalia > Carnivora > Felidae > Herpailurus > Herpailurus yagouaroundi. The sequence goes on along the minus strand of NW_024412395.1, from coordinate 79,075,490 downwards.
AAACTATTTTGAGGGGCGCCTGGGTGGCTTAGCTGGTCAAGCATCCGACTCTTGACTTTGGCTCAGGTCATAATCTCACAGTTGCGTGATCGAGCCCCAGGTCCGGCTCTGCATTAGGCGTGGACCCTGCTGAGGGCTCTCTCTCTCCCTCTCTCTTTGCCCCTCCCCCCACTGCATGCATGAGAGCATGCACACACTCCCTCTCTCTTAAAAAGAAAAACTATTTTGAATACGAATACAACCAAATGTAGTATGGGAAACACCGTATGTGTATCTGACAGACATTCGATATTAATACAAAAACTGAAAGAGCTTGTGTGAGGGGGAAAAAATCTTTTCAAGTAATACAGAATTTTCCACTTAGTGAAAACACATCCATTAGTGACATGATGCCGTTAGTGCATTCCCTGTCATGGTCATGTTAAGTGATACTGTCACGGAGCCATTTACGTAGACACCAGCACACTGTTTGGACATGCCTCAGCCTGATTACTGTCTACCCCAGAAGGTGTGAATATAATGATGTGTTGAAGTGACACCTAAGGAGTGATTTCCTGTCACACCACTGGTACATTTTCAGAGCAATGATTCTATAAAGAGAACTGAATGATGTACAAAAAAGCAATTCCTTTGAACCAAACAAGTTCATATGAATTGAATGTACAGATGAGACAAGAATTTATTCTACCAAATTGTTCTTTTTAAATTAAATTTAAAATAAGGTCATTTAGATATGATTTTAGTAAATTTTTCAAAAGAAAAATGCCATCTAAAAGTAACCCCAAACTAATCTTGTTTCACTTCAAAATGGAGGTTCTAAGATTGGCAATAAGAAGATCAACAATGATAGCATTACTTAGGCATTTGACTAAATATTTCCTGACTCTATCCTCTTACACAGCCTGGGGAGAAGAAAGGAAACACAAGTGAAAGATTATCAAACTAGCAAGAAAAGAAAAAAGAAAAAAAAAAGACAAGACAAGACTAACAAAATTCACATACTGATGCCAAGTCTCCTGTAGAGTGTCACAGGTCTCTATCTTTGGCCTGTCCTGGTCAACATTTTATCAATGAGAAAGTACAATTCTCAAATGTGGAATTAATAATAAGTGAAAGAAGTATCACTAATAAATTGAATTTAAAAATTAGAAGTCAAAAATGTCTTGCTAGAGAAGAAAAATGATTTGACCAAAAGAGACAAGATGTAACAAGGATAAATGTAAAATCATCTACACAGGTTCACACGATTAACTGCATAAGCACAGAGTAAGGGAGACTTGGCTTTGTAGTAGTTGTTTAAGAAAAGACTTGGAAATTTTATTTGACTTTAGTGACAAACCAACAATGTGCTGGCCCAGGTTTAAAACGGAGGCCAATACAATATTTGACTAGATTAATAAAAGGGTGCCCTGAACAAGGGAGTTTCCTACTGCTCAGAGAACTCAGGAGGAGGGAGTGGAGTTGAAGATCCTCGCTTTTAAAACAGCATGGGCAGAGCAGTGGGCGACCAGAGGAGTGTTAACAGGATGGGAGATTTCAGTTCAGAGAGCTGGGACCACGTATGCCTGAAAAGAGAAGACTCTGAGTAGCAGGTCCAATAGCTACGGTCAAATATTTGAAGAGCTACCACACAGAAGGTGTCTATTCTGTGGCACTCCAAAGAGTGACAAAAGACAAACGGGGAAGCTGCAGGGAAGCAGATTTCAACATTTTTGTCTGCCTGTGCTTCATAATGAGTACTGGTCCAACCACACATGAGACTAGGTCCAAATCTAAAGGCGCTTAAGATCTAGAAGCATTGTGATGACTGTCAAAATTCTTCAGCATAGCAAAATCGTGAAGTTCTCGCTCCTGGCAGCGTTCAAATGGCAGCTGGCTGACTGGGATACCACGGAAAGGAATCCTTTCCTTTGTGGTGGGACATTAAACCATAGCACCCTCTATCCCCTTCCAACGCGCATTCTACGCTTCTAATTTCACATTAGTAACTTTCATGAAGATAGTCCCAGGGCTTTATGGATGCAATATCTAAAAATGCCTGCCTTAATAAATGAGAAATAACTATAAATTTAAATGCAATCTGGAAGAGTCCAGAAGGTGAAATTCTACCAAAGTTTGGAAATTATAAATTAATGTTGTCATGGCAACCTTAGTTGATATCATCCATCGCAGCTGAAACAGTTCTTGCTCTGGGACTATCAAGACAATAAGCGAGTTTATATATTCAATGCTACAAACCAGTACTAAATAATATTTTTAATGCTTTTATTTTTAATTTTGGGGGCAACTGATTTGCATTTTCTCCTTGAGAGTTTACAGTTTTCACATGACACTATACTGAGGCTATCGTATTACAGTGCGGGGGGGGGGGAGGGGGGTCAATTGCTTCAAGAGCTGAGGAAGTCACTGGGAGACCCATGCGTGCACTGAATTCAGTCCACTATTCAGACCTCACAGGGGAAGTAAATAGAAGGGACAAAGACCTTCTAGATCAGGATGTTAGCAGCCACAATAGCCAGCATAACATCTACTGTTCCCTTAAAAATTACAGGACTGCCCACATTCCTATAATAACATTCATCGATCAGAAGTGGCAGTATGTCAGATCAGAGTATTTCACTGCTGTTTACGGCTCTTCAATAAATGCGTTTTCTCAGCTATGTGTTAGAAATCACTACAACCAGCCCACACTGAGAACAATATTGCCTCCGATCAAAACCACTCTTTCCTTAGTATACTAAAGCGTTTCCTCCCTTCTTGTAAGCAACAAAGACTACAACAAAAGAACTTTCCAAACATCCACAGTTAAGGAAAGAATGGCTCCAACAAAATGAGTGTGAAATCTGTCCCCAGTGTCTAATTTGTATATGAATCTTCCTTTTCAGGGTATTTTAGTGACTTCCTTTATTTGTAATGTATCAGCAAAGAATAGAAATAAAAGTTTATTTTGATGGCAGTGCACCTGGCTATTCAGAGATTCAAAAACTTGCTTTGTTTATTCTTATGCTATCCTGGCAGACGATGTAAACAAGCCTTTTTTCCATGCCTTCATGCTGTACTCATAATCCCAGATGAATATTTTCACAAATGCAAACCATTAGGTAGGACTGGCCTTAAACAAACCATGAAGGCAACTTCCTTATGGTCCTTTGTCACCCTTGCATGGGTGAAATCTGGGCCCCTTGACCCAGATTGCTTTTTCTCTTCCTTATCAGTTTTGGGTAAGGGTCTATAAAATGATTCAACCTAAAGAACACACATCTAACAAGTTTATGTTACCACTTCCCTAGTGTTTGCATTTTAGGCCCTGCTGCTGGGCACTTTATATCTTGTTTTATTTAGTCATAACAAAACAAGCGGGTATTATTAATTTCACTTCATATATAAGAAAATGGAGATTCAGGAAGATTAAATAATTTAAATAATATAGACAGGCAATTATATAAGTCAAAACCAAGTCTTTCAAGTGACAAATTTGTCCTCTTTTTTCTGATAAACCATATTGATCTTAGGAAAGGGAGTAGAGTTTGTATAATGTAGGCTTTCACGTATTAGAGAGCAGGAAAAGAGAAGCTGTTGATATCTGAACTGCCCTTTCCAGTAGTACAGAGTCTGAAATCACACCACGAAGGCTACCTTTCTCATCTACACACGAGACCAGCCTTCCCACAGGAGACAAAGAGGTGGACGTATCATAATTTAGGAAAAACAGCCCTATTTTTGCTTTCCTCTTCTCTTCCCAAGTTGCACATATGGTACAAATGGGACCCAGAGGCCAGTGGGGCAGCTCATTAATAAGCAGTGCTCAGTGTCATGGGTCTGGAACCAGGTAACAGCCAGTATCCAGGCAAGCTATTCAAACATCTATCAAACTGAGTTTCCTGCCCATTGCTGGCAGGTGTCGGTATTGAAGAAGCCTGGAAGTGAGCAGCAGGGGACTTACCTTTAAGGCTTGTAGCTCAGCTGCAAGACTACTGTCCTAAGAAAGCGTGGAAGTACATGATGGGACCCTTACCTAAGGCAACTTGGGATTCTTACATGAAAATGAAAAGCAGGGACTTGGGAATGAAGGAGACAAAGTGAAATCTGGGGCACAAAGTGAAAATGTGGTACCCAAGAATGAGGCTGAGCTCTGGCTTCCTAGGCAAACTGCAGGGCCGATCCCATGGAGAGTCCCTAAGGTACATATGCAAGGGAGTGGCAACCCTCCTGCAAAGAACCTACACTGGTCCCACACCCTGCAGATGGGGGAACAATAACCACATCGACTTGGTCGCCATTTTTCTCAGGCCCTTTTCCGTACGTATATGACTTTCAAACTTTTTTTTTTAGCACATGAAACTTTCTCCGTTTGTAGACTAATGCCTAATAAGTAGACACAAATAAAAACAACTGCTCAAAGGGATTCTCCCCTGAAATGAAGGGCTTAACAGAACGATCTGCAAAAGACCAGGAGAGAAGGCACTGAGTCACTCTGCCTATCAGACTTCGCTGGAATCCGATCCTGCTGAACCTTTATCATGATAGTTATGGTTTCTTCCCCTCACTTCCAGGTATCTCCCTCTTGCTCCAACTCGATAAGCTCTGGTTTCTATCACTGGTTGGCTTTTCCACTGTGAAAACATAAAGCTTTGTGTATCTCCTAGGACACATATATTATCTTCTGGGTCTTTCTGACCACCCTCATGCCCTTAGCCTTTTGGGCCAACTGATCCACAGACTGCTGCTCTTAGTATCTTAAGTGCTTTACCAACAGTTGTTTGGCACATCACTTTGTTTGATGCACAATGACTCTATAGCACACGTATTGTTAAGGCTCAAGACCTACTGGTTCATTAGTTTGTTCAGAATTCCAGAACTAGACAGTGGGGAAGCTGGGCCTTGGCCCACCAGAAGGGATCAACGGCAGGATGGGGCATCTCAGAGACCTGGGCAAGGCTCCCGGTGCCCCACCTGGTGCCACACAAGTTGAAGGCTTCTCAGGAATGTGACTCGACCTGCCCTTCCCCAGCTCCTACAGTTTATCTCAAATCTTCCCTCTACTACACAAGTATCCCTGCTTCTCACTCCTGACAGCGACTGGGTAGGCTAGGGAGACAGATGTGCTTTAATCATGATTTCAGCACTGTGCACATTGTATGCATGACTCCTGGCTGTAGCTTTCACAATCTATTTCTTTGATTCCGAATCTTATCTAAAGCACTTTGTATCTCTGGATTTAAGAAACTGAGCAATTGCTGCTTCTCTATATCTGTAGGGTTGACTTAATCATTCAACAAGCTCATGGGCTTGGCTCATACAGGATGCATCTCCTGGGAATGAGGAGATGTTCTGTAACAATGCTGTCCAACAGAATTATAATAAGAGCCACACAGGCAATTTAAACGTTTCTAGTAGCCATGTTAAAAAAAAGGTAAAGATAAATATGTGAAGCTAATTTTAATAATATATTTTATTTAAACTACTATATCCAAAATATTACTGTTTCATTAAGTAACCAATATTTAAATCTTTTAATGAGATACTTTACATCTTTTTCTCATATACAGTCTTTGAACTGTGGTGTATTTTACTCTCACAAAACATCTCACATTATTTCAAGTGCTCCACAGCCACATGCAGCTAGTGGCTACAGTACTGGCTAGCATAGTTCTATAATCTCTTCTCTGTTCCCATCTTTCCTCTCATTTCTTTCCTGTAACAACTCGTTTCCTCTAGTAAGGATGCCATGGGCAGGGGCAGGGACCAGGATCGTTAGAGAAGACTTTGATACACACACGAAGGGAGAGCCCAGATCACAAAGGAGCTTTTGTGCCATGCTAGGAAGCTTAGATTTTATCCTGGAGACTGCTTCTCTGACTCTGCTGAAGGATTTTAAGCAGCAGAGAGTCGTGACCAAATCTGCCTTTTAGAAAGGCAGCAGTGTGGGGAATGGATTGGAGGCAGGCCAAGCAGAAGGCAGAGGCCAGTTATGAGGCCACTGCAGTAATCCTCAAGGGAAGTGATGAGGGCCTAGACCAAAGCAGTAATGGTGGTGGTGGTCTTGACAGGTCAGGGCAGATTCCAATGAGATTGAGAGATATGGCTTCTACAGGCCTTGGTGATCAATGAAATGTAGGGGTTGAGGAAGAGGGAGGAATCTAGAACGACTCACAGATTTAAAAACTGGTGAAGTGGGTTTCATTGACTGAGAGAGAAAATACATTAGGAATATGCTGTAAATGGAAAGCAGGAGAGAGGAATGCCTCAGAAAACAAGTGGACAAAGTTTCAAAGAGCAGAGAGTAATCACAAAGGCACACAGGTCAAAAATCAGAAGAGAATCCTAGACAAAGGATCTGCCAGTTTGAAGGTCAGAGGTGGTCATCGTGAGAGGACAGGACTGTGGGGGTTTGGAGAGAAAGGGGAAAAAGGGATGTGCAGTTACTGTGTAAGAACAGGTCCTTCTGACAACAGCAATGGGATGGAACACAACCAGACCAAGAGGGAAGGGGCCAAGGGGATTTTGCTCGTCTTGTCTTCTGTTTTTATAAAAGATGAGAAGACTTGCGCGTGTTAATGCGCTGAAAGAAAAGGTTGGTTGAGACCCTGAAGAAAAGAGAGATAATGGAACAAGGTCCCTGAGGAAGCAAGAAGGGATGTTGTCCAGAGAGATCAGTCTCGACTACAGATAATAAAGGGAAGAAAAGGTGTGATGAGGAAGAACCTGCCATTTATAAGGAAGATATAACATTACCGTTGCAAAACTATTTTTCTTTATTTAGAAATAGAAATGAAATACAATTTTAAAAATATGTATTTATTTTTGAGAGAGACAGGTGTGAGTGGGAGAGGGGCAGAGAGACAGAGGGAGACACAGAATCCGAAGCAGGTTCCAGGATCTGACCTGTCAGCATAGAGCCCAATGCGGGACTCGAAGTCAAGAGCCAAGAGATCATGACCTGAGCTGAAGTCTGACATTTAACCAACTGAGCCACCCATGCACCCCAAGTTACACAGGAAGGCTTTTTAAAAATAGTCCTACATATCATGTAGAAAATCAGATAAATACTGAGCATAGAAGTCACTAGTTTCCTGGAGCCCAGATTTGTGGTCTTGGTATACTACCAAGCCTTTTGCATACCTTTGGGCTCTAACTAAATCACCTCAGGTTACTCAGGAGAGCCAGAGCGGTTGTTTATAGTTTGTGGCCTCTCTGGTTGGTCAGTGTCTGTGCTGAACTGATAGGTAAACATTTCAGTATCACCACACATTACCTGGCAGAGCGGTGTAAGGAAAAAAAGCAGTGTAAGAAAGAGCGGTATAATAAAGCCCGGACTTGTGGGGGTGAGACACCAAACAGACTCTCCTGCAACTTATCAACAATGCAGATTCAATCAAATTCTGTAACTTTCCTGACTTTGGTGTCTCCCTCTTTTAAAAGGTACATAATCTATACCTTGCAAGATAACCCTGAGGTTTAAATGAGATAATCAATAAGTGATACCAATCACGATGGTGATAATTGTATTCACTTTGTTCTGAATTTCTAGCATTGGGCTCTGCTGCTGCTGAATCTATGCTTTGCAACAATCAACATCTTGATCCCTAAGGAGAATTAAACCACCAATCGTACTGTTAGGAAGGGTCCTTAAAAATCCTAATGGCCGTCTGGGGACGCCTGGGTGGGTCAACTAGTTGAGCGTCCAACTCTTGATTTTGGCTCAGGTCATGATCTCCCAGTTCGTGGGATAGAGCCCTGCATCGGGCTCTATGCTGACAGTATGGAGCCTGCTTGAGATTTTCTCTCCCTCTCTCTCTGTCCCTCCCCAGCTTGCTTGTGCACATGTTCTCTCTCTCTCTCTCTCTCTCTCTCTCTCAAAATAAATAAACTTAAAAAAAATCCTAATGGCCATCTGATGTTTGTGTCCTTCCTTTATCACGATACATATTCAGTCTCAGCCCTCAAACGCAGGGGTGACATCTGCTCTACACCTAACTCACTACTCAACCTTTCTAGGCTTCAATATTGCTCTTCAGTAAGGCAGGGGTAATAAAAGTATGTACTTCAGAGCACTGTTTTGAGGAAAAAAGGAGATAAGGCATGTATTTAAATGAGACACTACGTATTATAGCATGTGCTTGAATACATTTAGTCATGTGGGGCTTAGCCACCTCATGAAATAGCACAATCTCTTAATAGGACCACCTTTCTTACACTGACCCCAAATCTGTCTTCCCTGAAACATAAACCCATTGGTCCAAGTTTTACAGCTCATGGGAATACTTCTACAGAATCAGAACTAGGGTTCTGTATAATAGTATGTTTACTCATTCATTGAGCTCTGCTGGATGCACTGGGCAGTGTCTCACAGATGGCTGGCTACTTGAGATCACAATCAGGGCAGACCTCTCCCTATGTAGAGCACTATCAAAGTTTCAACTTTCAGCTGTGTCTCCATAATGCAGGAGACCTTTTTGAGCATTCTGAGCAAGTTGGATGCTACCCAGGAATGCACTGGTTATACTGCTTACAAGATTTATTTTGTGCTTTATGTCATGGTCAGTTCAGCACTTGGCACCAAAAGTAATTATTGCAGGGATCTGTAGATGCTTTAAGTTTCATTATTGAACGCTGCAGCCCACCAATGCCCAGGAGAGGTCTGGTGGGATTTCAGCTTAGGAGCAGTGGCAGGGTAAAAGAATACTGATACTGGACTCAGAACTCTAGAATAGGCCTGCCCTTCCCTACCCCCACACCCAGCCACCATTCCCTTACCCCTGTACTCCCAATGATAGCTACTGAACTCTTGCAATAAACAACTCAAGATCCCCACCATATCCCAGGAAAGGAAATTTTCCCTTCTGAGCTCTCTTAGATCTTTGTTTCTGGGATACATTTGTCATTTCTCCTGTTAGATTATAAACTCCTTCCTGGCAAAAAAACAGTGTCTTGTACAAGGTGAGTCTTATTGGAAGTTTGAAGAATTTAATTTTGTCCTGAACACAGTATGATGGATGCCAACTCTTCCCTACCTTACCTTTCATCCCTGCTTGAATCCCCAGATGATTTTTTTTAATTTACAAGGAAGTTTTAAAATGAAAAAGGTTGGGCAGTCCTGTGATACAGTCTGGGATTTTATGGCCGATTAGCTGAACTTTTATTTAACTGAGAACTCTAGCCTAATTGTTTTATGTATAAAATACTAGCATAAAGCCTGAATACTTTTATTTTTTGCTCACTACTGGGACCCATCATTCCACCTTAAAATAACGACAGCCTCCTTAATTCCAACTCACAACTGCCAGCCTCCATCATTATCTCAAGACTGGAAAATGCCGAGGCCTCAGAATCTCACAGCTGATGAATGGAGAGGCTGATTAGAACCACAGAAGAAAAATGGGAAAAACTCCTTGACAGATGCCTCCTTCAAATGCCTCTCCCTTTTATCCAATGTCAACATTAATTTCTATGTTAACAAATATTTATTGAGGTCATGACTAGGTGTCAAGCTGCAAGCTAGGCTCTGGGGACACAATGGTGAGCAGTACACAGGCAATATCAAAGCCCATTATTTAGAAAAAATTCACCCTTATGGCTTATTGACTCCACTGGTATACTTATCAAGAGCTTCCTATGCCAAGGCCCACAGACGGTTAAAGGATAGCATGCAAGTTAGAACAGTGCCCTCAAGGAACTTTCAGTCTAGTTGCAAAAGCAAGAATTAAGCATACAAGAGTACCGGAGAGTACCTGATGGTCTAAAGGGATGGTGCGGACAAAAGGGTAGAAGAAGAAACCAGTGAGTAACATGATCAGGCTGACTTTAACTGGGAGATGGTTGTTAGGTTAGAGGAAAAAGGAAAAAAAAATGTTCTAAAAAGCAGAGCATGAACAAAGGGTACAAAGTCATCTTAGAAGGGCAGTGAGATCCGATTACCAGGAATAGAAGGTTCATGTTGGAAAGGACTAGAAAATAAACTTGGTAAACCAAATTTGGGCAAGACTGTAAAGTACATTCAAACCAGGTTGAGAGGTGGAACTAAAGGCAAGGGCATGGAAAGTATATGAACTAGTGGAAAGAATACTGGCTTTAGAATCAGATAAACCTGAGGTCAACACTGCCTTCCAGCGAGACAATCCTTGGAGAGGAGTTCTAAGGAGAAGAGTTTAGGAAGGTTGATGTGGTGGGAGCACACAGAGTGGGGAGAACTCAGTTAGTGAGAGACCAAGGTACAGCTCACTCTAATCATCCTAGAACAGAGATGGCCATGGACCTGGGCTATCCAGGAGAGTGAGGAATGCAGAGGAGATATGGGGACCGGTTCAGAGACACTATTAAAAAGGAAAAGTTAACAGAACTTGATGCACAGTATGAAAGATGGAGGAGCCAGAGGATGGTCCCTGGGTCTCAAGTCCAGGTGACAAAGAGAATGCCGAGTATCAAGGAACATCTTCTCATTGTGAAAGGAACAGGTTTAGCAAAGAATACAAAAACTTTGTATCAGGCATGCAGCCTTTAGTCTGACAGCAGGACATCCGCCATGAAAAGTCTATTAAACAGGTGCATAAATGGGAACAGAGTTTGTGTTTATACTAGAGAAAAATTTGCATGCATAAATGGGAACAGAGTTTGTGTCTATACTAGAGACAAAAATTTGCATGCTATACAAATAGGTAACACCATCATATTTAAGAAAAACATTTTTGAAGTTTTTATTTATTTAAGTAATCTCTAAACCCAACGTGGGGCTCAAACTCACAACCCTGAGATCAAAAGTCACATGCTCCTCTGACTGAACCAGCCAGGCACCCCACGTTTAAGAATTTTTTATTAGAAAATAAAAATACTAGCTGTTAAATAAAAATAATGGAAATGACATAAATAGTAGAGAGAAACACATCTTCACAGACTATTATTCTTAGCTATGGTACTTAGGGGATCCTATCCATTACAACACTGAACGAATAAACTGGAGAAATACGGCATATGGCCTATTTACATAACAAGCATCACAACTCCAAATTAGCCATTTTGATGTGTCAAGGAAATAACACCTTCATAGCAGACTACTTCAAAAAAAGGAAAGAAAAAAGAAAGGTTTGTTTTTCCTCTATAATTATGTGTACTTGGTCTTTAACTGCTTGTGTCATGAAAATCATATTTTAATTGTGTGATTACACTCTAAGGCATAACAGTGATGGAATGAATTGATTAGCTGAATTATGCACAATCATTCAAAAATCAATAAACAGCCTCCATCACTTAAGTCTTTCCATATTATGTATCTTCCCTCATGTCCTGTGCCACGCTTATAAAAGTGGCTATTCTGCGCACAAAAATTGTAACAGACATATGATATAATTATCACAGTCAGGAAAGGGTCTACAGAACAGGACAGGGCAGTGAGCAGGCAATATCTTTCTACTGCATACAAAACCCGCTCCACTTTTATCATGTGGCCAGACAGGTGGCAGCAGCCTGGATCTTACTACCAGCAACCTCAACTTCTTCCATTTTATCAAAACTGTAACCAAAAGTTCTTGTCCTAGCTCACATCATGAGATGCTGATTCAAATTATGTAAAGAAAATAGAATAAAGACCACCAAGGCGCCTTTCACACATATGCCATAAGTGAAAATTCATTGTTAATGACAGGACCATTCTATGATCACAGGCTGAGAAACTGATAAAACTTAGAACCAAAAATGAGACATCTCTAAAGCTTAACTTCTTACGGTGAGTATTTCTATCTGCACAGCAAAATTGATCTAGGAGATGCTTCCGACTGGCAGCACTTCAAAGACTGCAATGGTGTGGCCTAAGCATTTTCTTTCCCTGATCATCATGAGGTGGTGGAACAGCTTCACAAGCCCATAGATACCCATCCCCACAATGGCCACTTGAAAACCAGTGGGAACACAGAAGCAAATCAATTTAAGACTTCCACTAGGGATCTCCCTAAAACAACGTAAATACAAAAGGAGTCTCGACTGTCTAAATTAGTACGTTAAACTAATTGATCCCTAGGAAATAATTTAATATTTTCAGAGGCAGGGATTAAAGAAAGAAAAAAGGAGTATATTACTCCTTTCCCAGATGTTGAGTTTTTACTATGCTCTTAAATATTCTTTGCATTCAAGTCATTTGTATTTTTATGCAAATTATCTTTGGGGCTAGTCGTGTGTGTGTGTGTGTGTGTGTGTGTGTGTGTAAAGCCACACAGATACAGAATTTGATATATTTTACATTCTATTCTCCATAAAATAGGTTTTAACAAAGCTTGAGTTTAATCCAAAACACTAATTAGAGATTGCAGCAATGTTTGCTTTGTTTAAATAGAAAATCATTCCCAAAGTTGATTTTGCCCAAGTTAAAGATCCAATAAATATTAACATACACAGATATTATTTAACAGTACAGTTACTTGTTAAAACTGCCCCCATGCATGCAACACACTGCTTTCTGGTTTAATGATACAGTTTTATAAAGCCAATGAAATACTTTATCCAGAAGGCAACCTTAGTCTTTAATTTTCAGAGAATCTTTCACAATAATTGGATTTGCTGCTTGAATATTTTCTTTTTCAGAATGAAGCAATTTCTGACTTCCTGTCCTCTTTTTTCCCTGCCATATTGCACATCTGCTTAATCTCCAGAAAATAAAATCAATCAGAATGGCAATGAATTGTTTCTCTAAGACCAACTAAAACCACGTCATAAAGGTCACACAACCATACTCTCTCAAATACTGGAATAAGCCTTTTCCTCTGCATAGGTTCTAAAATGTGAGTCTTTTTTTTTTCTTTACTTTTGAGAGGACTAGTAAAGTTAACATAACATTTAATTTTTTTTAAATAAGTGAAAAATATTACATACAACATTTCACGTAAAGGAAGAGGCTGTGTTTGAAGTTCAAGGTTTTTCACTAGTTCTCAAGCTACAGATTCTGTAATACACTGAAAAGAAAATGCTGTACCGAAAGAATCTTTACAGCGTCAGGTCTCCAAAACCTTGACATCCGCTGAAACCAGGACTGCTGGGAACTGAAAGCTCACGAAGTTCACAAACACACACACCCCAACCCCCCAAGAACGGGAAGCCTCCACTTGCGAAGATGTGAAGCCTCGGTAGCATCTCGGTCCCGGTGAAGTCTCAGCCCTTCACCTCCTACGTCTGCAGTAAGTATAAACAACCCAACACGGTGCGAGCGAGCAGGGCAGATCTTCTGAGACACGCAAAGTCTAGCGTGCTGAGGGCGCGAAGAACGCTCTCCGCGTTTCTGAAACAACTGACGCCTTGGGCTTCAGTCCGCCGCCGCCGCCGGATCCGAGTCCCGGCCGCCGCCTGCGGACTCCGGGTCCACAAGCCCGGACGCGGCGGCGCGACCGCTCTGTCCCGCGGCCGGGTCACCCGGCGTCTGCCCGCGTCACCCCGCCTGCCATCGCGGCGACTTCGCGGCCACCGCATCCCGCTCCCGCCGGGCGCAGGGACGCGGTCGAGGGTGGGCCGGTCCCGGCTGAGGCGGGCAGCTCCGCGGCTCCGAGCGAGGGAGGAGGGCGGCGGGTGGCCGTGGGTCTCACTCCGCCCCGTGAGTGGAAGGGGGCGCTCGCGCCGGGGAGGGCCGGCGAGGGACCGCGGCCGATTCAGATCCGGGGCGGGCGGGTCCACGTCTGAGCGCGGCGGCCACACGCTCGCCCTGGGCGCGCAAATGTGCGCCGGACCCGGCACCTCCTCCCGCCCGCCGGCTTGTTCGCTCGCGCCGGCCTGAGAAAGGAAGGACGGCGACCTCCGCGTCCGGTCTGCAGCCAGCCCGCGTCGGCGCCGAGAGGGGGCCACACCCAGCGCCCCGAGAGGCGGCGGGGGCTGGGCGGCCCAGGCTGC
>NW_024412395.1:79044211-79061227 GCF_014898765.1 Herpailurus yagouaroundi | reverse complement strand
GGGTTTTGTATCCGCTCACACGCACGTTCTGACACAGATGCCTTCCCTCCACACGCCCTCCCTAGGTCCTTTTCCCACCCCACTTTCTAGAAGAATCCCCGTACAGCTTCCGCACTTTGCTTGCTTGCCCCACACCTACCTCGTCGCCTCTCCCCAATCCTCCACCTCACTTAAACTGCCCCTGCTATTCAAAGATTTTGTCACAACCCGCACGTGTTGCAGGAGAGTCGTCCTCCCACACGAGGGAAAATGAACTTTGCTCCCCCCAGCACTATCTACAAATGCAGGATGCTTCTCCTTTTAGAAGGTAATAATGCTTTCTGGTGCTGGGCCAAGCTCAAAATGTAAACAAAGATAGCAGATTTCGAAATGACCTGAAGAACTAACTAGGCGCTCAAAAAGTACCCGGGCTCTGGTCTGTCCTTAGAAACCCTGACTAACCCGGAGTGTTCCCGCCCCTTCCTTTCCTTCTTGTTCACAATGGGCTCCTGGAGGATGGGTTACTCTAACGTGTGTAATAACCAAGTTCCAGATAGACACCTGGGCATCCGTCCACGGATTTGTACCTGGGAGTACAGTAGTCGGGAGAGTAAAGGCAGTTTCTCAATCATTATTCATGATGGAAGCACTTTAGATAACACACCTCTTCCAGAGGCAGTAGAGTGAAATGCAGGCAGCGCTCCAATTTAGTTTATTTTAAAAATGGTGACTTCTTAGCCTCCCGTATTCTCAATACTAGTAACTGTTTCTCAACGGTTCTTTGGATGTCAAAGCCCCTTAACAAATTTCAGACCAGGGGTAGTTATGTATCTCACACTCCGAACTCCTAAGGGGTCCCTGAGTGTATAGCAGAATGGTACATCATCCGCTCTTTAGGAATTCATAATTTGATATAAAATCTAACACCTTTCCGGTAAAGTTCAAGTCTGCTAACATTATGTGCCTCTGTTGACAAAGCACAGCCTCAATAAATAGAGGAGTTAAAAGTTCAGGAACTCATTTTCTTATGCGACTTGTGGTGGCAATACTTGTCACACTGGATTTATGTATTGATCACATAATTTATTTAAATGTTTGCAAATGCTTTATAAGTATTAACTCATTTAATCTTCAAACAATCCTATCAGGTAGGTACTATTTTTGTCCATTTTGTTTTGTTTTGTTTGTTTGTTTAGATAAAGAAACAAGCATGGAGAAGTTAAATAACTTGCCTAAGTTATCTGGTAGCAAATGGTGGAGTGAGGATTTGAACTTGTACGGTCTGGCCCCACCTATGCTGCAAATAGGAAAACTTGCTTCTAGAAGCCATATTACATATGGGGGGACTGCATGGCTCCAGCTGTTAAGCATCCAGCTTTGGCTCAGGTGATGATCTCATGCTTGTGAGACTGAGCCCCTCATGGGGCTCTGCGCTGACAGTGCAGAGCCTGCTTGGAGTTCTCTCTCTCTGCCTCTCCCCAACTTGCACTGTCTCTCTCTCTCAAAATAAATAAGTGAATGTAAAAAAATAAAAGCCATATCACATATAAATATGAAGGATAAACATTCCATTGCTTATTAAATTTAGGTATAAAGGTAACTTGTAGCAATTAGACTTAAATTTGATGTACCTTTTAGGTTCTGTGGCAAAATTATTTAATGGAGGGGGTTATCTCCATAATTAGAATTCCAAAATGAATAATAAATTAATGTTTTCCTGGGAAGGCTTGGGAAATAACATTGAACTCAGACTTCATTCCTTTCCTCTACTATTTCATACTCTTCCCAGGATGCCAAATCTGACTTGTTTAGTAAAATCTGAAAGAAAAATGCTTTCAAGAACTGAATATGACCAGCGAGAAAAAAGAGTTTTCAGAAGCCCATACTTGGCCTTTTGCATTTGAGGGCTATTTCCCAGCAAGTAGATAGTAGCTACAACAATAACTGGCATGTGTATTGAGAGCAAAATGTTAAAGCACTGAGTTGATGAAAAAAAAAACAAATGGAGAATAGGAGTGTAGTAGTGGCCCCTGTACCACAAACTAGACTAAAATTAATCTTCTCCTGGAAATGGCCTAGCCCATGGAAAGACAATTATAAAGTAACTAGAGAAAATAATTACTGACTCTGGAAAAAATGAAAACTTCTGTTTCTGGGAGAGAGGGTTTAAAATGCTTATTGAGAAGTGTGTAAAAACTTTTTGCACATCGAATAACTCACAAAGCAATATTTTGATGAGTTAAGCATAAATGATAAAAAAAATACGAATTACATTTCTATAAACTGCATAGAGATATAAAAGTTGAAAAATAGAATATGGAAAAATATGAATCAGTGTTTGTACCAGATATTGAAAATTTATTTGAAAAATTATATTATTTGAAATTTTTATCTGGGGCTTATCTAATGCTAGTATGATGCTGTTGTTCAAAATGATTCTCCATAATTATAATCCATGAATCTCATTTTACCATTTTCTAAACTAAATAAAAAGTGAAGGTCTTTTCTTATGCCAACAAACAAGAATCATAAGAGTAAATGTTCTCTGAGAGATGGACAAAGTATGTTATATATTCTAATATTTCTATAAAGGCATTTTCAATATGCTTTCTTCCATATTGTCACCCACACCCTTTGTCCAATGTGCTTAATTGTAATTGTGGAGCAACACTGATCTATCTCTCAATGAGGCTGACTCTTTCTCTGCAGTATGGATTTCGGCAAAATCCCATATTCCACCCCTTTAGATTGTGCTGAGCTCCTGATTCTCTGGGCATTCAGAGTAGGGTTCACTCTCACGCAAGCAGCTCAGATCCCAGAAGACTGTTTTAGGCCATAATCAGTTGTTGTCTCTATTAGAATTTTGGCATCTGAATAAGTGGTGGGGACAGAGAGTGATTTTAGTTGCTAGGCTTTAGCGTAAGACTACTAGGCCACCAGGCTCCAGACCACTGTTCAGACCTGCTGGAGAGCCATTATTTAGAAATCCTTGACTTTGACTAGGTGGAGTGACTGGATGGAGTCTGGGTGATTTCCCGCAGGGAGGAGATGAATGTGTTCTTTGTATGTGAGTGTGACATTTATTAGGGCTGTCCACAAATATTCCAGCCCTACTTCCTTTGAAGCTCATGGTAGGATTGCACTTCTCCACCCTACCGAAGGGCAGTGTAGCACTGCAACTTGCTTAGAAGTGATGAGTATCAGTTCTGGGCAGAAGTTAAGAGCTTCATCCATCACCACACTACACTCCCTTTTCCCTTTAGTCCTGCAACCAGCAAGGTGCCTGGTGGTGGCTTCTCCATTGGATTGGAGTGTGCAGTCACAATGAGCAATGCCACCCCTGCTCATCCTTACTGTATATGTAGTGCAAGCAAGAAAATAAACCTTGTTAAAGCTACTGAGATTTAGGGGTTGTAATGTTTCTGCAGTATAAACTAGCCTATTCTGATTAAAAATAGAGAGGAAGAAAGAAACAAATCATTGCAACGTACCTGTGGCAGAGATTGGCTAATAATTCCACAAATCTGTTTCTCTTTCACCCTGGGCACACAGCTAATTCACATTTCCTATTCTCCTGTGTGGTTAGGTGAGGCCATGTGACTGAATTCTGACCAACGTTTTATACCCCACTTCCAGGCCCCACCCATGGAAGACCTACTACATGATCTCTGTTTTTAATCTGCCAAGTGAAAACTAAGGAATCTGGGACTCTAGAGCAAGAGTCAGCAAACATTTCCTGTAAAGGGTCATATAGTAAACGTTTTTAGGCTTTGTGGGTCATAAGGTCTTTATTGCAACTACTCAACTCTGTTGTTTTATGGGAAAGCAGTCACAGACTCTCCGTATACAAATGGAAATGGTTGTGTTCTCATAAAACTCTGTTTTCAAAACTAGGCAGTAGGTCACTGTGTCCTGAGTAGTCATTTACTGACTAGTTACCTAGAGGAGAGTAAGAGTGAAAGGAACTTGAGTCTCTGAGTCACTCTATGGTATCTACTTGCTGACTACCCATGGGGAATTGTTATCTGAGTAAAAAAACCTGTTGAGTTAAGTGTAACTACTATCTTATTCCACTATCTTATTCCATATTTCAGAAAAAAATTCCAGGTGAATTAATAATCTAAACAAAGAAAAATAAAAATGACTTAAAGAAAGCATGGCAGACTCACAATATTGTTTATAATACTAGTTAGAAAAATCATGATAAAAACTCTAGAAACTATAACAGAAAAGATTAAACAGATTTGGGTACAAAAACCCCCATTTCTGTGCAGTGAAAGATACTATAAACAATGTTACCTAATGGGAGAAAATATATGCAACATATGTACACAACAGGAAGAGGTTGATATGCAAAACAACGAGTAGCTTCTTGAAATCAATAAGAAAAAGAAGCAGCAAAGTAAGAAAATAGACATGGGATATGAAGAAGGAATTCTCAAAAGAAGGAATATGTGCTAATAAGCATGTGAAAACATACTCAATCTCACCAATAATCAGAGTGTAAGTAAAAACAAGATAGTAAGTTTTACTTATCAGTTTGGCAAAAAAAAATTTCAATATCAAGTGTTTGTGAATTTGTATAAGTAACAACTTGCATACTCAACTGACTGTGAATTGATAAAAATTCTGGAAAGCAAGTTTCAGTATGTATAAATATTAAAAATACATATGTACTTTGATCAAACATTTCCATCACAAGTAATTTATCCTACAGAAACACTAAGTGTGCAAAAATATATTTATGTGTATGTCTATTATAGTACCACTCATAAGGGCCAAAAAAAACTGGACCACACCTCAACATTTATGAGTAGAGGAATGGTTAAATAAATTTAATACATGTACATTGTAGAATAATAACTGTTAAAAATGAGAGAGACATATATCTGCTGACATATTTTTGAGTGATAAGAGCAAGTCAGAACAATCTGTACAGAATGTCCTGTAAAAAGGGGGCGGGGAGGAAAGGAGGTAGAAATCTATGTATCTTGAGGGATATGCACATTGTTGACACTGATAACCCTTGGAATGAAGGACTTATCCCATTTTTAACTTTATACACTTCTTTTTTCCCTTTGTATATCATTTTTATAATTGTAATTTTTTTTAAGTAAAAGGACGTAAGTCAAGAAAGACTGAAAGAAAAGCCCATTGTGGACACTGGCCAAGGCCAAGGGGCTGAGGGATGGCTGGGCAGAGGAACAAAGGCTTGTGGAAGGCTTGCTGAGGCAAATGCACAGGCGTGAGTCACTCCCTCCAAGTTCCAATGGCAGCAGATGGAGCTGTTATGACCTGGAACCAGGGTTCTGCTTGGAAATTTTCCAGAAAAGAGGAAGACTTGGGGTGAGAAAAGAAAGGGTAACCCTGCCGGCCTGAGGGCAAAGCATGCTGGAAACAAACAAACAAAACAAAACAAAACAAAACAAAACAAAACAAAACAAAACAAGTAATGTCCTTTGGCTGAACTTGCTTCGTCTATCCAGGAGCTAACTACTAGGTTATCTTTTCACTGCTTCACATTTGTTCAGGTTAAAAACCTCTTCTCAAAATCTGTTGCTTGAAATGAATATACACCTAGTGGAAGGTGGGTATTGGGGGTTTTGGTTTTGGGTTTTAGAGGTTACATGTCACTGTAAATCCTAGGAAGATAATTTCGGGTTCATTCAACCTTGTGCTAACAGGAAGACAAATGGCACCAGTCTGTGTGTGTGTTATAGGTGAATAGGCTGTAGTTCACTCTGGATGCATGCATTTGTTGGTTCTCTGATGTGTATTAGCATCTTTCATTTACCAAGAGTACTTTTGTCAAAAATCGGATCACATGTGAGATGGAACTTCTTTTTGTATGTTTATTAACCATTTTGTAAGTAGTGCCATATTGATCTGTTACTTACCAGAAAGTTTTATCCATTGGGTATTGCTTGTACTCTAATATTCCCCATATTCTTGTATTATTACTTATAAACAAAGGCCAATGGGTGGTATCCATACTAGAGAGGGTAAAAGAAACTTGTTGCAGACTCAAAGTCACTATTTAAAGAAACCTCAAGATTCCTCTGAGTCACAGCATACTAATGAGCCAAAGGCAGATTCAGGCAGTTTTCTGATTGGTCGTGTTCTAAGTGCGTTGCCTAGAATGGAGCCTGAGATGTGTGGTATACTTGTCACAGTGCGATGGTCTGTTAGTCAGCTAGGGCCACCATAACAAAATGCCACAGACTGGGTGGGTGGTGTAAGTAACAGGAATCTATTGCCTCACAGCTCTAGAGGCTAGAAGTCCAAGATCAAGGTGTCAGCAGGATTGACTCCTTCTGAGGGCTGTGAGGGAAGATGCATTCCTTGGCTTATAGATGGCTGACTTCTCCCTATGTCTCTTCACATTGTCTTCCCGTCATGTGCTTCTGTCCTTGTGTCCAAATTCCTCTGTTTTGGATTAGAGTCTACACTAATGACCTCATTTTAATAACCCTATCTTCAAGTAAGGTCACATTCTGAGGTGGGATATCTTTTCTTTTCTTTTTATGGGAGGGAATATGATTCAACCATAACAGATGGCATAATAAATAACAAAGTAAATAGTAAGCCTGGGTTTAGAGCCTGGGTCTCTGATTGGTCACCCAGGACTTTTTATCAGACCCTCTCCACATTCCAGGGTACTTTCCCTGCCCCTTTTCCCCACGTTCCTGTTGCTTTCTCTGCATTGCTCTATTGTAATTAGGTAATTGTGCATTTATCTCCCTGATGAGACCTGCACATTCCCTGTGAGAAGGGACTGTGTCTTTTGTTCCCCGTATCTAGCACAGTGCCTGACTCAGACAAGGAGAATAAATGAATGAATGATTAACAATGACATAATATTCATCTTTTAAGGAACACCAGTCCACATAACTATTTAAATGTCTTCTTGGTTTCACAACTAAATGTAAATGAATCTGTACTCACCCCCATGAAATAAAATGATGTGCAAACTTGAAAAGCTTTTGAATTCTTATTATGTCGGGACACTTTGTGGACAGCAGCTTCTAGATAAGAAGGTGGGATAAGAAAGTCTAAAACGGGATAAGGACCCTTATATCCAGCTGCTTCATAAACAAAGCAAGTTCAGCCAAAGGATACTGCACCCTACTTACATTAATAATGAACTTCAGATTTAAAGTCTAATTTTAAAATTATGGTTAGAGAATGTGGAAATGCTTCTGCAGAGATTATTCTATGGTTAATAAATACAGTTCATGAAGAAGGCCTGTGGGACTTGTGTGTTTTCAAAACCTGGAGAAAACAAGTCAGAAGGGAAACTTAATGTCTTTGAGTGGAAACACAGGATGTTATTGGGTTTTTCTGTATTTGCTGAAGACAGAACAAGAATAGTTTATGCTACAGCATGCAGGGGTTCGGTTGACTACGAAGGAAGAATTTCCCAATAGAATACTAAATATCAGGATGGAATGGATTGGTTTTACACCTTTCTATCATTTAAGTGGGAACTCCTAGACCACATTGAGCCAGGCTCTTTCACTTACCATCCAGGAGAACTTGGAAAAGTTATATCATTTCATTGAGGGTCTATTTCCTTATAAAATGGGCCTAATTTGTACCTCACACTGTTACAGGAGATTGAATCTAAAGCATGTAGCACAGTTGCTGACACATTATAAGCACTCCAAAAATAGCATTAATAATAAAAATGATAGCAAATATTTATTAGTTGTTTGGTACATACCAGACATCATTCTAAGCACTTTATGGGGCATTTCATTTTGGTTTCATGGTAATCATGTAAGGTAGGTGCTTTTATTTCTGTTTCATAGGTGAGAAAACTGAAGCACAGAGAGATGAAGTAATTTGACCCAAATCATAGAGCTAGTAAGTGACGAAACTCTAATACGAATCCAGGAAGTCTGTCTCCAGAGCCTGTGCTTCTAGTCACTATATGTGGAAACTCTAATGTTTATAAACATGTGTATAAACATTGGACTTTTAAAGTAAGAAATTGACACACTGTTAAAAAATTCATAGTCTAGTGGTCCCTAGCTTTCCATCATCCTTCTATTATTTTCCCTTCCATGTTTTGGATGGTTTTATTTACTAAAATACTATAATGATAAGCAATAATTCATTTTTTATTGTTATTCATCAAAGATATGTGTCACAAAGCTCCTGATCATTGTGAGGCAACAGAATTATCTGAATTGATAATTCTTGTCAAAGGCAAAGCAACTTGACAATTTTGGTTGGCTTATGAAGCTTTTTCATTGCACAGTTTACACAAGGTTTTCTGAAATACCTATAATAACAAATTGACTCTCTTCCTTCAAATATTAAGTTTAAAGAAGCTAATATTCTGTGATGAGGCATGTCTGATGCTGATACATGAATTCCCTCTACTGAAACACCATTTTAAGTATCTAGGTTCCCCCCCCCCCCCCCCCGCCCCACAAATGATTTCTGCGTATGGTTATATGTGTTCTGCAGACGGACAGATATGCTACATTAGCAGTTTTCAAACGGTGTGGTCAGGAGTTTTGGATAAGTCTATTTAGGGTCCAGAATGTATTTCTAAAATATATATTCAATTATCAACTGTTACAAGTGTTTGTTTTAAGGTAGGAGCCAAAATATTGAATTGTTGGATGTAGCTAAGTATTAAAAGATTATCTGCCATTGAAAGCTAAGAGATAGACTGAAGAGATGAGGATCTGGAGTTAGACTGTCCGCTGTGTGTGTGTGTGTGTGTGTGTGTGTGTGTGTGCGTGCACGCACACATGCATATGCACAAAGGACGATTATGGAGAGAAACAAGCAATGGTGTGCTACTAAACCACTTTTTAGGGGAATAAAAGGCCCTAATTGGTAGCATTTGTCAATTTCCATGTTTTAAATACTCCTATCACAGCCTGTTTCAAGCTATCAACAGTTCAACAACTTTATATATTTATTTGTATTTTTAATATATTTTAAATTTAACAATCGGCTCTCTCAAGCCAGTATGAGCCTATTCTCACAAATTTGTTTATCACCATTCTCAGGGGTAGAGCCTGGAGATGCTATTATTGAGAATGGGCATCTGACAGCTCAGGTGAAGGAGAAAGTGAAGAAAACATAATTTCTAAGATAAAGTCTAAGACTGAAGAATTACAGCCAGAAATTATTCTGAGCCAAGGAGGCCACAATGGGGAGAAATTTTGGAAGGTAGCAATCTGGTTAGCAAACAGAAAATGAAGGCCTTGGATGCAGGGGCATATCCCAGACATGACAACTGATTAGACAAGGAGGAGAAAAAGATGCTGTAGTTCAAGCAGGGCAAGGATCTGCTTACTTCAGAACAGATGTGTTTCTGTCCGACATAATGATTGTCATCACCCTTCTCCACATTTGCCTCTTGTGTACTATGCTCATCTATCTTCCTGTCCCTGAGGGAACTTCAGGCATCTTTGGCAATACTGGAAAGTATTGTTCACCAGGAATTCATAGACAAGAAGTCCAAACCTGGTGTCAACATCATCGAAGCCCAATTAGGACTAATCAAGTAATTTAAACAAGTATATTGACACTTGATAGCAATAGAAACTCTAGAAACAGACAAAATTTGGAGACCCAGATGGGTAAACAGCAGGCAGTCAGATTTGTAGAAGTCCATCAGCAGATATTAGGCTCAGAGAGATAGGTTAGGACACTGGTCCAGGGAAAGAGGTGGATATAATATGAATGGCAAAAGTTCCTAAGCTGAGCAATTATATCAGAGACTTCTGATTATCTATCCAAAAATCCATTCTTTCCTTCTTACTTAGAACCTTTGTTTTGATTGGTTTGCACAATAAGGTACTAGGTAGTACTTTCTAGAAAGTTCTGTAAGAAGAGAACAAAGAGCTATGTGCCTCCTCTATCCAGCCTACTCCCCTCCCACCCCCCATTACCTCTTTCTTGTGCTTTTTCCTTGAAAGACAGCAATGATGGCTAGTGCTTCAACAGACAATTTGGGCCATGAAGTAACCTTGAAAATAGAAACAGTACTAACGATGTTATTCTAGAAGGAAAGACAGAATCTTGGTCCCTGACCACTGAAGCACCATCATAACATTCCTGGACTATCTACTTCTGGGTGTCTTTTATATTAGAGAAAAATAAACTTTTATCTTGTTTAAGCCACTGTTGTTCACTACTTTAGTACCAAATTAAATTCTTATCTGATATAGCCAGCCAATAAGCCAGGTACCAAGGAAAAGGAAGGAAGCAGAGATGGGGATTTTATTTCAAGAATTCTAGTACAAGGTAGAAAAGAAGGAAGAAGCATAGTTACTAGGACAAGGACATAAGATAAGAGCCAAACTAGCAATACTACTTGAAGCCTACTTCTCTGAAAGAGCTACTTAAACCCAAATTCTAAAGTCACCCACCAGCATTGCCTTTTGCCAATAAGTCAAAAGCAGGGTAGCAGATGGTCTAGAGAGAGCAGTCAAGTGCCTGGTGGCTGTGAACAGAGAGGGGCCACCTCAGGGAAGGGGGCCAAGTAGGTCATTATTCTAAAGAGTGAACTGCATTGGTAGTGAAGATTTCAGAGACATATAGAAGATTTCAAGGCATGCAAAGGTTTCATGAGAAACTGTAGTTCCCATCTAGAAGATCAACTACATTTGGCTTCTCACAGTCTGGTGATCAAACTCTCTAGGCTATCCCTGATCTGACACTACAATCCCCACCCACCAGCATGTCAGACCCAGATGTCAAGATGCCTGAAGATGGGGAGGAGAGGAGAAAGTGGAAATTCAGTTTGCAGGACAGAGATGGAGCTAGAGACAAATAAAGGATTTAAATGAAGTGCTTGAGTGCAGGAGAAAGAGAATAATGAAGTAGTGCCTGCCATTAATTCTGATGAAAATTAGGAGAGTATGATTGTGTTTATCTGGAGAAATGAAAGAGAAGAGCAGTAAAAACCAGAAGTTTAGACTCACATGTTATCTTTTCAGTGCTCTGGTGTGCTATAGAATCTTATCTGACAAGGGATGATCCAAATGTCTAAAACTGATTCTTTTCTGCCTCCTTTACGATAACCAAAGTGCAATGCAAGAATATTAGTGCACTGGTGTCTGGCTTCCTCTCTACAATGACATCCAAAATGCTGTCACCAAGAGACTTCCTATTTACCAAATTCAACTGACATTGTTCATTCCTTATCTATGGCCTCCTCTGACACCACCTTCTTTTGGAGAAGGCTCAGCTCCTCTGTGCCATCATTCAGAGTTCTTATCCAAGCTCTCCGATCACCTCCTACCCATCTCACACTGGACACATCTTCCCTCTCCTGCCTCTGATGGTTGGTGTCCCCAGTGTTCTGGGCTCAGTCTTTTCACTTTTCAGTTTATAATCTATTTCTAGACTCCTCTCTCATGCAAGGTTTTTGTTAGCTCTCTGTATCCCAACTCCAGTATCTATATTTTCAGCTCATACCTTGTTCCTTGGCTGTAGACTTCTAGATCCTAAATCTATATTATATGTCCTACAAATAGCTCCAACCCCACGAGTTCAAAATGAGAACTCGCCAACAACTTTGAAAGCCTTTGGAGTACAGGGCTGTCTCATGCATTTTCTTATAGCTTCAGTACATGGAAGTATTCAGTAAATGTTGTCAAATGACAACATGGCTGGATATTTTCAACAAACACATTTAAATGTCATTAATGTATGTATGTATGTATGTATTTATAAATATGGAATGCTTCACGAATTTGCTTCACATCCTTGTGCAGGGGCCATATTGGTCTTCTTTGTATCTTTCCAACTTTAGTATATATGCTGTGAAGCAAGCAGTAAATATTTATTTATTTAACATGTTACTAAAATGTAATTGACATACAAAAAATTGCACACATTTAAATTGTACAATTTGATGTTTTGCCATATGTACACTTGTTGAATGTTCACTGCAACCAAGACAGGGAGCATAGTCATACCCCCAGAAATTCCCTCTTTGTGCCCCTTTGTGATCCATCCCTCATGTCCTCCCTGCCTCCCACCCCCCACTGCCAGGCAACCACTGATCCAATTTCTGTCACTATAGCCTAGTTCCCATTTTCTATAATTTTATATAAATGAACTCATATATTATGCACTCTCTTTTGGAGACTGGCTCCTTTTATTCATCATAATTATTTTAATTACTCATATTACTTCATGTATCAATAGTACATTCATTTTTATTGCTGAATGGTATTTTATTATATCCGTATACCACAGTTTGTTTATTCATTCATCTATTGATGGACCTTTCTTTGTGTTGTTTCCAGTTTTTAGCAATTACAAATAAAGTTGCTATGAACATTTGTGGAAAAGTCTTTGTGTGGACATATGCTTTCCTCTCGAATAAATGAATAAGAACAGAATGACTAGATTATATGGTAGGTATATATTTAACTTTATAAGAAATTGCCAAACTTTCCCCAAAGTTTTGTACTATTTTGCATTCCCATTAGGGGTCTGTTCTAATTCCTCTACATCCTCAACAACATTGATGTGATCAATAGTTTTAATTTTAGGCATTCTAACAGATGCAAAGTGGTGTCTTACTGTGGTTTTAATTTGCATTTTCCTATTGACTAATACTGTTGAACATCTTTTCATGTGCTTACCTACCATTCCTATATCTTCTTTGGTGAAGTGTCTATTAATTTTCTTTGCCCATTCTTAAAATGTGTTATTTTGAGAGCTATTTTTATAGTTGACCCTTGAGCAACGTTGGGGTTAAGGGCAATAACTCCCCCACATAGCTGAAAATCTGCTTAGAACTTTTGACTCCCCCAAAACTTAACTACTAATAGCCTACTGTTAACTGGAAGCCTTACCAATAACATAATCAGTCAATTTAACACATATTTTGTATAAGTATAATATAAGCTAGAGAAAAGAAAATATTAAGAAAATATTAAGGAAGGGAAATACATTATAGTATGATATTGTATTTATAAAAAAAAGTCCATATATAAAGTAGGCCACGGTAGTTCAAATTCATGTTGTCCAAGGATCAACTGTATATTCTGAATACATTTTTTTTACCAGATATATATGAGTTGCAAATATTATTTCCCAGTCTATGGCTTGTCTGTTCACACTTTTAACTGTCTTTTGAAGAACAGAAGTTTTTAATTTTAGTGAGGTTCAAATTATTCTTTTATAGATTGTGCTTTTGACATAATTTCCAAGAAATCTTTGCCTAACCAAAGGTCACAAATATTTTCTCCTCTATTTTCTTCCAGAAATTGTATAATTTTAGCTTTTAGGTCTATGATCCATTTTGAGTTAATTTTCATATATGATGGAAGGTATGGATTCAAGTTCATTGTGATGCAAGAGGGTATTTAATTTGTTGAAACACATATAAATTTAAACAAATTATAAGAGCCTTTTCTTGTGAATCAGTGGACATTTTTACTTTAAAATTCTGTAATCAAGGACAATATGCTAACAGCTCAAACTAACTGTATGCCTAATTTTTAAAAACATATTCTTTATTATCTTTTCAAGGTGTCTTATTAACTTTTTTATTTGTATAGTAAAGGAATAAATTAACATTGTTTGTATCTTGTGTTCCATTGGCTTATTACCAAGTGTGAGTTCTATAAGTCTGCTTTGATTTAGATAGCTCATGGGCCTTGCAGGTAGGAGAGAAATAATAGGAAACAGGGTCGGTATGAAATGGGGATGAATATATCTAATTGGTACCTCATTAAAATGCTAAAAACCCTTAACTTCCATATTAGAGAAACTCCAGAGTTATTGCATGAAGCATCTTTTCTGTGTGGATTTTGACCCATGCAAGAATTGAATACTTTAACAGTGTGTGTATGTCCGTGTGTTTTAGTAGGAGGCAGGAAGAAGATGGCTGATCATAGATGTTACTTCAGTTCAGTAGAGAGACAAGTCCTGGGATAGACCCATCTTTCCCCTTTGGTGTGGCTTACCAGAGCTTAATAAAATATATCTGAAATATTTGAAATGGTCTTTGAAGTCCTAAAGCCAAATGCCAGGGCTCAATAAGTCACTGGAAGAGGTATGTATATCTTTGGGTTGCCATTTAGGCTAGGTGGTGGACATATGTGGATAGGTGTGTTGCTTTCAGCATCCATTCTCCACTTACCTCATTCTTCATAGCCCCCATATCTTTAGTAAGTCAGATCGTTTTATAAAAGCTGATCCCACTTCTAACTTCAGGTGTAAAGCATTGATATGTTAGCTTTATGAATGCCCCTGGCCCTTGAGATTTGTTCACGGATGGGAATGTGACATGAGTTGACTCAATGAGAGTGAATCTCAAGACTTGTACAGAAACTATCAGAAGTTTTTTCTCTACCCCTCTAAGCACTTGATAATAAAATGGTAAGAGCTGAGAGGATAGGTTCTGTCTGAAACCTAGAAATGAAGCCAACACTGTAGATGGCAGAAGGAATAGACAATGAGAAAAGTCCTTGGTGATATAATTGGGTGGCTAGATCAAACTTCACTTGACTACTTCAAGACTGCTCAACTGTGAAGGCAGTAAGTTTCCTTTTTCTTTTATGCCTGTCACTGAATGAAAGGTAAGATACAATTGGGTATATTAAGTTTGCAAGGAACTGAGATCTGTTAGGGTTTCTTCAGGTTTATTGGGATATAGCACAAAACCCTAGCAGGCCTCTCGAAAAATTGAAAATTGGTTCAAGAAACAGTTGAGATTTAGCAAATCTGGTTTTTAAAAAAATCTTCTCAGAAGTTAGAATCTAACTCTATTCAAGTGCTCTATTATACTAGTGATTTAGCTGCTTTCTGCTACAAATACTACCAGTTACCTGACTCTGTCTCACATTCAAATTTTAGTTCAGTCAGTCAGTTACAATTTCAAAATCTCTGTCAAACATCACAGGCAAATGTACAGATACCTGGCTTAATCAACCCAAGATGGAGTGTTAAAAAGCATGGCAACGAAGGGGTAAGGGAATCTTCCACAGTAAGCTGTGGGTATGGAAGTTATGCTGAGCTTTCTCAGAAAGGAGTCTGTTAGGCACCATGAATGTGCTGTCCAAGACTATGCTTTCTGGAATCCCTAAACTTATGATGGGTAGTGTGAGAGCTGAAGGAGCTGGGAAGCTGAGAGTTGGCAGAGATCTGATCATGTGTCTATGGGGACTTCTGGAATGGTCCTGTTGGCAAGTCCTGTGTAATCATATAATAAAAATGTTAAAATGTGATTTTGACAAAAATCATATGGGAATGTAAACGCCAAGGTGATGAGGGTGGGCCCCCTACAGTGTCTCCTACGACTGTATCAACCAGCTTCCCTGCCCTTGGCTTCTGGCTGGATCAGTTAAAAGGGAGCCCTAGTGAAAGATACGAGAGATGGAAGAGAGTCATGGTAGGCTGTTTTTTTTCCCTGGCTCTTATGCTATGGGATTGCCCCAAGCTGGCTATGTTTCTTGACTGAAGGTCACTGATCTGCATTCTGGAGATCACAACTCCTCAATTCACTCTCATTGAGTCAACTCATGTCACATTCCCATCCGTGAACAAATCTCAAGAGCCAGGGGCATTAATAAAGCTAACATATCAATGCTTTACACCTGAAGTTAGAAGTGGGCTCAGCTTTTATAAAAGGTGACTTTTTCCACGTGATTCTCTCCTTCTATGTTCCAGTAACCTCTTCTTGCCCTCTGCTGTTACCAGCTCTGGTCCAGCACTATCTCTTTTGGTTTCCCTATATCCTGATCACATCCTTATAAATAGTCCCCTTCTAAATAAATCTCAGTTTTTACCTACTTTGTGGCTTGTCTATTCTTTTTTCCTAACAGTGACTTTTGCTAGCAGAAGTTTTTGTTCTTGTTGAAGTAGAATTTATCATTTTTCATAATCCATGATCGCTTTTGTATCCTGCCTAAAAAATATGTTGCCTATCCCCAAGTCATGAAACTGTTTTCCTAGGTTCTCTTCTAAAAGCACTGTGATTTTGATTTTTATTATGGATTTGGCAGATCCATGGCAAATTAATAGTTGTGTACAGTGTGAGCTAGGGTTCAATTTTTTTTCCATATGGATAATCCACTTATTTCAATGCCATTTGTTGAAAGACTCCTATCACCATTGAATTACTTTCATTCATAGGGTTGGACTTATGTCTATCATTTTGTTATTCATTTTCTGTTTGTTACTCCTGTTGATTTGTTCCTCTGTTTATCCTTTTATGCCTTCTTCTGGATCAACTTGAATATATTTTAGAATTTATATTTAATCTATCTATTGGCTGTTTAGCTATACCTGTTCCCATTATATATTTCAACTAATTCCTACAGGAATTATAATACCTATCCTTAATGTTCTATGGCCTTTTAGAATTATTCTTAACTATTTTATATAAAATTACCCAGCTGTTTACCATTTCCAGTGTTCTTTATTCCTTCCTGAAGATTCATATTTCCATCTAGTATCATTTTGTACAGCCTGAAGAATGTTCTTTGTAATTCTTGTAGTACTGGACTTCTGATGATGAATCCTTTTAGTTTCTTTTTCTTAAATCTGAAAATGTTTCTATTTCATCTTCATTCTTCAAGGATATTTTCACTGGATGTAATTTTTTTTCTTTCAGCACCACCTTAAATATGTCACTGCACTGTATTCTAGCCTTTGTTGTTTCAGATATGAAGTTAACAATAACCAAGAGGAAATGCATTTTTCTCAGACTGCTTTCAAGACTTGTTCTTTATTTTTGTTTTTTAGCAGTTTGATTATCATGTGCTAGGTAAGGGCTTTTTCATATTGATTTTGCTAGGGGTTTCCTGAGCTGCTGCAATCTGTCAATTTATGAATTTTACCAAATTTGGAAAAATTTTGACCATGATTTCTTTCAGTGTTCTTTTCTGCTTCATTCTCTACCATTCTCCTGGTACTGTAATTATAAATTTGTTAGATGTTTTGATATGTTTTGATATTGTCTTTCAGGTCTCTGAGTTTCTGTCCATTAATTTCTCCATTCCTTTCCTTTCCTTTCCTTTCCTTTCCTTTCCTTTCCTTTCCTTT
>NW_024412395.1:78978164-79044201 GCF_014898765.1 Herpailurus yagouaroundi | reverse complement strand
TCCTTTCCTTTCCTTTCCTTTCCTTTCCTTTCCTTTCCTTTCCTTTCTTACCAAGAGGTAAGATAAGGTAAGGATAAGGTAAGCTTATCCCTGAGCTAAAAGTTACAAAAACGGGAAATTCACCTTAGTTCATCCTCTTCTTCCAAACTTCTACTTCTTTCCAAAATCTACCTTCTTTCTTTAACTCTCTTAGACTTGAGATTATTCTCTTATTGTATTATTCCTGGACTTCGTAGTTATCATCTGCGGTCTGAGAGGATTTTGTTCAGCTATTTCTAGAAGCTGAACCACTTAATTCTGTGAATGCTTGGAGTGTGTTCTTTCCTAGGACTGGCAGTTTCTGGGTTCATGCTACAATAAATGGGCCACTATGAAATTCACCTATCTAATAATGTTTTGCATATTCTATCTTGATCTTCTTAGTTGTTTTCTCTCAAAAGCTGTTCAAGTTTTCTGTTATCATTGCATTGAGTAGAGATATTTTCATTCTCCAAGGGGTACTTCCCAGTTTGTATTGTTATGGGCATCCTATTTATGGCTTTAAGAGAATGCTATTCATTACTTCTTACATCTGAATTCTCTCAAAGGATGCTATTCTACTTTGCTCCCTGAAATCTTGGGTCTTTTCTCTTTTACATTTCTTTTGAGCATTATTTGCCTTTCAAGGACTAGCAATGACTAAAGCAAACTACACTGTTTTATCCTCCCATATTTATAAGTGGTTAGACTCAGACTCAGGCACATCTTCCCTTCTATACTGTGTAGATGAAATCCGTGTAGATTTTTTTCCCTTTATATCTTTCTGGTCTGATTACTAAGGTCCCATTTCTTCCAAGAAAATCTCTTTCTTCTTCCAGCTTAATCAACCAGTATTTCTTTATTTTTGTTCTCCCCTGCTGCTCCTATTCTGGAAGTAAGTCAAAAGCATATCTAATATCTTTTATTTTCATAAAAGAAATACATGTGTATATATCAAATAATCAAATAATATTGCAAAGTTTTAACAAACACCAGCTGTTCCTTGTCTACCTGTTTCCCTAGCTCTCTACAAGATCTCCTCCCCAGAGGCAATACTTTCAGCTGTTTTATCTGTTTCTTCTGGCATTGTTCTCAATGTTTCTAAATAATATGCTTAGACTATTACAGACTGTTATTTATTGATTCTTTCACACTGTATGTACTACTGTTGTAGCTTGGGTGCACCCAGAGCCAACCCTGAATCAAGGACTTGAATAAAACTGTTTGCTTAGGAGGTAGTCCTTAGAAGTGCAAGTAGGACTACGGGGAAATGAGAGAGGGAAGGGAAGAAAGCCTCATAAAGAGCGTGTTTCAAGCATATTGCCACTGTGGACAGCTGCAGTGTCCTGCGGTCCTATGGATGAAGTCTGAGAGGTAGTGTAGAATGTGCCTTGGATTATCCCTGAGAAGTAAGGGACAACCAACTCCTGTCAGTCAGTGGTTGAGGGTGCTTTCAGGATCCACTCTCTGTCTGCCACTTTCAGCTGCCCTGTGTACCGGTCAAGTAGGTTCTATTGCCCTGAAAAATCCATTAGACAGAGTTGCAAGTGTTTCAGTTAGAAGCCACTGAGTAGCATGCATGGCAGTAGGCAGTGCCAAGATGCCAAGATGATTTGGGTGGGGTTCCCATGGTATACTGGTATTAGTCACGATTCTCCAGAGAAGCATAATCAATAGGACTGGCGTTAGGAGTATCACCTGAGAATTTGTTAAAATGCAGATTCTCAAGTCCCACCCAGATGTACCGAATCAGAATCTTCGGGGTTTGGGTCTGAGATTCTGTGTTTTAACAAGTTCTCTAGGTAATTCTTATGCGGGTTAAAGTTTGGGAAGCACTGGCCTATAATTTATAGAATCTCTTGACTGGCTAAGCTAACAGGAGTTGAACATAGGTGAGAAAGAACAAAGGTAAATAAGTGCATATGTCTGATGCCCCTAATTAAACCTCTTGGAAAATGGAGCCAAACAGGGAGTTCAAAATCAGTTTAGGGACCATTCTTATCTCGGCCTGCTTTTAACATCAATATCATCTATAATAAGAGAATGGTAATAATGTTGGAGAACTTCCTGAGCTGTTGTGCAAATCAAACCAGAAGGTAAATGTGATGGTTCCTTGCTCCCAAATGTCAATAACTGTTTCTAATAACATGACTCTTTTAAGTCACTGGAGTCCAATTTATTAAATTTCCACTTTAGTGAACTGCAATAGCATGTGGCCATTCCCCCCAAATGCTAACTTTAAATCAGTAAAAATGCCACTGTCATTGCTACTGTAGATTTTAATATTTGAAAATATTTATTAGTCTCTTAGCCATGTTTTTCTATTTATACATAGTTAAAGAATGCGTTCTTACACTATACTTTCTACAAGTTGCTCTTAGAAGGGGCAGACTTTTGTTTTGTTCTTTCTCTACAAGGATGGAATTTTTGTAACCTTTTCTCTTGGTGACTATTCATTGCCAATCAGGATAAAAGAGCTTTGCCCTTCCAATAATTTCTATTTTATGATAACATGCTTGGACAATTTCAGTACACTTTAGAGGTACAAATGGGTCTATTTAAGTGCTATTATTTTTTTTAATTGCTATTTTTTGCTGCAGACTCATTAACAATTCAAAACTTGAATTAGAAGTAACCTAAAAATGTCTTACTTTATGTCAATGAAGTCTATTAGATACAAATGATACCCATTTTTGCAACACTCAATGAAGAACATATCATACCTAAGGAAAATCTGTTCTCAGACTTCCTAGAAAATAAACTGAACCAAGGGGACTAAATAAAAATGTAATTTTAATATTACATGAACATGACAGAATAGGAGAAATAGAAGGGTCAAAATGCTGAACCTGTTTTTAAATAATCAAGGTTATCCTGGAAGATTTTACTTTAATTATACATCAGAGAGGATGTTTTTAGAGAACTCAAATAAATACTCATTATTCAACTTGAACTTAAGAAGGCATTGAAAAAATCTTCATAAATTCAGTAAAGTCATCAGACTTCTGCTAAATCCTAGAAGTTCATTTATACTTTTTTTTGGTTTTACTATAATATTTTTGTCTATAATTAAATGAGAGTATATACATATGAAAGTACCTGGCATATGAGTTAGCATGTATACACATAATCAATGTTAGTGTCCTCTCTTTCCCTGTTATAGCATAAACCTAAAGAGACTTAACTAAATTTCTGGTCAGACATTTATCTAGGCTTTCTCTGGCCATTTTTAACACAGCAAGTAAATATACTTAGAAAATGAAATTAAAACTCTGGGGAAAATTAGAGCTATAGGAAGATTTCTAAGTGTGAGTAAGTGCTTAAAATATTATATAATCACACTCATTAATAGTAAACATTTTAACTTGAGTGTAGTTGTGTGTATGTTGTTTATGCTTGTGTTTTTAACTACTATTTTCAGGCATTACAAATTCACACATGGAATCCAATTCAGAGGGAAGCTAGGAACCTCACATGACAGATGATCAAGTCTAAAGGAATTCATATTTAAAATCAAAGTAAAAGAACTTCTTTAACTATTTTTAGGTCATTGGCAGGAACTCTCAACCAAAAGAATATTATTGAAATGACTAATTATGAATTATGAACACTTTGCTTCTTACAATTAAAATTTTTAGACCCATACAAAAGACTCAATTGTATAAAATCAAGTTAAAAATCAAAGTTATTAATATGCACAACAGATGTTACATATTAATGTCATTGGATTTTTGGGTGTGTTTGTGTGTGAACATGTTAATGACACAGATGGACCATAGAATGTTGAACTTATTCTAAGTTTGGAAATGCAGGGCCGATTTTATCCCATTCCAAATTGAAATTAGGGCTCTCAAAGATTCCAGACTTGAATACAGGAAATGAAAGTCCCTGAAATGCCCACAGAATAGGTACCAGATGGAGACCAGGGTTACCGAGTATTTGGGCAACGCAGTACAGAAGATTATATCCAAGTAAATGACAAAATGAAAGTAACCAAACCATTCAGTACATGCTGTGGCTCATCATGCAGCCAAATGCACCAATAGTGTCTCTTCTGTGTTTGATCAGAGGTTGGTGTCTTCGGTAGGGCCATACGGGACTTTAGATCAATCCAGTTTGATCTTTTTATTGAACAAATGAGGCTCAGAAAGATTAAGTTACTAGGTCAAATCACAAAGGCAGTAAGTGGAAGAACAGAGTCTTGAATTCCGTTCTCTCAATTCACAGCCCAGTGTTTTCCCCCTTATTTCCTAAGGCCTATCTCTATTATTACCAGCATCACAGACATTCCCTGAATGCTGAAGGCAAAACTTGGCTCTGCCTTTGGGGGTGCAAATAGGGAGGGAATGCAGTCCTGCCCTGACTCTGCTTGAGGGTCAGACTGGTACAAATAGGAAGTTCTAAGGAATCCTTGGAATGAAGGAACATACACCTTCAAGGGTAAGTATGGGTTACATGATGATGCACCTGGAAAAGCAGGCTGGAGCTACATTGTGGGGCTCTCAACTGCTAGGATACTGAATTTGGAATTTATTTGACCTGCCAATGGGCTTTCCTCCTGGTGTCTGGCAGTGTAGGTATTAATGTCTATGTGTTATATGAATGAATAAGCTGTTGATAGTTTGTGAGTGGTTTCTGAGACATGTTCTTATCAGAGATGCACTTCAAATTATATTGGACTTTCAGTGAGAATTTGAGGCTCAAGGAGGCAGGCAGTTGGGAGAATAGATCTAATCACAAAGATGAGAGAATACAGTGAGTTGTAAAATTTTAACATATGTATCCATAGATTTTTAATAGCCTTATTGATATATAATTAGACTTTTTAAAATTATTTTTTAAATGTTTGTTTATTTTTGAGAGACAGAGAGAGAGAGGGAGCAGGGAGGTAGGGGGCAGAAAAAGAAGGAGACATAGAATCTGAAGCAGTCTCCAGGTTCTGAGCTGGCACAGAGCCTGATGCTGGGCTCAAACCAGGAACCACGAGATGATGACCTGAGTTGAAGTCGGAGGCTTAACCGACTGAGCCACCCAGGTGACCCTATAATTAGACTTTTTTTTTTCAACGTTTATTTATTTTGGGGACAGAGAGAGACAGAGCATGAACGGGGGAGGGGAAGAGAGAGAGGGAGACACAGAATCAGAAACAGGCTCCAGGCTCTGAGCCATCAGCCCAGAGCCCGACGCGGGGCTCGAACTCACGGAGCGCGAGATCGTGACCTGGCTGAAGTCGGACGCTTAACCTACTGCGCCACCCAGGCGCCCCTATAATTAGACTTTTTAATAAAAGGATTGCTTATGGATCCATCTCACATATATAATGTTTGTTTGTTTGTTTGTTTGGTGGCTTTAAACAACAGAAATTTATTCTCTCACAATTTTCGAGGCCAGAAATCAGAAATCAGTTTCACAGAGTCAAATCAAGTGCACACTCTTGGTTGGCGGGGGAGGGGCAAGGTGGGACTGTGTCTGTTCCTCGAGTCTTCCAGCTTCTGGTGTCTCCCAGCTTTCCCTAGCCCAAAGTTGTACCACTTCATAATCTTCTAGGCCAAAATCAAACCACTTTCTGCTTTTTTTCACATGGCCTCCTCCTTTGACCATGGAATCTCCTTCTGCCTCCCTGTTATAAAGGCACTTGTGATTAGATTTAGGGCTCACAGAGATTATCCAAGATAATCTTTCTGTCTCAAGATTTTTAACATAGGGGAGCCTGGGTGGCTCAGCTGGTTGAGTGTCTGACTTCAGCTCAGGTCATGATCTCATGGTTTGTGAGTTCTAGCCCCCACATCAGGCTCAGTGCTGACAGCTCAGAGCCTGGAGCCTGCTTCGGATTTTGTGTCTCCCCCTCTCTCTGCCCCTCCCCCACTTGTGCTCTGTCTCTTTCTGTCTCTCAAAAATAAATAAATGCAAAAAAATTTTTTAATAAAAAATAAAAAAGATTTTTAACATAGTCACATCTGCAAAGACCCTTTTCCAAATAAGGTAACAATTACAGGTTTGAAATTAAGAACTGATTATCTTTAGGTGTCATTATTCAGTCTATTTTATCATAGGGTATTCTCTTCTGTAAAACACTATATAACCACTAGAACAGTACTGCCAATGAATTTTTCTATAGTAACAGATATGTTCTGTATGTGTTGTCTAGTACAGTAGCTTCTAGCTGCATGTGACTACTGAGCATTTGAAGTCACATATATAATGTTAAGAAAAAGAAACCAGACCCCAAAAAAGTGTATCAGTTCAGGTTCTCTAGGAGCAGATTCCACATGGAATTGAAGTTCCAAGAGATGTAATATGCTAAATAAAGGAGAGAGAGTGGAAATAGACAGGGAGAGCTGTCATACCACAGTGTAGTCTGAGACCTGTGAAAGAAAAAGGGGAAGGAAGGAGGATAGGTAAGAAGACTCTCGGAAAATAGGGCAGCTAAGCTGATGGGGGTAACCTAGAGCAAAGATTGCCTATGAGTGGGTCCAGCACTGAGCAGAAATAGCTTGATTCTGGTACCCCCACTATGCTCAATCATTGGCTGGGTGCAGCCTAGGGAGAACATGGTCTTGGTATAAATTCTGCAGTGGATCTTGATGGTGCAATAGGTAGAGGCAGTCAGCTCACTGCAGTCCTCATCGCAAATTCTTTCCTCAAGGGAGATCTGAATGGCACATATCTGTGGTTGCTACGATACTATTTGCTCCTATTTACATAAAGTTAAACAACAGACAAGTCAAGATAGTGGTAGTATTTTTCTCTATTAGGTAATGTTAACATCAAAAGATGAAATGAAAGAAAAATAATATTGAAGAGTTTAATGTAGTAGAAAATAGCAAAGAGTTTGAGGCAAAAATCAAGTAATTACTTCATATATAATAAAAAATGAAACAATTGGCCCAGTCTCTTGTCAGGGCTTAGAGTTGGGCTGAAATGGACCAGTGTGGACTAGGGCAGTCCATGCAGACTGGCATGAATCTGGTAGAATCTGGCAAATCTGATCAAGCCTTTCAGTTGGTGGTGGGGGGAGGGGTAG
Source organism: Herpailurus yagouaroundi (assembly GCF_014898765.1). Classification (NCBI taxonomy): domain Eukaryota; kingdom Metazoa; phylum Chordata; class Mammalia; order Carnivora; family Felidae; genus Herpailurus; species Herpailurus yagouaroundi. The sequence continues at coordinate 79,037,159 of NW_024412395.1, read as the reverse complement.
GTAGAGTGGGGAGAGGGACCTATGAACGGAGGCCAGTGGTGGTGGGTGGGGAACAAACATTACCATAAAGAATGACTAGGCAAGGTGTGAAGTCCCAGAGGACAGAATGGCATCAGCACCTAGAGAACCAAGTTGGGCATGAGAACAAAGACTATTTTGTGGTCTACTCTTGGCATTTAAGTATTTAATACCCACCTTGTCAACTACCAAAGAGAAAAATGTCAATATGTACACTTGGGCATCAGCTCAATTATGAGACTGGACATCAGGCCCAGACAGATAGTTTTCTGGTCCAAGGCTGGCTATCAGGTAAATGGATAAACCTCCTGACCATTGATTCTATTGACCCTCTGCTCATCACTGATTATATCTCTGGTAAAAGGAGCAAACACATAACAAACAATTGTTTCTGTGCATAAGGAAAAAATGACTGCCTTGTAAAAGAGATTAAGCTTGAGTAAAGTTGAAAAGGTGGTTTACGTGTGGTGTGAAAATATTCATAGATTGTATGTGACTCCAAGCAAAAAATATGATTCAGGAGAAAAGCCAGGATGCTATAAAGCATTTCCATATTCTCAATTTTAGGGACTTGACGGTGTTTCAGGTCATCCCCTTGGCAATTTTAAGAATCTGTAGGGTATATTTTTTGGCAGGGATGGTGTCTTTATCATCTTTGGACCCTTGGCACACCAACGGATTTTTCTATAAAGCCTTGTTGAATGCTTAAAAATATGAATGAACAAAGAGATCTCTGTCATCAGTCTGGTCTTGGTGAACAAAATGTATATGAATGTATATGAATATCAGAGGTCATCTGGAAAACCCAGACCTATTAGAGACAATTAGGACCCCTCTCTTCCCAAGAGCTGGGTAAGCAACTCAGAGAGAGCAACCTTGATTTTCATTTAGAAATAGTGCCACTTCATCTGAGGCCCTTGGGGCCATACTTGGGTCAAACTTGTTAGAGCCCACTGGTGGGGGCCTTACCAAAGAAGAGAAATTCATGCAAGGGCTTCTCTTCAGAAAAAGAAATTTCTTGTGCTCATCTTTAAGTAAATTGCTGATTTTCACGATTAATCTTAAGTTCCTTATATTTGTTCAGCTCTTTATTTCAAATCTCTTTTGCCCATATTATTTCCTTAGCTCATCATACCAGTCATGATGTCTGTAGAATGGATTCAGTTTACTCCATAATTTAAAATGGAAGAAAACGTGTTGTATTATGCAGTGTTCTCCAGAAAAATAGAACCAATTAGACACACACACACACACACACACACACACACACACTCACTGAGAAACAGATTAACTTTAAGGAATTGGCTCACATAATTATGGAGACTGGAAGACTGGCAAGTCTTAGCAGACTGGAGACCCAGGGATGAGTCAATGTTGCAGTTAATCTGAAAGCCAGCTGTCTGCTGCAGAATTCTCTCTTGCTTGGAGGAGGTCAGTAATTTTGTTCTATTCTCGCCTTCAACTGATTAGATGGGGCCCACCTACACTATGAAGGCAATCTGCTTTATACTAAGTTCAGTGATCCAAAACACCCTCACAGAAACATCCAGAATAGCATTTGCCCACATAGCTTGGCACTGTGCCTCAGCCAAGCAGACACATAAGATTAACCATCACCAGGGTCCTAGAGTCTGGGAATTACTCAAGCCTATGGAGTTAGTCACAAGATGTTTTCTAAAATTCTGGTCTCTGACATTTACGCCTCATGAGAAACTTACTGAGCACTAGAATTAGATGATAGTTTTTCATAAATTCTGATGTGGGGAGTAAGAATGGAAAGGAGCTAGCTGGTGGTCAGAAATGTCAGTTATTCAGCAGATGCTGAAAGAAAGAATCAGACCCCAGCTAGTTAGGAACATGAGAAACCAAAATCCTTCTTAAATGTTATGTGTAACTATGTAAAATCACAAATTCATAAACAAACTCAAAATAAGAGAAAAGAAATGAAACCATCTGCCTAAATTTAGAAAGACACCTGTAGAGATGTTCAAGTTTAGATCTGGGAGATCTGGGCGGAGAATTTCATTACGTCTAGTACAGATGTAAATAACCACAGCCTAGGGTAGGTTGGGGCTGGTGAGGAGCTAAGCTCAACTGGGAGGCTATTCTATTCAGGGAAGTTTGATCTCTGCTGAGGGGCAGACTTAGGCTTTCAGACTTCCAAACAAGCCAAGAAAGCAGGAAATCAAGTAGCATACAGTTCTTTCTTCTTTTTTTTTTTTTTTTAACGTTTATTCATTTTTGAGAGAGAGAGAGAGCACAGCGGGGGAGGGACAGAGAGAGAGGGAGACAGAGGATCTGTGCTGAGAGCACAGAGCCTGATGCGGGCTCGAACTCATGAACCGCGAGATCAGGACCCGAGCCAAAGTCAGGCTCTTAACCGACTGAGTCACCCAGGCGCTCCTGTAGTTCTTTCCCACTCTCATATGGTTCCCCACCCTTCCTCATCTTGGCAGGGGCTTCTGTGTCCCACACAGCTCGGCCAAAGCAACTCCTCATCATGATAAGTATGTGATCCATGGCAAAAATTCATATTCAAAACCCATAAATCCATGAATTGATGATTCTGGAGGTTTTCCTGTCCCAATGCTGGACAGTACATTCTCATGCATTGCAGTCTCTCCTATGACCTGTGATAACGGAGAATACAATTTGTATGAATATTTGAAGACCTCAGATAATCCCCAAACCTAATTTTAAGTTAAAAGCTTTTAAGTTTTTAACTTCTTGCCTCATGAAACAGCTGTTCATTCCGTCAATTCTTCCTCTAGCCTTCTTTTGCAAATCCTGATGGAGGTGAAACGGCACGCACAAACGTTTGCCCTGTTTCTTACATACTAAAAGTGTTGCTGAAAAGTTGTATGTAAATTTTGCATTTTAAATGCACCTCAAGTAAGGAAACTTTCAGTTTAAAATTAACCTGAGGCAAAGGAAAGAGTCCTTTGATTTTGCATATTTGTGTCCTAATTTAGCTGCCTTATGGTTTTGTTTTTTTACAAATTGTATTTGCCTAAAGAAGATGGTATTAGTGGAAAGATGGGCAAGAAATACAAACGACTGAGCACCTACTCAGTGCCAGGTAATATTCTGGACATGGCACAGAGGACTCAGGGAAGATGCCTCTGCTTTCCTGGAAGTATCTTGTAAGCCCAACACCAATGCTAGGGATAGGCATTCTATTCTAATGAAAGGCAGACTCCAGTATTTAGCATAGTTCTGGAATAGTAAACGTGTGACTGCTTAAAACCGAACAATGAATCACGTTTCATTTCCCTGCCTGAACAAGAGAAGCAACTCTTTGTCCTGCCTTTCCTTCATGCTCAGCAGATGCTGGCTCCCCCAAAGATAAAGCGTTCTTTGTGTGCTGTGCCCTCAGCTTCGCTGGGTATTGGATGGCAGTTTCTGTATGCAGATGCTGAAAAATCTTTCTGAGGGTGTTTACATAGTAGTTGTCTCTTGAGCACATGTTTATTTTTAGTGGTAAATTATCAGAGCTTGTGAGGCTGAAACCTCAGCTACTTTTTGCCTGTTTCAGTAGCTGAATTCCAGACCAGTACACCATAGACCACATATCAGCCATGAGGTTAGTTTCCAGACCTCACCTTCCCATCATGCCAGGTCATTGAAATTGATTAATGACTTAGCAATTTAACAATGGTCAGTGAGGGCCCGCAAAATGCTTATTTTCAGATTATTCATAGTCAGAAGTCTATTTATTCAGCACTAAGAAGAATGAGCTAAAATATTTCTCTTTGTGGAGATAGAAACCTTAGATCAGCTATCTCAATTCATTACTCAGCATCTGCAGAGAGTCAGAGCAAAGAAGAAGGGTCAAGTCCCAATACCTGATGGCAAACTGTTCAAATTTCTAATAGGGAGGTGAAGGCTGGCTTTGATACTTAGGATTCCAAGATGCTGCTTTCAGTGACATCCTTGGTACTGACAGACAATAGCAGAAATTGCTCTAAATTCTTCCGGAAGATACCTGGGAAACACAGTGAACTCATACCCAAGACAGCTGTTTTTATGGTCACAGCAAATGAAGAATGGGGCATCTGCACATGGCCCTCTAATTTGTGCCTCATAACCTCAGAGATTTAAGGATGTGGCTCCATTAACTGCTAGGTTTAAGGGTATTACAGACTTTTTTTCTTTTTTAAGTCAGGACTCTTGGTTCCAAGCAACAGGTACTCAACCTAACTTCTTATACTTTCAATCTAACTTCTCATTCGGCTTCTTCAGCTGGATCAACTGACAACAAACAAACTCTGAAAAAATGGATGCATACAAGATGTTTTGCTTATGGGTGTATGGGTTTGTTTCATAAAACTGAAAGTCTAAGTAATATAACCAAGAGCTCAAATGATGTCATCAGAGTCCTGTGATTCATTCCATGTCTTGGCACTGCTCTGCCTTTGGTTGGCTTTATTTCACCTGCACACTTTATTTTGCTCCACATAGTGGGCAAATTTTACATAGTCCATGGTTAGAAATCACAGTGGAAAAATAGTTTCTTCTACTGGTGTCCATATATCAATTTCAAAAGTGGATTCTTATTGGCTCTATTTGGAACACATGTACACCTGTGGACCAATCACCATGCCTTGAGGGACATGACTGTATAATCTGAGAAGTCCTGTGCCCACTCCAATGGCCAGTGGAGGCAAGGCTGTGTGATTAATAGCTCCATGGGGATCTCACCATGAATGAAAGGAATAGATTCTCCAAGGAAGGGATGGTGACACATAAAAAGAAAGCCCACTACAACATATGAGTGGTCCATACAACTCTGATAGGCTTAAAAATAAATAAGAGTTTACCAGCTGCTCCTCCTTTCCACTCATGCTCTTCCTCTGCCATTCAGGGTGGTCTTTGATACTATACGGAATGTATGGATTTGGCATAGGTCCAAGAAAGTCCTGTATTATGTACTAATCTACACCTAATAAACCTTAGGTTATTGCTGCCTTCATTAAGGTAATTTCTTCCATTAGGATAGCATGCCATTCAGTGATGTTTGATATCCAAGAATGGAGACAGGGGCACCTGGGTGGCTCAGTCCATTAAGCATCTGACTTGGGTTTGGGTCATGATCTCACAGCTCATGGGTTTGAGCCCCACTTGGGGCTCTGTGCTGACAGCTTGGAGCCTGTAGCCTGCTTCTGATTCTGTGTCTCCCTCTCTTTCTGCCCACTCCCTCCCCCACTTGTGCTCTGTCTCTCTCTATCTCTCAAAAATAAAAAACATTTGAAAAAAAAGGATGGGAAGAAATATGCACTTCTTAGAATGTAGAACTTGGTTTCATTTATCTCTATTTCTGCTATAACACTGAGCACAGTGCCTAGCACCTGGAGGCCTTAAATCATTGCTTGCTAAATTTAATCAAGTAGGCCAACCTAACATGTCATTTAGGGGGTTGGTGGGTAGCTAAAGAATCTACATCCTCTGAGAATCTCTAGCTTCCCTCAACTCTTCCATACTGAAAATTTTACCTTTTTTTTCCCCAAAAGGATTCTCTTTAGCTAAAGACCTTAGAGGAGCCCAGGCAGGTAACATATGAGATCAGCATAGTGTAATAATGGCTGAGGTTTTAGAGTTAGGCCTGGCTTAAAAATGTCCAATGTTCTGGAAAACAGTATGGGGTTCCTCAAAAAAATAAAATATAAAACTACCACATGATCCAGAAATTTCATTTGTGGGTATTTATCCGGAAAAAATTTGAAAGGATATATGTACCCCCATGTTCACTGTAGGATTATTTACAATAGCTGAGACATGGAAACAACCTAAATGTCCACTAATGAATCAATGTATAAAGGAAATATGGTATATATACACAATGGGATATTATTTAGCCATAAAAAGAATGAAATCTTGCCATTTATGACAACATGGATGTACCCCAAGGGCGTTATGCTAAATGAAATGAATCAGACAAAGAAAGACAAATACTGTATGACCTCACATATATGTAGAATCTAAAAAAAAAACAAACAAAAAAAACGAAAAAACAAAATAGAACAAAACAAAAAAAACCCAGAGGCTTCAAAAGCCCAAGCTCATAGAGAACAGACTGATGGTTGCCAGAGGTGAGGAGTGGGGATGGAAGAAAATGGTGAAGAGGTCAAAAAGGCACAAATTTCCAGTTATAAAATAAATAAGTCATGGGAATATAATGTACAATATGGTGACTATACTTAGTGATTCTGTATTACATATTTGAAAGTTGCTAGGAGAGTAGATCTTAAAAGTTCTCATCACAGGAAAAAAGTTTTTGTATCTGTGTGGTGATGGGTGCTAACTAGACATATTGTGGTGATCATTTTGCAATATATACAAATATTGAATCATTACTTTGTACACATGAAACCAGTATGTCATTTATATCTCAATAAAAAATTCCAATGTTTAATGAAATTACCAATAATTTGGGTTAACTTGGGCAAATTATTCAACCTCTTGGCTTCTCAGTTTCCCTTGGTATTATTCTCCTCAGTGAAAGAGTAATTACAACACCTACCTCACAGATTGATATGAGGAATTACTGAAATAATACTTGAGAAACCTGGCAAGAGAATGGAAGAAGTAACTGCAGTCATAAGGGGTCAGATGGAAAAGTTGAGGGTCCAAGAGACAATTCATTTATTTAAGATTTGCCCACAACAATGTATTTGTGCTGTTGTGATAACAAAAGCTAAAATCATTAGTGGGAAAGATGTGTCCACTAATCAATTAATTGCCTGCCCATCTTGCATCCCTGGAGTACAGCCTCTATAGTTTGATCACAATGTGGGGTGTGTGTGTGTGTGTGTGTGTGTGTGTGTGTTTATGTTTATTTATTTATTTTGAGACAGAGAGAGAACAAGCAGGGGAGGGGCAGAGAGAGAATCCCAATCAGACTCCATGCTGTCAACGCAGAGGCGATGTGGGGCTTCATCTTAGAAACTGTGAGATCATGACCTGAGCCAATATCAAGAATTATACCCTTAACTGACCGAGCCACCCAGGTGCCCCTGATCATATTTTTTCTTTATCACCACCTGGTGGCATCACAACAAAATTGCAAGGACAGCTTTCAAAGTGAAACAATCACCCTGAGAGTAGATGCCAAAAAACTAATCCCAGAGGTAAGCACAGCTTTGAGGGGGCACACAATTCCATGGCATTTTTATTAATCCCAAAGACACATTTATAAACTTCACTAGAATGTGAACGTTTCAGGGAAATAGCTTAGTATTAAACCTTTCTTTTATAGTTACTGGAAGATAAAAAGTTTCTCCAGAGACACCCCTTCCCCTGCCATGGCTTGTGTTGAATTAAGTAGTACTATATTTGAGGAAGTTTTACATTTCTCTGAATGCAAATCTATTTAAAGGTCAGCTAAGCTCAACTAAAAATAAAAGCCCAAAGTGGGCCTGCTGCTAATGCTTTATACATCCCATCTATTAAAGGAGTGGTTGGCTTATTGCTGTATATTGATATTTGGTGGGCCTGTTGTTATGTATTGATTATTTCTATGTTATCCCAAATGGGAATTATGGATTGTGTGGTCATCAGTGTATAATCATTCATTTTTAGTGTAAGCCATATGTTACAAACTTACAAAGAATTGGAGTTTTCATAGTTTTGACAACATTTTGTACTATGATTTTAAAAAGAATAAAATGTAAAATAATATGGAGAAAAATTCAGTTCCATATTAGACTTCCATGGACCTGCATATGGCACTAGGCTTGGCCTAGGGCTGTTTCAAGTTCGGGCAGTCTCTATGGCTATTTTGTCTTCCTTCCCACACGTCCTTGAGATCTGTTTGGTTTCCTCTCAGGAAATAGGAAAGGCATGACTGAAGTAACAGCAGAGAAGAAGTTTTTTGTTTTTTTTTTAATTTAAAAAATCTTAACAAAGTATTTCTTTGGCAAATATCTTGCTTGATAATCCCTAACGGCTCTACCTCTATGCCCTACAGGCTTCTCACAATCAATATGGCTAAAACTTGAGTTAGTTTTTCCTTACTTGTCAATTCATCGTTGATTACCAAATTGTGGATGACACCGTTTCCACCCAGTCCACCTGACCAGAAACTTGAGTTACCTTTGAATAGCTTACCTTTATCTCTCTATCGAATTGAGCACCAAGTCCTTCTCCAGGATATTACCCAGGAGGTTTCTTGGTTTGGTTCCTTCTCTCCGTCATCACTGTCACCATCTGACTCCAACACTTACTGTTTTTCACTTGGACTTTGGTAAGAGTTCCTCAGTGCCTTCTTTCTCTTCTTCCCTGCACCCTTGTCTTCCATTCATTATCCACAGAAACAGCAGGATATATTTTTTACAAAACATAAATAGTCATTTACTCTCTTGTTTAAAAAACTGAAAATAGTCGTCCAAGATTTTTGTTGATGACTCTGGCCCATGTAAAATCTTATCAATATTTAAGGATTCCATCATGCAAAGAACTGAGAATCAATACATTAATATTGCAACAAAGTTTATGGAAAGACAAAACTCAATGAAGCAAGATCAGTATAAGCAATTTGTTAAAACTTGACCTGGGAAACTATCCTTTATCACATTGAGAATGCTACCTCAAGAGTCTTGTTCAGATCATGACTTCTTATGGAGATATATCAATCTCTATCTGCACCTCAAAATGGAGACTTAAAACATTGGTTGGTTAAAAGCTAAAATAGAATATATTATTAAAAGTTAATTAAGCCATTTTTCTATTCAAAATCAATTACCAAGATTACAATGAAAAGTGACAAAGATAATGAACTACCACTATTCTTAGTTAATTCCAACAGACCATATATACTTTTAACAACAACAAAAGAATATGTATACTGGTTTAATATGTTTTTACTACAGTAATGCTTTTTCATAATTTTCTAATTATGGTAGCATAAGATGCTATGCACTATAAACAATTAATAAGCAATTTATTTTTTGACTACTTATCTTTAAAAAATATTGTTAAAAAGACCCAAAAGATTATATGTAAATATATCTAAATTACCAGATAATAAAATAAACAACAGCGAATCTCAACCACTCAACCCAAGAACAAGAACATTAGCTATAATTTCCATAAATCTATTTGCTCTGCCCTATAGCTCCCATTTCTCCTGCAGAAGTAACTTGATCTGAGATAGTTGGGGTACTAGGAGTAGTCAGAGAAACTGGATGATAAGATGAGACTTTGGACCTGGACCACATTGAAAGTAAGGCGCCCGTCACTATGGTAGGATGAGTACCTGTAGCACCTGGCCCAAGATGGCAATCTGCTGGTTAACGCTCTCACCAAAGATGAATTGGCATGGTGTGTGGGAGTGTAATACACTAGCTGGTATGACATATCAGGCAGTTGAGAAATATGTGGGAAATAGCAACTGTAAGGGCAATGAGATTGGATGACTATTGCTAAGCACTGTTGATGCCTTAGAAACCGATGATGAAACACTGTAAATGCTGAACAAGCAATTGAAAAGCAGTCATGAAAAACAGAGGACTTCTCTGACAACTTACAAAGGAGCTCTCATCTCCTGCAACAGAAGGGTGGAGAAAGTTGAATATAAGACCAAGGCCCAGGACTTAATCAAATGACCAAGCCCCAGAGAAGGTTAAGGATCCAACCAAAATGGGTCTGCTATGCCAGGTCAGGCCCAGTTTGGGGAAGAGTGGAGCCCCACTTTTGGGATGTAGACATCTTGGTTAATCACCCCTTGCAATTTGAGTGCACATATTTCCTGCACCTCTGAGCTTTCCGAAGTGTTCCACTTGTCACTATTAAGAATGAGCACACTCCACTTCCTTGAGACAATAGAGCAGTTTCTACCGCCCATGACAATATGTGCCCCCTCAGGATCTGCCCCTAGCCCTCCTCTGGACCTCTTGACCTATATATAATTAAGTCTAAGTCCCCCAGCTTAGAGATGTAAGGTGATTGATAAGAGAAGAAAGGGACTATACGCTAAAGGAGCTACAGCATCTAATCAGCACATACCAGTACAAGCAAGGAGCATGTGCATGGGATAAGGTCTAAGGGACCTTGATCGAGGGGATAAGAACCTAAGGTTGGATGGGAAGAAATATACTGATTTGAGATAACTGTCCTGAGATCTAGGATTTAATACTATGACAGGGACCTCAGGAGATACTTCAACCTTGCTATTAGAACTGCTTCTAGAAATGTGGAAAATATGATGGTTCACATGAAGTTGAAATGCCCAAATTGTTATGGGAAACAGCAGAGGAAGCAACTGAAAAGTTTAGTGAAGTGAGCATGAAGGCTCATTGGAAAATTATGTTCCATGGGAGTATCCAAAGGATATACTGGTAACAGCCATAGGAATTGCTGGTGAGAGGGGCGTCAATGTCACCAGAAGGTTCAGTGGTGGCTCTCCTCTGTAGTCCAGAGCTGGATTAGGAGAGGTCTACATTTGCAAGCAGGATGACACGGGAGATGATAAGACCTGATACGATAAAGGCCAGATAGACACAATTATTGTAGTAAGTGGCTAAATTGGAGTGTCAGGCAAGGGAGCCTGCCCTCTAGAGACTTACAGAGATGGTTAATAGGACATGGCATTTTTATTTTTACTTATTTATTGTTTTTGAACATGGCATTTTTAGATGCAAAATAGATGGGCAGCTGACAAGGGTTCTTAGCTTGTGCAGTCAGAAAAAAATAAAAGGTAAATAACCGGAGACTAAGGACAGTAGCCCCAATAAAGAGTCACAATCCTTTGTTTAATTTCTGAACCTGCAACAGTTTGTAAACCTAGGACCCAGAGACTGAATAGAAGGCCAGGTCCTGGGGAGGAAGAATTTGGTATACAATGACAAGGGCACATGATAATGATTACCCGGAGCTTCCCCACAAAGACTTATGACCATTTACTTAGGTAACTATACACTTGGGAAAGGGTAATGCCTGAATATTTCCAGGACTATTGGCTAGAAGGTGACATCATGGCCCATTAACATGGAGCACACAAGGGCCAGGTAACAAATAAAGTCCTGGCCAAAGTCAACTTATAGTGTATTCCCTGGGTTTATTGACTCAGTGGTCCATAGTCAGTTCTTTGATCTCAGAATCTACAGTTAGAATTCCTATACATGGCAATTGGAATAACCCCCATATTAGATCTTTTGTCTGTGGGGGTGGAGGGCAGTGAAGTTGAGGCCTGTGAAACTGCTCCTCTGCCCAGCCATGATAGTAAATCAAGAACAGAATCCATTTGGGAGGAGGGAGGTGATAGTGGAATTGACATCATCCTTAAGGCTGTAAGGTGTAAAGGTCCTTTCTCTGTAAAGGTCCAGATGATAAATATTTTAGGTTTTGTGGGCTTTACAGTCTCTGTTGCAACTATTCAACTTTGCTCTTGTAGCAAAAAGCAGCTATGGGTAATATGTAAACACATGAGCATGGCTGTGTTTCCCCAGATTTGATTTGCTTCTGTTGGTGGCCAGGGAGCTCTGTATCAGGGATCAGGTCAGCCTCCTAAGTGTCTTGGTTAGCACAGAGAGTCTGAGGTTCCTTTTACACTTACCCCAGTGGGCCAACCGGCCCACTACTGCCCATGCAGCCTCAGGTAACCCTGTCCCTTCCAGTTGCACCAGACTCTGGTACTTCTGGTTTCCAATGATTTGGGGGGTGTGGAGAGGTAGGGGAGGGAAAGACCTCTGAACACATCCTCCATCTTTTGTGAAATCAGTCAGGTCTCAGAGTTTGTCTTCAATAGATTTCATTGTTTTGCAGAAGGAGAGTCCCTCAGAGCATCTGGTCATCCATAATGATGAAGGTGGTGACCTTTATTTTAAAAATACGAAGGATAAGGATTTATTAGGCCAAATGAGTGAGACTATTTGCATTTCATTTGTGTTCACACATATGTATTGAGCATGACTCTAATGACAGTTTCTGAAGCTAATTGTGTGCTTTATATAGTTTTTCCCCCTAAAAAAGATTTGATCGTTTTGTAAAAGAGAATTTCAAATATATACAGAAGGAGAGAGCATAGTAGAATGACCCCTTATGTACCCATCACCCAACATCAACAATTTTCAATTCATGGTCACTCTAATTTCATCTATCCTTTCCTCCCTCCTCTTGATTATTTTGAAGCAAATCCAAGACAGCATACAATTTTATCCATAAATATTTGAATAAGTATCTCTAAACAATAGACTATTTTTCCAAAACATAACCACAAGAGCAGGATCACACCTAAGAATTTGGCAATGATTCTTTCATATCATCAAGTATACTAGGAACATTAACCCTTTATCAAATATTTTTTCCATATTTGTCATTCATCTTTATACTTTGCTTATAGTATATTTTTACCATTCAAATATTTTTTTTCTAATTATATATAGTCAAATTCATCCATCTTTCCCCTTATTACTTCTGGATACTTGAATTCTGGATACAAAAGTCTTTCCCATGGGGCACCTGGGTGGCTCAGTTGGTTAAGCATCTGACTTTGGCTTAGGTCATGATCTCATGGTTTGTGAGTTTGAGCCCCGCATTGGGCTCTGTGCTAACAGCTCGGAGCCTGGAGCCTGCTTCGGATTCTGTGTCTCCCTGTCTCTCTGCCCCTCCCCCACTCATGCTCTCTCTCTGTCTCAGAAATAAATAAAAACATTAAAAAAAATTTACAAAAGTCTTTCCCATTCCCAGATTACAAATTCACTCATGTCATTTTCTTCTAGTTATTATATGGTTTTACTTCTTTACATTTAAGTATCCTATCCATTTGAAATTTATCCTGGTGTGTGGTGTGAGGCATGGATCCAATTTTACATTATTCCTTGTAATTCTTCAATTATCACTTACCATTTACTAAAATGTACATTTTCCCCCACTGATTTGAGATTTCAAGTTCATCACACATTATATTCTCACGTGCACCTGAGTTTGTTTCTGTGTTTTCTATTCCTTTCCATTGGTCTCTCCCTCTCTTTATGTGCCAATACCACACAATTTTAATTATAGAGGCTTGATAATATATTTCAAAATACCTCCTCACAATTGATCCTTTTTTAGTTTTCCTTGCTGTTATTGCTTAGTTGTGTGTGGTTATTTTTTGTACAAATTTTTAAAAAGTGTTTTTCCTGCCACTCTTGCTTATTTTTCTTGCAAATGAACTTTAAAATGAACTTAAAGTCCTCATTCTTAATAGATATGGTTTTTACTAAAACAGAAATATCTTTTTTCTCTTTTTAAAAATCTTAAAACTTTTATTTAAATTCCAGTTAACATACAGTGTAATATTAGTTTCAGGTGTACAATCCAGTGATTCAGTACTTCCATACGACACCCAGTGCTCCTCACAACAAGTGTACTCCTTAATCCCCATCACCTATACCATCCATCTCCCTTCTGGTAACCATCAGTTTGTTCTCTACAGTCTGTTTTTTGGTTTGCTTCTCTCTCTCTCTCTTTCCATTTGCTCATTAGTTTTGTTTCTTAAATTACACATATGAGTGAAATCATATGGCATTTTTCCTTTTCTGACTGACTTAATACACTTAGCCTTATACTCTCTAGCTCCATCCATCTCATTACAAATGGCAAGATTGCATTCTTTTTATGATAAATGGATAAAGAAGATATATATATATATGTATATATATATATATGTATACGTATATATACACAATGGAATATTACTCACCCATAAAACAGAAATATCTTGCCAGTTAAGTTATATTTACTATTTTTCTTGCCTACATATACATTGGTATTTCTCAATACACTGCAGTAATATTTTTGAAAACCATGTAATATATAATACAGTATCACTTATTTGAACAATTTCTTATATTTGTCTTTGCACTAAGCTGAAGTAGATACTAACTGAAGGAGAAGGTGGATCCCTAACAGCCTGTGTATAAAATGTCTGGTGGTTTCTTGGATAAGTAACTCTCCTTTCACTAACATGATTTTAAATGTTTGTTGGAGATCATGTCCTTCCATTGGGATAGCATAATGTTGGTTACTTAGTGGCTATTCAGTAAGTATTAACTAGCTTTTGCATGCAAATACACATTCGCATTCTGTTAGCAAAGTACTGTTCTAAGTGCTATCAGACAAAAGTATGATAGGTGAATCACACAAAAGTAAAGGAGCTTACAGTGTGATAGAAAGGTAAAATGTATACCTAAGTAATTATACTATAAGACTGATGATCCAGAGGAGATGTTCAGATAAATGAGACAGAGAGAAGACAGAGACAGAGAAACAGAGACAGAGAGACAGAGAGAGACAAATTAGTTTGAAGACTGGGCAACAAGTTAGTATACTAGAGTCTTGTTTATTATGAGAATTAATCAACTAAGAACAGTTACCTATTGAAGAATCAGGGCAGAACTATCAGTCTGTCAAGTCAATTTTCATGAAAAGAAATTAATGCATATTTCCATGTAAAGCAGTTAATTCTTTCTTTCTATATTTACTTACTGTCATGTAGATATGCCCTGGAGAAGTGCATATTTTTGGCTGGTGAGAAGGTAATGAGTTACTTGTAAGTCATTATTATAAAGAAGCTATTACTCCAGAGTGATATTCACTAAGGATTTCTCATCTGGATGCAAGGCACACCTTGGGAAGAGTTGGTGCCCCTAATATAGAAGAGTGGGGGTATGACTTAGATACAGTTTTAAAATGAAATTTATTTCTGGTTGCAAAACAAAATGAACTCTGAGAGACAAAGCAAAGAAGAGAAATTGGCTCTCTGGGGCTGACGTATGAGCTCAACAACTGGTCTGAGCTTCCTTTGTTTCCTCTTTGAGCAACTTCATCATGCCCTTAGCTGTAGATCTCAAAGGTTGTCCAACTCTTAAATCTCTAGTGTGGAGGCATGAGGTCTTGGGGGTTTCGTGTGGGAGGAAGTGGTTTCCATGCATGTGCTCTAGGGACACATCCAGCTATGAGCCTCTGGGCTCCCATGAGCCCTCTCTGGCTCTTACCAGACCTTGCCCATCCTGCTCTCAGCCTGCTGCTGACCCTGCATTTGACCTCCCTTCACTTCAACTCATGAGAGGGCTTGTTCTTCAGGAGCAACGCCAAATAGGAAAACATCTATGAGGGGCCTCCCTCAACATCGGCATGGCCTTACCCAAAAAGATGAATTCTTGGCTAGTTCTCAGGCAGAAAGGTACATCATATACTACATTCTGTCAGATGAAAACATGGTTTTATTTATAAATTTTTAAATCCAGCTGTGATGGTTAACTTTACATGTCAACTTAACTGGGCCACAGGGTGCCCAGAACGCTGACTAATGCACGAGCCTTGTGATAACATGGCTCATTTTGTTGAAATGTTCAATATGGCACAAATGATACTGATACAAATGGTACTCAGATTTATTCTCTTACTACATTCTCGGGAGAGTTATAAAGAGTCAGAAAGGATGACTTAGCCAAAGTGAGAAAATATCTGTGGTTGTAACTGGAAATAGATGATAAGACTCACGACTCACATATTAATTCCTACTAGAGCATATTGCATCCTTAGAAATACTCACTTTCATGTGGAAAACAGAATCTTTTGCTTTCCACATCATTGTGAAGATCTGAAAGATTTTCTAGTTGTTTCAAGAATTTTTGAGGCACATGAGGAAGGTCTCATTACTAAACTCTCACTAGATTTATCAGATGAGTTTTGTCAGTGATATCATTCAGACAATATATATGCCATTAAAAGATACTGTGGCTAGGGTGCCTAGATAAACACCTAAATTAACACCCCAGCTTCATGCAGCCTTGTGTTAGTGTATCATCCAAAAAAACCATAGTCTAGCATCCAAAGGTAATTAAAGAGCCATTCAAGCCTGGGGCACCTGGGTGGCTCATTTTGTTAAGCATCTGACTCTTGATTTAGGATCAGGTCATGATCTCATGCTCCATGGGATTAAGCCCCACATCCAGCTCTGTGCTGACAGCCCAGGGTCTGTTTGGGATTCTCTCCCTCTCTCTCTCTCTCCCTCTCTCTCTTTGCCCCTCCCCTGCTTGTGATATCTCTCAAAAAGTAAATTAATAAAAAAAGAGCCATTCAAGCCTTACTTTAAAATTTTTTTTAATGTTTATTTATTTATTTATTTATTTATTTTGAGAGAGAGCACAAGCAGGGGAGGGGCAGAGAGAAGGGGAGACACAGAATCAGAAGCAGACTCCAGGTTCTTAAGCTGTCAGCACAGAGCCTGACACAGGGCTGGAACCCACAAACCATGAGATCATGACCTGAGCCAAAGTCGGATGCTCTACTGACTGAACCACCTAGGTGCCTCCTTACTTGTGCTTCTGAAGGAACTTTTATCTTCTGGCTAGTGTATGGTTTTACTTTATGGGCCACTCTGCAATCTTTAGAAACCTTTCTGAGGGTCTCTCTTCCTCTCATTTTCTCAGACACAGTGAACAGAAGATCCTCATTTTTTTTTTTTTTTTTTTTTTTTGAGAAAGAGAGAGAGCAGGAGAGAAAGAGAATCTTAAGCAGGCTCTATGATCAGCACAGAGCCCAACACGGGGCTGGATCCCATAACCCTGGAATATAACCTGAGCCAAAATCAAGAGTCAGATGCTCAACTGACTGAGCCAGCCAGGCACCTTGCTTCTCATCCTTTTAACTCTCACCCCTTACCTTCTGGTCAGGTCTCTTACCAAGGCTTATACAAGAGTCCTGTTTTCCACATGTCCATTTACCTGATTCTGCCTCACAGAACCTGGAAACAGGGCTGGCAAGGAAAGAAGGCTATTTCTAAGGTAGGGGAGAGAGGGAAGTTGAGAGGACACAAATGTAAGTTGTTTCAAGATAAAATCTGAGGCACTTCGGTGGCTCAGTTGGTTGAGGTTCTGATTGATTTATTTCAGTTAAGGTTATGATTTCACCGTTCATGAGGTCAAGCTCCCCATCAGGCTCTGTGCTCTGTGGAACCTGCTTGGGATACTCTTTCTCCCTCTCTCTCTGCCCCTCACCCACTTGTGCAGGCCCTCTCTCTCTCACACACACACACAATAAATAAGCACTTAAAAAAAGGAGAAATCTTAAAATGCCGATTCTTTTCTTTTCTTTTCTGTTCTGTTCTTTTCTTTTCTTTTCTTTCTTTCATTGTCATACTTAGAGGTAGCCCTGCATGTCAACCAGGGGTAGGAGCCATGTTAGCTGTTCCCTGAAGGCCCTGAGGTATGTTTCTGTCATCCACAGTTGCCTGCACAGTGGCCCTGGATTGCCTATTGGGAGGAAAATGGCCCATCTCTGAGACTTTGCCAGGCTCCACCCAAACTCCCTTGATACATGCACATTCTTTTCAATGACCCAAGACATGTGTACCCTGCGTCTTATATAGAGATAGTGTTGGGCCTTGATGATCAGAGGGCTGTGACAGAATGGACAGAAAAAACCCTGTGCTGGTACAGAATTGGACCCCTGTTGTGCATACTACTGGCTCATTTTATTTTCCAGAACATCCCTGTGGGATGGGCAGGGACCACTACGAATATTACCATTCTCATGTGATAGCCCATCAGACTTGGCATTTCTGTGAAATGTTGGTGAGTGATTCAGATAGTACGGAGAGTTGTTCACACTAATTGTAATTCTATTAACTCACATTAAGCATCCTGGTATTTTTTCTTTCCTCAAACTGAAAAAAAGTCCACTTTCAGATATGAAATAAGCATTTTTTTCCTACTAAAAATCATGCATTGCATCTTTTACAAAGAAAAATATTGAATTTATAAGCATACTTACACTGTAATCATTTCCTGTGATTACTTTTCATTTTTATGCTAATATAAGTAGAATTTACGTAGTGCATTATTTTTCCATAGTGCATCTATTCTGATAAATACAAGAAAAGAAAAGGCACTCGAAAACATTTTCTGAGAAGGGCTTTATTCTCTCTTCTTCCTCTCTTTTTTCTCCCCCCTCTTCATTAGAAACAATCTGTAATATTTATAGATATTTATGGATTCATAAATCTATTTGTTTATAGAAATAAAGTAGATATGGACCCTAGTTCACTAAAAATAAGTCATTCATTGGTTTCTATGAATCTCTGAAATGTGCACCCTCTTTAGATGGATGCTGACCCTTACTTAGTCTGTGAGGTATTGGAGGACCATTATGCTGACCACCTCTGAGTGAGCCGATTGCTTTGATGGACACAAATTACCTCTTTGGGCAATCAACAAGGGTATGAGGGAGGCCCTCAAAGGCATGATCCTTGACAGCCTGAGGGATATATCTGAAGTAAAGAGACCTGACCACCGAAGCTCAGATGTCCATATGTCATATTATGGACACTGGCCAAATAATGTTCCGGCACAACCCCCACCCACCCCCCGACCATGTCTTACGAGGTAGGGGTGGGGCACAAACTAAATGGCAGGTCTGTGTCCTGTTAAGGAGGTGGGATTAAATCCACAGTTGCTCAGCATTGTGTTTTCCGCTTAAAGTTTTTCTTTAATAATCATATTTGAGTTTTTTTTCTAACCAGGAAAAATAAATCAAATTGAAATCAGTAGAAGTATCTGTTTTCCTCATGAGGGCCGTCCAGGAACCTCCCTGTTCTAGGAACATGTGTAAAAATCAGCCACCTCTAGGAGCTTGTCTTTTATTGTTTTTTAAGGGATTGAATAGATATAGATAGAGTAGAGAAAAGCCCAAGACTGATGAAAAATTCTGAAAAGAGAAGTCTGATTGTGCCATGTTTAAGAGGTCAGCAAGGCCACCCCTGCCTGTATCCCAGTCATGGACATCAGCCTTGCCTGGACACTCCTGACCTCACGGGCCTGCATCTACGCTGAAGCCCCACAGAATGGAAGCCCACGCTGCACCAATGGCGTGGTGTCTTACTCTCTTCCCTAAAGCTCACTTCAGTTTTGCTTCTTTAGGGCTCATGCTGTACATCCCCCCTTCATCTCCTGCATCACCCCAGTCTTTGCACAGCACTGCTTCATGGCAAAGCACAACAGCTACTTGTTCATTAACCAATCACTCAAACCCTTTTGGTCTCAGGCCTTCATCTTCTGCAATGTGGATTACATTTAGAAAATACTCAGCAATGTGTATGTCGTTCTTCTCCCTCATAAATTGTGTCTTCTGACAGCACTGAAGCTCCAGAGAAGGGGGGTAATGCCCTCAGAAGAGAATGGATATGACCAGAGCTGCCGCTCATCCCTACAATGCTTTCATGCCAACTAGAAAAAGGACCTCCTAGCTCAGAGGAGAAAAAGCCCAATGCCAGAACACCTGGCTGGGTAAGCAGAGAGCAGGATTTCAAGTCCTGCTCATTGTCTCATTTGGGCATTCTTGTGCAGGCAAATCTGTACAAGTGTACGTGGTGGCCCCTGATGTACCATTGGGCTGAACCTGGCTAAATACAGCTCATCCTGCGGGGCCTCAGGGGGTTGTGGGGAGGAGAAAGACAGCGATAAGAGAAAGATCAACTATGAGCCCTGATCTTCCTTCTTCAGAGAGAAATCCCAGAGGGTAAAGCATCTGGGATAAGTATTAGGGGAAAGCTCAAAGAAGAATACATTTACTCCTATTTCTATTTGAGACTCCAGGAAGATACCCTTTTGCTGCATGTAGCTTGTATTTACTATAAAGTGATGACACAGTGTGACTGGGCAGAGAGGAAGATGGGGCTAGGCTTGCTCTGCTTTTCTGTGGCATTACAGAGACCTAAATGTCCTTCATCATCTGTAGGAACATATACAGACTGAGAGTGTGGCTGGGGAACCTGCCAGAGGGGTCACCACAGCAGGGACATAATGACCTGTGACAAGATGTACAGAGTGCCATCCAGGTGGCTATCAAATGGAAGTCACAGCTAAACTTCAGGAGGTCCTAATGTCAGAGAGATTCTTAGGGAAGTCTAGACAGCAGAGGAGTGGGTTATGCTCTGATCCAGCCAAGGGAACTGCTAGCTGTTGCCGAGCCGTAGATTCAGTCCCCAATACCAGCAGGGTGCCCGAGAGCTTGGTGGACAAGGTCAAAGAGACCAGGCAGCAGGAAGTCAGGTCTGAGTCCTTGACCCACAGCTCCGAGGTCTTCCTTTCTCCTGCAATTCGGAGGTAACACATCTTCCTTCTGTTCTCCCAGACACCTCAGAGAGGAGTAGGACATCTGAAAGAATAGCATTTGCCTGATAAAGACTGACTTTATATAGAGAGTTTATTTAAATTGTTGGATGAACTACATTGATTAGGCTGGAACTGCATATTCCAGAGGCTTATAAGAAAAATGAGATCAGCTCTAGGAAGTAGAGAAACTACATTTTTCCATTACCTTTGTTTGTGAAATTGCCTCCCAACATCACCCTCATTCGTATCCCCCACACAGCCACCATAAGGAGCAGAAAAAGACAAAGGTTTGGGACTTGACCAAGATCAGACAGCTGGTTGATGGTGAGGCTTGGACCTGAACCCAAACCCTCTCTTTCAAGTCTCTTCTCTGGATGTTCCTTCAAAGGCCATAAACACACTGACACTGATCTGGGAAGAAATGTTTACCCAATTGTCTTTGGTCAGGTTCCCCAGAAGCTACGCTGAGACAAGGATTTATGTGCACGGGAAATATTAGGGAATATCTCCCGGGAGAAAGCAGTAAAGGAGTGGGGGAAGCAGGACAGGATGGGAGGGAAGCCAAATAGGGGTATGACTTCAGGGACAATCCCAGTCTCAGCTTGAACATGAAGAATTTACTCCCCAGTGGTTGTCCACCTCTAAGGAAGGGAGCAAGGTTTGCACACTCAGGCACACCCAACTACTTCTGGCTTTCTTGGACATGAACCCAAGGCAACTCTAGAAGCCTGAGGGCAGTCCTCTAAAGAAAGTTGCTGGTGAAAACAACCAGAAGCACAGCAGAGAAGCTAGGGGGTGAGCACAAAAACCAGTAAGAGAGATCAGAGGAGATCTAGGATGACCATGGGATCCCCTAAAAGTGCTTCCCTCCACCCCCACTGTTTAAGGTTACCAACCATCCTGTCTTGGGAACAATGGTCCCTTATTCTGAGATTATGTTCTTCCTGCTGTTTTGGTATTAGAGTATTGTTCCTTTTATGAAAGATCTGGTGATCATGACTTGGTATTGTTTTAATGTCTTACTTGGCAAAATACAAGGAGGCAACTGTCTCTTGGTTTTCAAACTTATTTGACATGTTACTGGTCCATGAAACTCAAAAGTCTGGGAACCTCTGCATTAGTCCACATCACTTCTCTTTTTCAGTTGGTTTCCAAAATACTTCTTAACCATTCTCTCTGATTTAAAACAGACAGCTAAAACAATAAAGAGTTTGGAATCCAGCTCAGTAATAATTGTGTAAACACTGCTTTTCCTCCCAGGAGGGCCTCTGCAATCATCAGCAATATGCACTTTCCCATGCAACTTGCAGGCGGGGGTGAGGGGAGAGCTGACCCAGGAGTATCACAAGAGCTACCCTTGCCTCACCTCTCCTCCTTGAGTCCTAGGCCGAGTGGGACTGGATGCAACTGTAGGTGGGAGAGAATCTCTCTCCTATCTGCTACCCTTTCAGTCCCACCAAGAAATTCCTAGAAACCACTTGTAAGTGAGTGAGTGAATAAGTGAGTGAGTGTGTGGCTATGTGTTACAGGACAATTAGAGAATGAAGATTAGGGATAATTGTGATGAGAATCCAGTTTAGTGTGAAAATTAGGAGTTGCCAGTCTATGTCTGCTGCATTTCAAATAAAGTGCAAATAAGGTGCATCACCTTAATATTCTTCCCAGTGACAAATTCTTAGAACTGACAGGTTTTTTTTTCCTTCTCCTTTACCAAGAATGACTGAGTTTTCCATTTGGATAAAGCTTCATGCGTTTCTCATCTGCCAGCTAAAAATTGCAAACAAGAAAATTCTGTTCATTGGAGCAGTTCCTGGAGCAAAGGAATAGTTGCAGTTGATCGAAAGAGTTCATAGTGCCTGATGATTTTGACTTTAAACTTTAAGAATCAAAGATTTATTTGTAGAAGGGAATATGGGTGACAATTCTGTTCAATTATTTACTACTGACTCTTGAAAAATTTGTGACAATCAATAACGATGTTTTATTAGTCTCATTTTAATGAATAATAATCATGATTTCTATTTTGATTCCATAATTATCTTGCAGCAAACTTTATTTTAAAACTATGTTTTATAATATGATGATATGTCTAAGGTTAATCTAATGGATTATTATTATATTCAACTAATACTTCCCGTGTGCCAAGTATGTGCCCAGCACAGTGCTAGGTACTGGGATGCAGCAGTTAACAAAACCATTAAAGCTGTTGTGTAGTAATTGCCAAAGAGGTAAGCTAGCATTTCCTGTGAAATTGCCTTTGAAATAAAGTATTTTATGGGGTCAATCTAATGTGATATGATGCAGAAATTGAAAGTTACCAACAAATATAGAATTGCTATTATTTTTGTCCCTAGAGTGAAAAAGAAAGTTCCCCAAAAGGCAGAAAATATCATGCTTTGATACTGGTGTTTAATAGATGAAATCTTCTCTCAAAGTAAGTAATGCATTTAAATAGAAAATAATTTTTGAAGTTCATAAATTCCTAAGTCTTTAAGATTTAAATGGCGTAAGATCCAGGAAAAGAACCTGGATTTCATCAGCCAGACAACAACAAGGAAATCACGTTGAGAAAAACCTCGATTTCCTTCCCTGAGACATAGCGTGACTTGTCGATTATCTAGATAATTGTCTCAATTCTCTACCTTTAAAGATGACCTGAGTGATATGCTAGATAACACAAGACTTAGTATTGTTTAGTTCTCCAGATCTTTTAGTAATGTAAAGAGATTTTCCTTGCACTGCTCAAATCAGGAAACCAGGATTGTATATCTGTTGAGGCGTGTGGTGTTGAAACCCAGGAAAGTCCCAGAGTGTTTCTCATCCAGGATTCTGGGCAGGCAAATGATCAGGGGAGTGCAAAAGGGAATTACACTCTGGGATGTGATATGTATGTCACTACATCAGACTGATGATACATCTTTTTCTCCCTAAATATAAATTAATCAGCTGTATTATTTTGCCACATGATGCCAGTAAAGGGCCTTTTTATTAAATTTTAGAGAAGACCAAATTCAGTCTATAGAAGCCTTTGAAAATAAATCTGGAGTTTTATAACAATAATAGTGCCTCTCTAACCCAAAGGGATCTGCTCATGAGTAATTTAAAAAATTAAGCCTCATAGGTCCTTGTGAAGTTCCTTTTTTGGGTCCTAAAATTTAATTTAATAATAGCATTTATTGTTCATTTTCCATATACCAGAGGTTTTCCAAGTACTTTACAAGCATTATCTCATTCAATCCTCATAAAGTCCTGTAATGTAGATAGTCCTGTTTTACAAAATTAATTGAGGAGGATTTGGAGAAGTTGAGAAAATTGCCAAAGTCACCTAGGTAGTAGGAAGAAGAGTCAGAACTTAGAACCAGGTCTGCTTGAGCCCAAAGCTCATGCACTCAGCTTCCTTCTACATGCCTACTACCTGATGCCACACTGATGCTGCCAGAAAATGAAGTCCAATTCCTGTTAACTTGGAGGAAATGGTGGACATCTCTCCTCCCTAGGATAGTATCCTTGAGCTCCTCTCCCACATCGCACCAGTATCTGGTAATGATGCTATTGTGCTTGCAGTGTGCATTTCTCAGTTGAGGAAACACTCACCTAGCCAGCTGGAACCTGCACCTAGTTAGGCGTTTGCTCATACAAATAAACACTCACTATTTATAACACTAATTACCCTCTGCAGTGCAATTCTTCTAGGAAAATGTATGAGGTGTGCTCAAAAAAGCATTTTTTTCCCCACACAATCTTGTTAATCAAAAGCGTTGGCAAGAGATCATAAGAACATCATAAGCCTTGCATAGAATGTAAGAAAAATAAAAACGCAACTGAATTTAAAGAGGGCGTGTTCGTTTCAGAGATGTTTTTGCTTCTTAATGATTGGTGTTCCTTGAAGACCAAGATGGCGGTGTTTCCACCAAGGATGGTGCTCTTCCTCCTCCAAAAGCTACCTTTTAGTTCTACTCTCCAACCAACCCTGTAATTTGAAAATCACATTGTGAAAAAAGAGGGAAGCCCACATATCATTTTAGAATTTTGCATACCTGTGTGCTTAGAATTTTTTTTTTAAGAGTGGAGATTTAACAAGTATATTTAGCGTTGTGAGGTAAGACGTTTTTAGAATTTAAATGTTTTCTGAGAGAAATTTGAGTTCAGGATTAAAACAGATGTGTAAAAGGGAAAACAAAATCTAATCCTTATTTTTAAACTTACTCGATTCAAAATACTTAAATATTTATAAACTACAGGTAATATTTCTATAAGTGGTCATCTTCTCATTTAAATATATAAATATATACACAACTCTAAATGTGTGTGTGTGTGTGTGTGTGTGTGTGTGTGTATACACATTTAGCGGTTAATATAAGATTCAAAATAATACAAGGAGCCTGTACTTCAAATGCTGATTGGAGAACAGCCCTTACATTTCAGGGACATCTTGGTTGGTCTTCACATGAGCAAGAAATACACTTCTGTTGTATTTGGACTATTATAAAATGGTGAGGGGCTGTTTGTCCTGAGAGTCAGTGTTACCCTCGCTAATCCAGAGACATCCAGCAGCTGGAGGTACTGAATTACTGTTTTAGGTTCTGTGTTTTTGTCCTGCATGTTTAAGAACTCATAGAACATGTGTTTAGTAGTTTTGCCTTTTGCTCACCTTTTTGACCAAAACTTTCTGAATGCATATTAGTTTCTTCTGCCTGTCTGTCAAAAAGCAAGAGAACAGAAAGAAAAACTCTCTTCTGCTGTGATAGCCTCTTCATAGCAATTAAGAAAGTAAAAGACAGCATATTTCAGCATCTAAAGAAAGCCAGAGTAGGTTTAGTTTTAAAATAACTTCTTTCATTTTATTTATTTACTTATTTACAAATGTTTATTTATTTTGAGAGAGAGAGAGAGCGTGCCCAACTGGGGGTTTGATCTCACGAATGGTGACTTTGTGACCTGAGCCGAAATCAAGAGGCAGATGCTTAATGACCCTCTCTTTTTTTTTTTTTTTTTTAATTTTTTTTTTTTTTAAATTTTTTTTTTTTTTTTTATTTATTACTGAGAGACAGAGAGACACAGAGCATGAGCAGGGGAGGGGGTAGAGAGAGGGGGAGACACAGAATCCGAAGCAGGCTCCAGGCTCTGAGCTGTCAGCACAGAGCCCGATGCGGGGCTTGAACTCACCAACCGTGAGATCATGACCTGAGCCGAAGTCGGTCGCTTAACCAACTGAGCCACCCAGGCGCCCCTGACCCTCTCTTTTTTTAAAGTAACACATGTGTTTCTCTGATCCCGCGGAGCCTGCAAAGTACTTGTACATATATGATATATCACTTGATTCTGCCGACAGTCTTGCTGGTAGGAAAGGAAGAATGAATTGCCCCATTTTACAGATGAGAAAATAAAGGCTTTGTAAAATGAAGTTAAGTTTGTGCCAAGAGTAGCAAAGCCAGCACTTCAATGCCACAGTTTTAGAGCCCAAGTCCTTTTCTTCTCTGAGATGATAAAAGGCTTGGTCTTGTTTGCTGCTGTATTTCCAGCACCAGCCTGGGACATTATGAAGGTCTGTCATCTTTGCTGCGGGAAGATGCTTTTTCTTTTATGTCCAGCAATGGAGCAGTGACCACAGACCTGAAGTCTGAATTAATTAAGATAGTGTTAAAAAGTGAAAAACAGAGTGGCACAGACTCTGGCGATTAAAAAGAGTAGTTTTTGGACTTAATGAGATTTAAACATTTTGCAGGGTTTTCCAGGGAATTCAAAACTCCCTTGAAATTATAACATTTATTTTAAGCTGCATAATGACAATATGCATAGCATTTTTAAACATTAAATGAAATAAAAAATATCCACTACCATTTTTTGCAAGTTTAAATATAGGATGGTATGAAACAGAACAAAATGCACCTAGATTTTCTGGGAAAAAAATCCTTATCAAGGAAACATCAAATCATAAGTAGGTGGATGGGCCCTGTTTTACTTGCTTTTTGTAGTCTTGGTTACACTTACAGAGGTGGCTGTTGAGGAAAAACAGAAGAGCTTTGGACTTTGCCAGTTGAAAGAACTTTTCCAGAAGTCATGAAAAGATTAAATACTGGGCCCCACATAACTATTTCAGAAATGATATTTTTTTTAGCTGTGTATAAATAAAACCATTTCCAAAGCAGAGGTCTCTGTAGGAAATTTTGGACCAGTGTTTCCATTATTAAATATGTCTATGAGCTAAAAAGTTTCCTAGATCCAAACCCGGCCTGTCTAGTTATTTTTGGACACAGTGAAGTCTCAAACTTGCAGGAAAACGTCTGCAGTGTTCTGCTGTGTCATAGGGCAACCATCGCACAACTAGAGATGGTCTTCTGGGGTGGGGGTGGGAGGGCGGTATGCAGCCGGCACAGCCTGGCTTCATCTTGATGCACATCTTGTGAGGCATGAACCAAAATAGTCACTGTGTCCATTCTCCAGAGCATGGTCTGGAGCTTGTCTGAAAATTTAATTGCTAGAGTTGGAGGTAACGCAGTCCATGACCACAGGGCAAGTCTGAGGGGTCTGGAAAGGGTGGCCGAAAGCCTGGAGCCTCATGCAAATGTTTTCATAACTGGGACATCGCTCTTAAACTCATTCATAAAGCCTTTTGTTGCAGAGGTAATCTAGTTTGGTGATCAGCCCAACACATGTAAAAACCAAATGTTCTGCTCTGTTTTTAGATTAGCTAAGCTGATGAAGTATTCTAAAAACCAATTACTGTGTGTGAGTGTGTGTATGCATGTGTGCTAAAAGTTCCTTCTAAACATTAGTGAGGGAGAGGAGCATTCTTTGATTTAATGACTTGAATGTCTGACCACTCTGTTTTGGAGACTCTGAGTCCACATGGACTGGGCATCCTCTAGGAGACTCCTTCTCAAATCTGGAATTAATGAAAAGAAATTACCAATCCAATAAACATATGTTAATTACCTTCGCATTCAATAATTAAGAGGTGGAAAATACTACTACTCTGAAACCATCAGATACATGCCGATAAAAGAGTCAGACATCTTGTCATAGAATATGCATAATACAGCTCCCAGCTCCCAGCATGGTGCACTGTTTAATGAAAACCCTGGCTGGGGAGCTGACTGCATAAGGAAAGGTTCACATCAGACAGCAGTGTTTACCAGAGTACATTACATGTTCATTGCAATGATTAGAGAAAAACGTTTTCTAGACATGCAATTGCTGCGGGGGAAAAAAAAAAAGCCAACATTAGCCTTTCCCTCTGTACCAGGCTTTATATTTCCTATAAACGTGAGCAGGAAAAAAAAAAAGTCCTATTAGTGCATAATTCTTTTTTGGGGAGAAAAAACATATTCTACTCCACAAGGATTTGGAACATAAGAGAACCATGATGGATGTAGTATGTAGACTGGTTGATTATTCATTCACTAAACACAATTATGGAATGCGTTGTAGGCCAACGGCAACATGTAAGAAGATAAAGGGATCTAAACATACATTTCTAAATGCCTGTTCTTAAAGATTTACAAATTAGAAAGTGAAACAGCAAAGACGACAAAATATCTATAAAATCAGGCACAATGTGAGGAGAGATGCTAGATGTGACAGGAGCAAACAAGGGGGAGGAATAATTCTGGGGATGAGGGAGGTTTTGAGAAGGAGGGAACATCTAAGCTGGGCTTGGAGGGATGAGTAGGATTTCAGCAGGGGAATTACAGGGAGGGGAGAGAGGCATTCTCTACAGAGGAGGAGAGAACAAAAGCACTGCTGGGAAGGAGATGGGGTGTTTGGGGGGAAAGTAGGTAGCATAACAAATGGAATCTGTGTTTCGGGAGGTGTGGGGAGACAGGCCTGGCAGGGAACAGTAACAATTATAAAATTCCTTTAGAACTATTTTACAGAATCAGGGTGTTCCCATTTCCTCCAGGGAAATTGCATTCTTCACCTTATACACCAGCTGAATTGAGGACATAATTGGTTGTTTTAAGTCCAATTACATTTAACTCCGTTGAAGGTAAGGATTATGGATTTTGATATTACTTATGATGGGGTATGCATAATAAGGCCTTTGATAGAGGTTAAAACAATGGTATAAAGTACAGTGGTCTGGCCCTGGGCTAGGAAACAAGAAAGAGATGACAAAAAATGAGAAATGAGCCAATTAAATTACGCAAAAACATCATGCTTGCAAAGAAACAGAGAAAAAAAATCAGTCCTTGGGGTTGTACTTCAAAGTCTAATTTTCTTTCCCCTTTAACCAGTACTCTTGCTTCGTTAGGATTTCTTCTAAACCATTTAGTAATTGGATTACACTCAAGAAAAAAAAAGGGGGGGGAATGAATCCAACGACTAATTTTAGGCAGGAATTAGAACGACAGATTTGACTTAGAATTGGTTATTTCTGATATCTCAGTTTCCTCATGGTGGGAGGGTGATTCATTTTGTGTATCTCCCTCTCAGAAGACAGTTCTATGAATAATATTCTGTTCCTGATAAAGTTAGTAAACATTGGATCCGACCATATACAGCCCGAGTGAAAGAAGAGAGGGATGATTATCTGCTATTCTTAACAGTTGTAACAAAATGTCTTAAATTAAGAGATTTAGTTTCACATGATAATTAAAAAAAAAAATAGGGTATTTTAACAGAAGGAAGTAGCCCTAAACCCCTTGGTTCAACGCTTTACACAAGACTTTACAAAAATGACTTTCCCGGTTTTTCTATCAAACACTCCATTGTTTCCTTCAAAGTGGTTATCACACTGTTACTATCTTGCTTATTTTTATGTATCTTATGTCTTGCCCAATGAGCAAGGAAGGTACTCAAGGCCAGAGACCATATTTTTCTTGTTCACAAAAATATGTCTTGCAGTTAGCACAATGCTTGGTAAATCATCATCATGGTGATGACTATCCTCATCGTGTAACTGACATAATCACACAGTTAAATTCCTATGTCTACTTTGTATGTGTTCCCTCATCGAATATTACACTGAAGGTGATAGATGCATGTTTGTTGAACAAATGAATGGATTTCTTTTAAAGATATAGCATATAATTTGGGCAAGGTTACTAAAGTTAAATTGGTTCTTGTTTATGGCTTAAAAATTGGGGGTCTTGGAGAGATTTTAGAAGGGAAAGAATTACCAAGTAATATTTTTTTTTTCAACGTTTATTTATTTTTGGGACAGAGAGAGACAGAGCATGAACGGGGGAGGGGCAGAGAGAGAGGGAGACACAGAATCAGAAACAGGCTCCAGGCTCTGAGCCATCAGCCCAGAGCCCGACGCGGGGCTCGAACTCACTGACCGCGAGATCGTGACCTGGCTGAGGTCGGACGCTTAACCGACTGCGCCACCCAGGCGCCCCAGAAGTACCAAGTAAAAAGAAAAGGGTAATGAGGTTAGGGCCAGAAGTTTTACCTGTCTTCAAGTCATTCTTCTTCTTCAAAATTGCTTTCTTATTTATTTTCCTCATTATTTAAGTATGCATGCTGAATGCAAACGTTCAGAAAAGTTCATTCCATTCTAGAAGCATTTCACTCATTCCCCATGCGTGAGCATCTTTTTCCCACTTTGCAGAAGGAGGCTGCTTAATGGCATGCCACCACCCATGTAACAGAAATTTAGGTCCTTTGTAGTGACTCAATAAATTCACTGATGATTAATTTAAGGCTGCAGCCCAGAGAGAACTAATTTTTCATTGAATGAAATTTCAAATCAATATATTAAATTTCTTTCTTAAGAACCACACAGCTTAAAAATTAAAGGGCAAATTAAAAGTTAGCAAACTCTTTGCTGGCATGTATTGATCTTCAAGATCTGCAAATATTGAGGCATATAATAGAACCAATTGAGTTTGTCCCAGTGGAAAATTAATATGCCCAACTAGCCTCTAAAGCACAAGTATTTCAAATTTTCTGAGTGGTTTAAAAGTACGTGCTTGAAAAGTCTCATTAATAAATATGTAGTGCCAGCAAACAGATGATCAGAGATAGTCACCTAATCTTGTCTCTGCCATTCCTGATCATCAGAGGAAGTGATGTGATTATGTGTTCTGAACATCTGAATGGCGATGGCACAGCCTCAAGAAGCTGTGTGCCTTGTAAAGTTCTCTCTGTCTGAGCTCATCTGCCTAAGTGCTTCCCTACAATGCACAAAATGCATACACGTGTGGTGTCTCCATCAGATAATTTTGTATCATGTGGCTTCTATGGGGTCTGGAAATAGTGGGCAATCTGGAAAAGTGTGAGAAATGTTGGAATGCTAGAAGAAAGATGGTAAAGGCAAAGTTACTGTGGAGTCTTGTTGGTTTTAAAAACAAGGGTGATGATTCATACAGAGTGAGGCTCAGGGTGCCTGATTAAAGGCTGGGGGCTCAATGGATCATATTTCTCCTCCCTGTCCTTTTTACCCCTTCTTGATCCTTCACAGACAGAAGTTTGTGATAGGAACATTTTCCTATGGCCACTGTTTCACCCATATTCTGAGTGCTCTGTGTCCCTCTCTGCTAGGGGACAGTAGAAGCCAATGCACTGTGTCATATCCTTGTAAAACTCTGAAAAGATGTCCATGCCTGATATGCAAAGCACTCTCATGTACAGCTTTTTCTTTTTTTCTTAAACACTCCTGTGAAACAATTAGGGTTAAGGTTATTCTTCTTTAGTAATTACAAGAAAGTGCAAGTAGTAAGTGTTGGAGCTGAGCTCCAGCTCTTCTGATTCCAGCTCTTCTGATTCCATGCTCACTATCATACTAACATTGATCTTATACCTCTGTTGTCCCCTTCACAGTGCCTAATATGCCTGGCACATCAGTAATCTTGTTCATCATTGATTGATTGCAAGTAAATTCTTTAAAGGGAGTTATCTTGTCTCTTCCCCTTGAATAATAGAGATATTGAGGAGAGGTACTGTTTTATTTATACTCTCAGAAAGAATCAGATGGTTGAATCAAGAAGTTTAATGGATAGAATTTAAGAAAAGTTCTTTTTATAGAGGTGTGGGTAGGATAAGAAGAACCAGCAGGGGATCGTGAGGCACCCAGGAGTTAGCAGGAAGCCACAACCACCCCTAAGCCTGAAGAGGAAGGGGAGTGATATTACTGGAATCCAGTACAAACTGAGTCCTTAAAAGAGGAAGCTTTAGAGAAAAGCTGAGGACATCAAGAAGCCTAGAAGAATCCAGAGGAATGTGGCCGCTGCCCAAATCCTTGGACTGGCACAGGGTTGTGATGGGGAGAGGTAGGGTGACAGGAAATAAATACTCCAGCCTACTGATGGATCTACTACTGATGTCTCTACAACCAAAGACAAGGGACTAAGTGAAGCAGTCCATGGAAGTCAGCCTCCTAGGACTCAGGGTGGGAAAGAGACAGTAGACAGCAGATCTGGAGAAGCAAACCAAGAGGGAAATCAAGAAATACTTGGTGACTGAAGTTTTTGCTTTATTCTGTCACTTTTATATCAAGATTTACCATTGCCTTCTTTCCTCCTTCTGTTCTTTATAATCAAGATGCCTATTACTTACTTTTGTGTTTTTCTGCAAGAAACACAATTCCTCACTACATATATACACATATATATGTACACAATAAAAAGGCATAAAGCATATTTTTCTCTTTTGCTGCATAGAACCAGTTTTATAAATGAGCTAGAGTCTGTGGAGTGGTATTGTGAGGCAGCCTTATTTTCTCACACCAGAGTGTTTCAGAACTGCTCTATCTGCCCTCCTTTGTCTGCCACTCAAAGACATCTAAGGCAGGCCCCATCATTTTCTCCAGTCACTTCTACATCCTAACAAACAATGCTAGCCTCAGGTATTAAAAAAATCCAGCTTCATTTAGGTCATAATCTCCCATCTCTCATGCATTCTAAAGCTTTGCTCCTTCTCAGTGCTTCCACCTGACCCCATGCTTGGACACTTGCAGAGAGGAAAGGAGGAGACAGAGGGCCTCTTTTCTCTTCTTGTTCCTTGTTACCTGACTCAGAGTAGGAGAGGTGCAAGCAATGGTTTTCTCTAATGCGGGACATTTGGCTGTTCTTTAGCGACCTTCTGCTCTTAAGATTCTTTCACTGTACCCTTTCTAGACACATAGGCTTACCCTTCAGTACCACCCTATCTCACATGGAGTTGGGCAGTGCAGCGGCTCATTACTACTTCTAATGGTACCCTTCTCACAGAATCGGGGATGAGGTCATCTCAAGACAGATCACACTCGGCTGCCTGTTGTGATGTCCACTTTTCCATGTGAAGCACCAGGAATATTCACTTCGACAGCTGCTGGAAGTGTTGACTATTTCCACTGCAGCTCTCTCTGCCTACAGCCCTCACTTTGGACTTATCTAAGCGAAAGGAGGGTATAGGTCTATGTCCTTCAAACCTCATGGGCCCACATCAAGCCCTCTGAGGGGTATTCTTGAGCCAGTCCCTTCTTTGAAAGTGGCTGAGAAAAGCAGAGCACTCCAGCAAATCTCTTCCCCAGATACCTTCTCTGCTAACCTTCTCTTCATGCTGACCTTTTCTTATAGAGAGACACTGAAGGCAGAAGAGCCTAGAAGTGATGCACACAGGGTTTGGAAATGTTACAAGAATGTGTGAGCACTAACAGGTATTGTTCTGTCTCAATTCATAAACCAGAAAAGTCCCATTTAGACTCTTGTTACAACCTTGGTACTGTGAAAATAGTAGAAAGTAAATTCCGTAATCTCACCCCCCGCAGGGAAATTTTCAGCTTCAGGATTCTACTCCAGTCCTTTTTGTAGGCATATTTTATGTAGTCGTAAATTCAATATTAATGACTTTTTTTCCTTTGGTTGCTCAACTATTTGGTTATGAGCACTTTTCCTATTTCTATATGGCTTATCCAATAATTTAACATTATTAATGGAATGCAAATTATTATTAATAATAATATAACATTATTAATTGAGACTATGCAGCCACCAAGAATATAGTAGGGAAGAAAATAGGCATATAGATTAAAGGGCATTCTCAAAGGGCAGTTAGGCATTAAAGAGATAATCACAAAAGTATGATGAGTTGTGTGATCATCTAACATCTGTAGCTAATATTTCATCAGGTGGATAGGCCATGTTTTACTTAACTATTTCCCCAGTGTTTCCTGTTCTGAGCAATATTCATAATCATGTAAATGGTATTTTCCATATTCTGAATCATTTCATTAGGCTTGAATCCAACACAGAAGATTAGGCACAGTGCATTTTTAGCCTGAATTGAAATTCTTGTGTTTTGAGAATTCTGTTACAATTGTTCAATATCCATATAAAGCACTTAGAACAACATTGGGCATATTATAATCACTCAATACACATTAGATATTATTGCTGTCACTGCTATGCTTTTGAGATAGAGTTATCCTGAGATGTTGTGGCATCAGACTTAGGAGTTCTACTGTTAAAGTTCTACTGTAAGGAGGTACAATGTTAGAGGAACACCACCCTTTGATGAATAAAGTATATCCCATGATTCCTGTAAAGGTAAAATAGGATACATAGCATATATCTCATGAAAACAAAGCACAAACCATTGGAAAAAGAAGTAGAATTAGACATTTCATTTCAGTCTCTTTGGCATTCTGAGACTTCTAGACCAGTGCTCTTATTCCCTAATTTCTCTTTGCCATAAAGCTAAGCTTCGGGCATTCTAGACTTGAGGATGGGGATCAGAAAATTAAGTTCCTCAGTTCGTGATCCCATCACCATCTGAATTTCTATCAGTTGCTTCTTGCTTATCTACCTGTTCTTTACGAGGTTTTTGAAGGAATGTTTGTAAAGTACAAAATATAAAAACATGTCTGTCTCAGGAAACAATATACATATTTTTGCACATAATTCATCCATGCTTGCATCATTTATTATTGAATGTTTACTCTGCATATGGATGATCTGAAAATGTGAGCTATAAAGTATATCTGTCTCCTATCAAGCTTCTCCACGGAAGCACAGTGCTTTCTTAAAAATACAAATTCAACCATTTCAATCCCATGTTTAAAACTCTTCAGTGACATACTTCAGGGGGAATTCTAAAGCAGTCTGAGATTTAAAGTGCTAAGTTGTCTGATAAAACCTTAGGAACTAGGGGTGGGAGGGCATAAGAGGGAAGTAAACGTATTATTCTAAAGGTCACCTTCTACTGAGGCAGAAGACAAACAGAAGGAAAAGAGGGCCTATCAATGGGAAAACAGTATATCGTGTTGGTGAAAATAGTATTTTGTTTTCAAATAATAAAAGAAAAGTTGATGAATAATGATGAGAAGAGTGTAAAAGAGGTAGCAACTTAATAGATTAGAAAAATACTGTGGGGGTGCCTGGGTGACTCAGTTGATTGTCTGACTCTTGATTTCAGCTCAGGTCATGATCTCGCAGTTTGTGAGATCAAGCCCCGCATTGGGCCTGTCAGCACAGAGCCTGAATATGGATGCCGCTGTCAGCAGAGAGCCTGCTTGGGACTCTCATTCTCTCTCTCTGCCCCTCCCCTGCCTCAAAAATAAATAAATAAACTTAAAAAAGAAAGAAAGACTAGGGAAAAAATGGAATGAAAAGCAATTTGATCATATCAGGAAAAATAAGAGAAAAAGGGAGAAATGAAAATGTAAAATAAATATGGACTATTTGAAATATAAATATAAATATATATATTGAAAAAATATATAAAACATAAATATGAAATAAATTAAATAAAATGAATTATATCAGTGATGGTAGTACACAGGATCCAACATAATTCTTCCATAAAAGGCAGAGACTATTACATTAGGATCAAAACAAAACTCAATTACACACTGATTAAAGAAGAATCACTTGAAATGAAGGATAAAAGTAAAGTAAGAGACACCAAAACAAAACAGACAAAAACAGAAAACCATAAAAAGGTAAAAAAGAAATCAAGAAAGCAGGAAAATAATATTAATATTGAACATGTTAGAATTTAAGATTAAAAGTGTTAAATAGCACAAAGAAGCAAATTAGACAATGGTAAAAGGCATAATATATGAAGAAACTATAATACTTACAAATCCATATGTACCAAACAACCTAGAAAATAAAGCAAAATCCATTGGGAAGTCAAGGAGAACTTAATAAAAATGATAATAGGAGATGTCAATATGTCTCTTTCAAAATTGGTTATACCTAAGAAAGCCTTCAGACTACTCATACTTCTTCTTCTGCCAAAATGGCTTTATCCTAATTTGTCACCAGTGGGAAATGTGTTCACCTTTTAAATTTTATTTTGGAATCGTCTTCTCCAGGGAACTTTTTCTTCATGCCTCTTTCCAGATGGAACTTACTATTCTCCTTTGGATTGCAATAAATTCCTTGCATACATGTATCTAACACAGATCTGAGTGTTTTCTTCATATTTACTGGTGAAAAGTCTATCTCGCCTAGGAGGCTGTAAGTTCTTGGAGAGCATCCATTGGGATGTCATGTTGATTTACTAATAAAAGTATTTCCACCCCACCTTGGACTCGGCTGAATTTCTTCTCTTGAAATCTAATCCAACCAAACTTTAAGCTACTAAACATGGGCCTACCGCATCCAAAAGGTGGTAAAGAGCAACAATAATCCCATTACAACAGTGTGGTTTCAATAAAGTACAAATGTTCATCATGGCATGTGCTCACTGGGAGGCTTGACACCGTCCCCAACAGCCTAAGAGAGTCTCTGACAATTCTGCTCCAAGAGGGTTATGCAAATGGCTGAGGGTAGACTTGTAATATCTGGATGAGAAAGACACAGAAACGGTGGACTGGAGACATGACTCGATTAATGCCAGATAGAGGTGTGGCTATGCCTGAGAACCCAAATGATTGATTAGTCACCTTGGCATATGCCAGCACAGAACTGACAAGCAGATCCCTCCTCCTCCTCCTCCTGCTACATTAGCCTATGGGAACTCAGAACCCCATGACCTGGAGAGGGCAAGGTTGAAAAGGAAAAATCTGGGAGTAGACTTTGAAACAATGGATTTTTTTAAATGTTTATTTTTAAGAGAGAGAGAGAGAGCAGGGGAAGGGCAGAGGGTGGGGGGTGGGGTGAACAGAAGACCTGAAGCATGCTCTGCGCTGACAGCAGAGAGCCCGATGTAGAGCTCAAACTCATGAACTGAGTGGTGAGATTGTGACCTTAGCTGAAGTTGGATGCTTAACAGACCGAGCTACCAAGTTGCCCCCAAACAACTGGTTTTATTTGGAAATGACTAAATTAAGGGATATGCCAACAGACAGAAGCTGATTCCAGTTAGCAAAAAATAAATTGCGTGTGTGCTTTTCCAAGCTAGTTATTTGGAAATATGAGACCTGTCACAAGTGTGTATATCCCCCCATCCCTGGAACCCTGGCTCAGTGTCTGACAGTTAGTAGATACTTAAGAAATGACTGTTTATTTGAAGGAAGGATCAAATAATACTTGAATAATTAAAATCTAAAATTTCTTATTTGTTATTGGAATTTGGGTAAATTATTTGCCATTTGAGACTTTAAAGATTTGCTTTTATTTGTTTATTTTTTTGCTTTTCATTTTAAAGAGAATGATTTGAGACAGTTATGGTCATCTAGATATTTGATGTGATTGAGTTGTGATTTTTAAAACTAATACATGTAAAAGGGAGGCCAGACATGAAGGTCTACTTCCTCAGTGAGGGCCAGGTCTGTTAATGAATATCCGAGATCTGTTCTCAAAATTCACTTGTTGTTATTCAGGACAGAGGCTTAGCATCTTGGAACACCCCCCACCCCCGCCTTTTTCTTTTTCCCTCTATGCAATTCAGGACAAAGTAAACAGAAAGAGTAAAAAGATGTCCTACCACATCTTCAAATACTTGGCTATACATATGAACAAAGACAGAAACAGCCATTTATCTTTGGGGATGATCAACAAATTTAATCCCTGGTAACTAATGAGGTTGAACACCATTTCATATGTTTATTGGCCAATTGAATATTTTTGTTTGTGAAGTACTGTCAAATCAATAACCAGTTTTTCTACTGAGTTTTCTTTTCCTTTCTTAGTGATTTGCAGGAGGTTTTTTTTTTCTTTTTAAATATTCTAGAATCAAAATCTTTATGTTAATAATATTTTCTTCACTTCTGGGGGTATATTCTCTTTTCATTAATGGAATCTCTTTATAAACAGAAGGTATATATTTTAAGATAATCTAATTTATCCATCTTTCTTTTATGCTCAGCGCTTTATTTGTGTCTTGCCTAAGACATTTTGCCTACTTCAAAAGCATAAAGATGTTCTTCTGTCTTTTGTACTCTCCTTTGAAAACTAGTTTTCAAATACTTAATTTTCCCCACTCGTCCTGTTGTCACCTTTTCTCCTTCTCGTACTCTTGTGGAACAAGAAAGATTGCTCTGTAACACTTCCAGTCTTGTATCTCAGAAACTGTGTGTATTAGGGGCGCCTGGGTGGCTCAGTTGGTTGGGCCTCCGACTTTGTCTCATGTCATGATCTCACAGCTTGTGAGTTTGAGCACTCTGTCAGGCTCTGTGCCGACAGCTCAGACCTAGAGCCTGCTCTGGATTCTGTGTCTCCCTCTCTCTCTGTCCCTCCCTCGCTCACACTCTGTCTCTCTCTTTCAAAAATAAATAAACAGGGGCACCTGGGTGGCGCAGTCGGTTAAGCGTCCGACTTCAGCCAGGTCACGATCTCGCAGTACGTGAGTTCGAGCTCCGCGTCAGGCTCTGGGCTGATGGCTCGGAGCCTGGAGCCTGTTTCCGATTCTGTGTCTCCCTCTCTCTCTGCCCCTTCCCCGTTCATGCTCTGTCTCTCTCTGTCCCAAAAATAAATAAACGTTGAAAAAAAAATTAAAAAAATTAAAATAAATAAATAAATAAATAAATAAATAAACATTAAAAAAATTTTTTGAAAGGAAGAGAGACTGTGTGTATTCTAAATCATCACCATCACTAAATGTCGAATCTCTGTGTGCAGAGTGTTGCACAAGAGCAACATTTATATTTTGGGTGTTTGGAAAAGGACTCTGAGAAAAACCCTTGAATTCTTAGCAATTCTCCTCCCTCCCAGTTTGCTGAGACTTTTATGTGCTTTAATAGTTTATTGTCCCTCCAGAATGCCTATCCAAATCCAAACCCCACAAAACCGCACTGAGCTGAAGCCATGCTTTCCTTAAGATAACAGAAGAAGCAAAAGTACAGAAAGATACTGACTTCAGCCCAATAAAACTGGGTTCTAGGCCAATTTTAGCTCTGAATGTGCCTTTCCGTATAGCCCTCAAAAAAAAAAAAAAAAGGTAATTCTTTTTGTTACTATTAAAAAAGAATAGCAACACCCAATTTGTTATTCCATAAGATGTCACCTGGTGTAAACTCTGTCAAGGATTTGTTTAATGTGTCATCTCTATTTCATCTTCTTGGTTTTTTTTTTTTTAATTTTTTTTAACGTTTTATTTATTTTTGAGACAGGGAGAGACAGAGCATGAACAGAGGAGGGTCAGAGAGAGGGAGACACAGAATCTGAAACAGGCTCCAGGCTCTGAGCTGTCAGCACAGAGCCCGACGCGGGGCTCGAACTCACGGACCGCGAGATCATGGCCTGAGCCGAAGTCTGATGCTTAACTGACTGAGCACCCAGGCGCCCCCATCTTCTTGGTTTTAGATGCAAGATAGAGTTCAGTTCGTTTCTAGTTGAGAGAAGATGCTATGAATGCTAGTATCTGGGATGAATCCTTAGGGGGAAAAATAAAGTGTTTCTCTTGTGAAACTCTTCCAGAGTTTAATTTTGTTTCAACAATTTGACCAATATTTTTTTCAGAAGAATAAAGCCATTATTTAAGCATCATTTTGAAGCTGCTGTCAGATTAATGAACAAATTTTATGCCTTATGCCAGACCTCATTTTCTCTATAAAATGGAAAACCGTAGGAAACTAGAGTATAAAGAGAAATACAACCAGCATTAATCTCTAGAAGCCCTGCAAATCAAGGAGAGTCTACATGGAAGGCTTTTACTCTCCCATTTCAGTCTGTTTTATAGGAGTCAGACAGTAGTTCCACAAATGGTATTACAGTTCCAGTGTACTAAATAGCCATAACTATGAAATATGCTTACTTAAAAAAATGAATGCTTTCTCTCAACCACAACATTCTGCTTTAGAATAAAATTCTGTTCTTCGAGGTCTAGAAGCCAGATTCTTTCTCCAGATTCAACTTGTCACTTCTTTCAATCAGTTATTCACCCATTGCACCCTGAGTGCTCCATTTGTGCCAGGAGCTGTTCTAGATGTTGAGAATATTAAGATGAATACATTATGGTCTCTGTCCTTCAGGATTATATAGTGGGGAGAAAGATAATTAAATTCACACCTATATTATATGATGCTAAGCGCTATGGAGAGGAGTCACCAAAATCTGATGTGGCATTCAGGGAAGACTCCTCAAAGGAGGTGATATGTGTGCTGACAAGTGGTGAATGAGTTTCATTTGGCTAACTGAAAATGAGATTAATCTAGGAAAAGTAAATGCATGAGAAGAGCCATACATAAATAGTACTACTCTTCCAATAATGGTAAAGAAGAATCCTTGTGGGGAATGGTGGGGAGGGAAGCTACAAAGGCACGTGAGGAAAAGGTCATAAACTGTGTTTGGGCTTAAGGACCTGTACTTCTACGAACAAATTACAAAGGGTGTCAAATGCTGCAGGGACGAAAAGTAGAGGAGGACAGAGAAATGTTATTGAATTTGGTGGCACTGAGATCATTGGAGATTAAATCAAGTCATTTCAGTTGGGTAATAGATAAGGATAATGGATTGCAGTGGGTGAGCGTCAATGAGAGGTGCAAAGATTTCCAGACACCTTCTTCTGGAATCTTGATTGCAAGATGAGGAATTAAAAGAAGTATGATTGACTTGTGGTGATGTTTTTTTCTTTTTGACAGAATTTTAGACTTCAGATCATTTCCAATAGTGCAGATAGTTCCTGTATAGCTCTCGTGTTTCCTAAATGTTAATATTTTTATCACATTTTCCTCATTTGCTTTATTTCTCTCTCTGTCCATGTACTATCCTGCCCCCTGACACACACCTCATTATTTATTTTTTTTTCTGAACTGGTTGGGAGTAAGTCACAGATACGATGCTGCTTTATACTTCATATTTCAGTGTATTTCCTAAAAAAGAAGGATATTCTTTTACATAACAATAATCCAATAATCAAAATCAGGAAATCGATGTGATATAATATTATTATCTAATTTACATATCTTATTTAGATTTTGCCAATTGTTCCAACAATGTCCTCTAGTGCAAAAGAAAATCCCAGATCAAGTGTTTCATTCATTTGTCATAACTCTGAGTCTCCTTTAACCTGGAATAGTTCATCAGTCTTTCTTCATACTTTATAGTGAACTAGCATTTTTGAAGAAAATAGTCCAGTTATTTTGTAGGATGTTGCTTGATTTGGGTTAGTCTGATGTTTCTCCTGATTACATTCTGGGAATGCATTTACTGCAGGAATACTATAGAAGTGATGTTGTGTCTTTCTCAGTGCATTATATTAGAAGGCACACGGTGCTGATTTGTTCCGTACTGGTCATTGTAATTATTTGATCAAGGTGGTGATATTTGATAGATTTTTTTCACTGTAAACTTTCTGTTCTTCTCTTTATAATTAATAAGAATCTTACGGGAGATATTTTTGGACTAAGTAAATGGCCCATTTCTCTTCAAATTTTCACCCTAGCTATAGCATCTGTTGATGATTCTTGTTGAATCAATTACTATTATACTGGTCGCAAATGGCAATTTTCTAAATTCATTATTCCTTCTACATTTAATTCCCTCAGAGTATGAGGAAGAGCTTTCCCTTCTCCTCCATTCATTTAATTATTCATTCATGTCACTGTGGACCCATGGATTCTTACTCATTCAAAGAGTTAAAATCATCTACTCTAGGTAGTTATTTTAATTGAAGTATAATTAATACATAGCATTATATTAGTTTCATGTGTATATTCATGTGTAAATAAACAAGTCTGTACATTACTTGACGCTCATCAAGATGAGTGTGCTCTTAATCCTCTATTTCACCCCTACCCCTACCCCACTTCCCCCCAGGCAACTGCCAGTTTGTTCTGTGCATTTATGTGTTTGTGTTTTGGTCTCTTTTTTGTTTATCTGTTTGTTTTGATTCTTAAATTCCACATAAAAGTGAAATCATATGGTATTTGTCTTTCTCTGATTGACTTATTTCACTTAGCATTATACCCCTCCAGGTCCATCCATGTTGGTGCAAATGCCAAGGTCTCATTCTTACTCTGGGTAGTTTAAAACAAACAAACAAACAAACAAACAAACAAACAAAACCACTTGAGCACATTTAGAGGCATAGAAAAAAAAAAGCCAGGGAAAATTTGGGAGGGAGAGTGCATAATTGATGTAGCAAAGCATCTAACTTTATTCTGCAATTCTGTTAAACTCTGACTAGTCTGGGTACTGAGATGCAAACATGAGTAAAACAGGGCCACATCACAAAGAAATGTTATATATTGGGGGATGGGTCGGGAGGGGCAGCCCCCTGGAAAAGGGGACAGAAACATTTACTAAGGTGATTTGTAAGAGCTGTAGATATGAGAGCAGAACTGTGGGTGGCACTGAGGGGAAAATGATTCATTCTGGTGGGTTGTGAAGGCTTCCTGAAGAAATGACCTTTGTGATACATCTCAGCACATTAGTTGGATGGGGGGAGCAGGGGAGAAATAAAGAGGAGTAGGAAAAACATTCCAGACAGAAATGTGAGCCATGGAAATGTGGAAATAGCTTGTTAATTTCTCCTGGATAGTCAGGAAAATAAAAGGCTCCCAGTGAGTTGACTCGAAAGGCTGCAAGGATATGTGGTCACTTGAGGTTGAGGCTGCCTTTGCTCAATTTGGGGATTGAGAGTCAGAGGGTGTGGACATTTCAGTTCAGAACAGATCTTGATTTTTAAGGGAAATCCCTCCCTGACCAAGCCTCAGAAAAAGATACTTTTCTGCCCACCTCCATGGTTACCATGATCATCAAAACTAACTCTGTGCCCACTTTAAGGAGTTAGCTGCTAGATCTGAGTCAGCCTATTCAGGGAATCCTGTGAAAATGTGGAGTTCCCCTTAAAACATTTGCTTTTGACTTCTGAAGATGTACTCACAGACCATTTGCCTAAAGAGAGAATGAATCTGACTGCAATGTTAATTATTTAGCTTTATTTATTCACCCACACTAACAAAAAAGCAAATGTAAGACAGAATGCAAGAAGTTCCATTTATTTTAGATTTTACCTTAATTCCAAAGATGCAAAAATGTGGTTAAAGTTTCAATAGATTAATATTTCATACCTGAAAAAAGTCCCTCAAAAAGTGAGGTATTTTTTTGTTTTTGTTAATTTTATTTTGTTTTAAGAATGTAGAGATATATTAACATGGTTTTACATACCTGGAAGAAAACAAAGTAATGTATTTGTTACCCCATCATCCAGTACACATAATACTCCCAAAGAAATTTAAACGAAAAGATTCTAAATCTTAGATTTCATTTTAGCAAATGCTGTCTAGCTGCAAATGTAGGTCACATAGTTTTGGCATCCTGTGTGGGTTTCCAGCTGTCTGCTGAACACAGAAAACAGAAGAATACGTGTTCCATAGCACGGCACACTTGAGAGTGAATTTCACGTTAAAGTCTAAAGTTATTCACTTACTGAAACTTATTTTTCTTCAACGTTCTCACTTCTGATTTTTCCTTCTCTTTCAGGTCAGGATTTTTAGGTAGTGCAGAAAATATAACATTTTCTTTCTTTCTTTCCACTGTGGACTTAGTTTTCTACCAAATTAAATTAAAAACAAATTCAATCTTGGTATTAATCTAATTCAGATAATAAACACTGGCCTGTGATAGTTCAGTTTATTCCCAATGCAAACACAGAAAAGCTAACACACCAATGGATTCTTTGAGCTTTTAGGAACAGGAGGATAAGTAAGAGAGCCTTGCCCCTCGGTGGTTTATGAGTTAGGTTTGTACATCGAGACTAACCAAATAAGGCAGTAAACAATAAATGTCATGTGAATGCCACAGATAATAAATGCCACAGAAGCCAAAAGAGTGTACAATTTGGGCCAAGGGAGAAAGTAAAAGAAGTTTGTGAAATTCTCAGCCCATGTGGTTGTTCCACCAAATTGATATAGCTGAAGGACTCCCTTACTTTGCTACTGACTAATCGATGACCCTCCAGTAGTTCAGTTAA
Organism: Herpailurus yagouaroundi; assembly: GCF_014898765.1. NCBI lineage: Eukaryota > Metazoa > Chordata > Mammalia > Carnivora > Felidae > Herpailurus > Herpailurus yagouaroundi. The sequence continues at coordinate 78,993,816 of NW_024412395.1, read as the reverse complement.
ATTAAATTCCAAGAAGGTGGAGAGTCATCAGAACCTTTCTCCATCACTTATCCATCTTTTCTCATATTGCAGACTGACATTTATCACTTCTCCAGCTCTTGTAGTAGAACATGGCTGCCCGTAGTTCTCAAGTTTACATGCTGCCTCAGAATTCTACTTTCATTTCTCAGATGAGAGACTCTGACTGGGCCAGCTAAAAGAGAGGTGTCCATCACTTGTCCAGTCAGCCAGGGTCATGGGCAGTCATATAGTAAAATGTGATGGCAGTGGTCACAGGAGTGGGTGTGGGGCTGTGGCAGTTCCCAAAGAAAGGAGAGTCTCTGTGAGCTGGAGCAACACCCAAAATGTGTTTCTTTTTTTTTTTTTTTTAATTTTTTTTTCAACGTTTTTATTTATTTTTGGGACAGAGAGAGACAGAGCATGAACGGGGGAGGGGCAGAGAGAGAGGGAGACACAGAATCAGAAACAGGCTCCAGGCTCCGAGCCATCAGCCCAGAGCCCGACGCGGGGCTCGAACTCACGGACCCCGAGATGGTGACCTGGCTGAAGTCGGACGCTTAACCGACTGCGCCACCCAGGCGCCCCCCAAAATGTGTTTCAACAAATACCTGCTTCTCGTGGGTGGCTATCTGCCCTTGCATAGGAAAGGAGGGTTATGGGGTAAGATTAGTTTACAGATGACCACTCTGAGGGAAGACATTGCATAAGGGAATTAAAAATTCTGGAGAAATCTAAGGAGTGGGAGAAATTAGTGACTGAAGAATTAGGAAAGGCCTCATGGAGAAGACATTGGAGATAGGCCTTGACAATGGGTAGATTATAAAGATAGAGATATGCATAGCAGAAGAGAATGGGGATATAAAAATGGTGCATACAATGGCCAGAGGGAACATTGACAACAGAGGGACCTGGAGGCAAGAATGATAAGTTCTGAGAAAATGAGAAGTAACCCCTGATATCCCTCATGATTAGGTTTGCCTGCAAACGATAAAACAAAAGAACAGGCAACAAAATAACCATGGCTTAAGTAAGATAGACGCTTATTTCTCTCTGATTCAAAGGAGTTGAGAGTTCAGGGTTGGTAGGATGACCATGAACATGAAAGACCCAGGCTCTTTCCATCATGTTATGTTGCCATCCTTCATCAGTGGCTTCTAGCTTGCAGCCCAAGATGGTAGTCCAGGTCCAGCTATCACATACACATTCTGCCCAACTAGATAGAAAAAATGGGGGGAAAAAAGGTGCACCCTCTACCATTTAAAGATACTTCTCACAAGATGCACACATTTCTGCTTACAATCTGTTTGCCAGAATTTTGTCTCAGTGGACATGCCTAATTGCAAGGCAGGCTGGAAAATGTAGTGGCCCTGTGCCCATATAAAAACCTAGAGTGCTATTTCTAAGGAAACTGGAAAGAATACATACTGAGAGCAGGAAGTCTCTTCCACCCCCACTTTGCCAAAAAAAAGTAGGCTCTATATGATGGATGAAGCTAGAAAGTTTCGTTAGAAGCACTTGAATGTTAGGCCAAGGAGGTTGTTTAATTTGGTTGGCAATGAACAACCATTAAAACTTTTGGAGCAGGCAAGTGACATGATCAAATTTATACTTTAAGAAGATTGCTACTGAAATGATCATGCAGTAAGGCAATAACTATGAAGTATCATTTGAGAGTGACTCCTAGTTTAACATCTAGAGATTGTGTTGGAGGTGGAAGAGGCAAAAGGTGTGTGCACGTGAGTAGGAATGTGGGGGATGGGAGGTAGGAGGATTAGGAGATTGCATTAGTCGAGAGTCTAGACAAGAATTAATAGGATCTACATTGGGCCTGTAGCAAGGAGAAGATGGGAGAATGGGGGAGAGGGAGAGGAAAAAGGAAATTCCAAAGTTTTGAGCCTCAGGGACTGAGGACCGATTGTGCCCTTAATAGAAACAAGGAAGTCAGGAAGAAACAAGGAAGGAGGAGGAGCAGGTTGGAATGCCAAAAAAGAAGACCACTGGTTTGGCATCGGGTCCTGTGGTTAGCGTGTCAATGGCAGGGATGTCCAGCAGGATGGCTGGGAAGTGAGGCAACGTGAGCAAGAGTCTCCAGGATGACTTTTGGCAATTCTAGCATTCTCTGGTGTCATATTGCTAGCACTTTACAGCGATGTGTGGCTCAGGAGTTATGATACTACTGATTCATGGCTTGCACTTGCACCTCTCTGAGAAGCTGAGAAGGCAATAAACCTCCATCACTCTTTCGTATTGAAATCTCAGATTATTCAAGGTACTCTGGGCACATTTAGCATGGGTAAGTGAGACTTGGGTGTACTGATCCTGCTATATTTCCAGGAAAATGTCAATAAAGCTGCAAATGTAATTTTTGACCTAGGTTTTAAGTGGACGAGATTGATGTTGAGGTGAACACTAAAGGCTTTTCAGAGAAATTCTTATTTCAGGACTTTATAATTTGTTTATAAATCAACTATTCATTCAATAAATATTTATTGAGCACTGCTATGAAGTACTAAATACAGGGTTTATAAGGGTGGATAAGGCAGACACAGTCCCTGCCTTAGTCTAGACCAGGGGTTGGCAAATTATAGTCCATGGGCCAAATCTGGCCTGCTGCGTGTTTCTGTTCTGCCTGCAAGCTAAGAATGGTTTTTACATTTGCAAATAATTGGAAAAAATAATCAAAAGAAGTACAATATTTTGTGATACCTGAAAACTATAAGAAATTAAATATATATATATATATTTCCATATATAAAAGGGGCACCTGGGTGGCTTAGTCGGTTAAACGTCCAACTCTTGATTTTGGTTCAGGTCATGATCTCACAGTTGTGGGATCGAGTATCAGGTCCAGCTCTGTGCTGGGCGTGGAAACTGCTTAAGATTCTCTCTCTTCCTCTCCCTCTGCCCCTCCTTTGCTCATGTTCTCTCTTTCTCTCCAAAAAAATGGTAAGAAATTCAACTTTTAGTGTTCATAAATAAAGTTTTATTTTGTATAGCCCCACCCACTCATTTACATCTTGTTTCTGGTTGCTTTCACTCTAGCAGGGCAATAGTTGAATAAGTGTGACAGAGATGCATGGCTCACAGAGCCTACTGCGTCCTTTGCAGAAAAAGTTTGCCAACCCCTGGCCTTGACAGAATTAATCAAACACGTGATCACACAAACAAATAGATATTTAAGCAAAGTGGGTTGGTTTGACTATTGTCTGATTTTACCCAAGTACCTTTCTCACTACCACTCACCCCCTCTAATATCCAGGCCTGTGGTAGGTAGTCTCTAAAAGATGGCCCCCAGTGAACTGGGCTTCCCAGGATTTAGATTGTTTTAGCCATCCCATCTCCTTAAATCTGGCTAGCCTATAACCTGCTTATAAGCAAGAGAATATAGCAAAAGTTACATGGTGTGGCTTTTAGACCAGATCAGAAGAAGCCTTTCACCTGGCCTCTTGGAAGGCTTGCTGTAAGATAAACCAGATATTTACCTGAGTTCACCATGCTGCAAGAAAGCCTGAGCTAGTATATGGAGAGGACATATGGGGAGAAAAATGCTTGGACAGCCTCCAGCTTTTCCAGGCATCCCAGGCTAGGGAATAGACATGAAGATGGTGAAGAAGCCATCTTGGATGTCCCACCCAGTCAAGCTTTTGATGACCAACCCCAGCTGATAGTCTACTGCAACCCCATGAGGGACCCCAAGTGAGAACTACTCAGCTGAGACTAGTCAATCCTCAGAACCATTGGAGATTGTCATGAATGTTTGTTTAAATCATAGGTTTTGGGATGTTTTTCACACAGCAGCAGAAAACTGGAACAGGGTCTGGACTTGTATTTTTGAAGGGGTATTGAAATGGGTGGGGTGGGTGAATTCCACATGTTGACGTTTGGACAGGACTTAACAAAGTCTTAGGAATGGAGAGGTAATCTGCTGGCTTTTCTATAGGCCTTTTCAGGCCTGTCCTGGAATGGAGATAAAAGTCTGCAGGCAGGACTGATCACTGGCAGGTCCACTAATATGACTGCACTGGCTACTAAAATATGGGAATATTTTCATGCCAGTTGGGAAGAATTATAACAGTAACTACAGTATGCATATCTCAGAACGTGGTTATCACAGAAACCCCATGCACTATAGTACTGAGACTGTTTTTCTGGTTTTGAGTGCTATATATGTACACACATACGCATTGTGAAAGCCTTCCTCCCATCCTGTTGAGATCATATTCATTACTCCAAGTTTTAAAGTCTTCCTAGGGATGGCAGCACTCCACAGCTGAGCTGCGATAGGGCTGCTGCATGAACCATCACTCAGTTCTTCACAGGGTCTCTATTCACCTAATGATTATCACTGTAAGAGGGAAGTCATTGAAAAATTTTGATACAATACCTAGTATCGAACCATGATTCGTTACAGGAAATAATTCAGAGAGCATGTTAGTTTGGGTTTCTCTCCAAAGCAGAGCCTGAGACAAGGATACAACAAATGTACAATTGTGTAGGGAGTGCATTTGCAAGTTGGTCCCAGAAAGCAGTATGGGAGTAGGAATGAGATGGGGCAGAAAGGGATGTCAACAGATGAGATGTCACTATATTGGTTTTCACTATGGACAACTGGGACCAGATCCTATTAGGGACACTTTGAAAAACCATGTAGAGCACACCTCAAAGTTGTCTTTCCAAAGGATGGGAGTCTGGGTGGCACTGTTTCCCTGTGATGCCTGGTTACCACTGTCTGAAGTTGGCCTCTGGGGTATCTGCCCTTGGGTACTTCCAAGCTGTGTCTGCACAAGGGTTGGGTGAACTCCTGTGGCTTTGGAGAAAGCACCAAGGCAGGAAAGTGAAGAGATCAACAGACACTTGTGTTGGGATGCTGATGGTGTCCACGGGAGCCAACTACCTCAGCTGCAACTGAAATCAGAGGGAGGCCCAGGGGAGGAGGCATGGGGTGCCTGGAGAATCTTCCCTAGATAGTGACAGCTGCATCAAACACACGAACACAGCAATTGTTACAACCCAACAAATGCTTTGGCAATTGTTACAATGAGTTATTGACTGACTCATACTATAACTTGTGTTCATGGCAAACAGTTTCATACTCTAATTTAGATAACCTCAACAATAAAGGAATCTTTTTAATTTTTGATTTATATATTGGTTTATATACTAGTAAATATTAACATCAGATTGCCAAATCTTTGAAGTACACTCCTGGCTGTATGCTGCTGCTCCCTCCCGGGCTCCCTGGTGCTGGCCAAGGATAAGCCTTGGAAGTGTCCTGATGTCAACTCTACTTTTCCTCTTTACCTCGTCCCCAGGTTACAGCATCAGCTCTGCTCTCCCTCCACCTGCATCCTCACAACCTGCCCTTTGAATTCTTATAAGCTTCTATTGGAAGATGAAAAACTGAGCATGAAATGTTTCTTGCTCTTGTCACTCCCTGTATAAAAATCCTGCTTGTCCTTGAAAAAAAATGAATGCATCTGATTAGGGAAAAGGTCATGTGTAAGTTGTGGAGGGAAAAAATTAATATTTCAAGTTATTATCACACTGCACTAACACTTGTGGTAAGCGCTGTGAAGGCAAAGTACAGGATGTTAAGAAAAAATGTACTGAGGATGACTGGCTGGGAAATCAGGGAATGCTGCTGAAAAGGGACTTTTCAGTTAAGATCTAAGGGATGAGAAGAGATTAGGCAAAGACCAGGGAAGAAATTTGAGGAAGAGAGAACAGCATGTGTGAAGGCCCTGGGGCCTCTAAGTAAGGATCTGAAAGAAAGCCAGAAGTGTGGATAAAGATGGCAAATGGGATACATGAACACACTTTGCTTTTTTCTTAAAATTACAGAAGCTTTCTCCTGAATGAGAATAAAGGGAAAACCTAGGATTATAGTTGTTCATCAGATGTAGGAGCCCATGCAAGGGAAATGTCTTGTATAGCCATTGTCATGAACTTAGTTGTTTGAGAGTAAGGCGAAGATGTTTACACACTAATGGAGAGTGTAGAGCTGACTTAGTGATAAGAAAATCAAGCCAATGGGAAAAAATGACAATTATATTTTATTATTTTTAAAAACTTTTAGCATTTTTATTCATTTTTGAGAGACAGAGAGAGACAGGGCGTAAGCAGGGGAGGGGCAGAGAGAGAGGGAGACAGAATCTGAAGCAGGCTTCAGGCTCTGAGCTGTCAGCACAGAGCCCAACAAGGGGCTCAAACCCATGAACCCAGAGATCACGACCTGAGCCGAAGTCCTACACTTAACCGACCTCCAGACGCCCCAAAAATGACAACTATTAACTCCAGGCAAAGTAAAATTTATTCAAGAAAGGAAAAGTAATGTTTGATACAACTTGGCTCAGCTATAAAAATGTTTGCGTAGCCTCAGAAATGTAAACACAGGGTATTGTCTAACCACAATTATCAGGTAGTCGTGTTGAGAAGACAAGGGAATGGGAAGGACACTGTTGGGGGCGGGATGAGAGAACAGCAGCAGAGAATGAATTCTTACCTTGCATAGTAAGAACTCAATAGAATAGTATGCTTACAATAAAATAGGGAGCACCTGGCTGGCTTAGTCAGTAGAGCATGCAACTCTTGATCTCAGGGTTGTGAGTTTGAGCCCCACATTGGGTGAAGAGATTACTTTAAAAAAAGTTTTTAAAAATGAATAATAAATAAAAAATAAATAAAGACAAAAAAAAAGGGTGTCTGGCTGGCTCAGAGAGTAGAGCATGCAACTCTTGGGGTGGTAAGTTCAAGCCCCACATTGGGCTTTGAAGTTACTTAAAAATAAGTAAGTAAATAAGTAAATACTTAAAAGTATGGTATTTAGAATTGTGAGCACAAAATTCCAAAGAATCAGCTAAAAGTTTTAAGGGGTTGCCCTTGGGGAGATGGAAGTTATGGGAGGAGAGGCATGTGATATTTGTTCAGATGGGGCCATTACGAACTTCACAGAAATTTCTTTCTTTCTTCTATAAGTGTATTATAACTTGAATTGAAAATAAAATCCACACACTGGTAGGAGTATCTGGAGGAAGCAGGCAGCAGCCTGAGTAGAGTCATAAGTGGGAGGTGGGATCTTCCAGGCCATATTATGAATCTTAAGGACAATAGGAAGCAAGTGAAGGAAAGATATTTTCAAAGGGGAAACTGCATAACCTGTTTTATATTTTAGAAAGGTTCCTTTTGCTGTTCTCTATTCAAGAACAGATAGAAAGAGGAAGCCAGAGTGGATATGGGGAGACCAGATTGTCATGTGAGAGAGGAGGCTGGCTTGGATGAGAGTTGGAGAGAAGTGGAAAAAATTCAAGTGGGTCTTTGGAAGTCGAAGTCTATAGTAAATAATTCCAGAGGGGTGTAAGAGGAGGAATGAGAGATTTTTCTTGATTAAAAACCACCATAAGCAACTTCAAAAATTATAGTTAATAACTCTAAAATTATTCCATTGATAAACCGTTCAGATTATGTAACATTGCAAATAGGCAGATATATTCATTTTGGGCTGAGTGCTTCTGGAAAATATGCCGGCTAGCCCCTTCGTGGCCTTGCATCCAACAATCCTATTTTCTTCAATTAAGCAGCTATTTCAAAGCCATGTCATCTGTTTACCATTAATGCATCCTAACACAGCCATCCGTGGATCAACAGCAGAGACCATCTAGAAAGGCTACATTATACTTGTGCAATTTTTATATGCTTTTTCATATGCATGTACATTTCAATTCCAAGCCAACATCTTTAAAGTGAAATATCACAGGGAAAATAAAATGACAGTAAATTTAACTTTACAGGGGAAAAATGTATTGGACCTCATATTACTTAAACATCAATGTTCTTTTTCTGACTTTTGCTTTACTCAGATGTTCAAAGTGAAGGACTTTGCAGTCCTTCTTTGCAACTCCCACATGGACATTTCTGTATACTTCCAGGCGAACTGGCAGTTTCTCCTTGCCATGACTTAAAAGTGTCCCAATATTTGCTAACCAAATTTGGGTGTCATTTTCCTTCCATAACAGTCCTTTTCCTTTCCCCAGGGGTAGAAAGAGATGCTGAGGTGTTCTGAGAAACAATTAATTTAAAAAGAAAAAGAAAAGGTGAGTGAAATAAGTCCCTTTAAGCTCAGTCCTCTCCATAAAGGCACCTTGACTCTGTCCTAGTCACTTGATTTGCTGACTCATGAAGCAGCCAAACATGTCACAAAAACAAGCAGCAGTTTGTGTGTCTGAGATTTAAAACCAAAGCCCACAAGTGATCAGAATGAGGTGAATGGAGTTTGCTCATTCTTAGTGATCTTTTTTGGTCCAGTTTGCTTTGCATCCTTATCTGGAACAGTTTCAATTGTTGACAGAGAGTGGAACTGGCAGAAAGATTGGGCAGAATCTCCTTGTGTTTTGTAGGGAACTGTTTCTAGCCCAGGGCCCCAAAACTACTCGGTTGGCTCTTTGTAACCCTTTCCTCACCAAGCCTTCAGAAGAATGTAAGAAATATCTGTCATTCAGCATTCAGATTTAGCAGTTGTTAATATTTTCCCATACTTGCTTTGTATCTTTTGTGTCAGGAAATGTAACGTCACAGATACTGACTGCTGAAGCCCACTTTGTCTCTCTCCAGGTTCCCATTTTATCTCTATTTTTCTCCAGAGGTAATCACTGTCTTGAGGCTTAGGTCAATCTTCTTATCCATGTTTTATCGTTTTACTATATTATGTATATATCTGTAAGAAATATGTATGACAGTCCGGAGCTTTTAAAAACCTGCCATAAATGGTTTTAGGCTCCACATTTCATCCTACAACTTGCTTTTTTCAATCAACAATTTGTTTTTGATGTTTATGTATTTTGATATAGGTAGCCCTAATTTACTTATTTTCATTGCTATACAGTGCTTTGATGGGTAAAAACACCCATCCCCTGTTTCTGATGAAAATTTAGGTTCTTTTCATCCTTTTACAAACAACTTTGCAATGAATATGGTAGATTACATTAATATACTCAATTCTTTGCATGCCTGGGTGGCTCAGTCAGTTAAGCCTATTACTCTTGATTTCAGCTCAGGTCATGATCTCACAGTTTGTGGGTTTGAGCCCCGCGTCCGGTTCTGCACTGACAGTGAGGAGCCTGCTTGGGATTCTTTCTCCCTCTCCTTCTCTCTCTGCCCCTCCCTCACTCACATGTGTTCTCTCTCTCTCTCAAAATAAATAAACATTAAAAAAATAGACTCAATTCTTCACTGATCCCTGAAACCATGTCCTTTGCCAGATGACTTTGGAGTTACTCCTACTAGAATGTATTTTTCTGTTTGGCCCTGCAACTTGCTTTGTCCAGTGGAATGTTAGGAGGCATAATATGATCGAAGACTTGGAAAGAAACTGTGTTGTTGGGTTGGTGCTCTTACATCTTTGTCACTGCCATGAGAACATGCCTAAACCACTAACTAGACCTAGGAGGAAGATGGTTGAAGTGGGTCAGAGGAGCGCGGCCTGGTGGAGGCCAGCTTATATCAGCTGACACCCACATGGGTGTGAACCACCCCAGCTGACAGGAACAAAGTCACCTACCTCAGCTAATCTCCACCCAACCTACAGATGCACGAGCCCAATACACGGTTCTTCTTGAATGCCATGGAGATGTTGTAGTCTTTGTTCCACAACAATGTCTAATTAATATGGTAGATACCCTTGTAAATAAAAGGAGAGTTCTAAGATTTTTACTTAGAAGTGGAATTGCTGGATTACCAGGGATATGAATTTTCATCTATTTGTGCTAGATAATTCCTAAATTCCAAGCGATTTGACTAGTTTACATACACCTCTACCTGTGGTAGATCTCATTTTCCTACATTCTTACTAACACTTGTTATTTTGTCTATCTTTTCTCGTTTCTTCCTACATTTCCTTACTTTCCTTACTTTCTGTACTTCAGTCAGCCCAGCTTGGGCTCAAGACATGTGAGTCAAAAAGCCATCTTGAAAATGGGTTCTCCAGCCCCAGCTGTTCCTGCCACAAACCATTCAGATCACTCCCTCTTGTGTGAGCTGTCCCAGGTGAAGCCTCAGATACCGTGGAGCAGAGAATGTGATCTCCTTTGCCCTTTCTGAATTCCCAACCCATAGAATCCACAAGCATAATAAAATGGTTGTTGCTTGTAACTATTTATTTTTCCAAACAGAAAGGGAGGGAGGCAAACCATAAAAGACACTTAAATACAGAGAACAAACTGAGGGTTCATAGGGGGTGAGAGGGGAAAATGGGTGATGGGCATTGAGGAGGGTGCTTATTGGGATGAGCACTGGGTGTTGTATGTAAGCCAATTTGACAAATTATATTAAAAAAAAGATCCTTGTAAGTTTGGGTTGCTCTGAATCCAAATAAAGAGAAGTTTCAAAAAAATAAATAAATAAAATGGTTGTTGCTTTATAGCGCTGAGTTTGTGGGTGGCTTGTTAGGCTGTCATACATAAAAGGAACAGTGGATCATCTCAGCCTGGTGTGGGACCCTTTTAGCCCCAACTGCAGTGCAGGGGTTGACCTCCGGCTGCCTCTGTCTGCTTGTGCACCCAGACCTTGGCTCTTGGGTTCCTGCTTTGAGTTACTGTTTCATCTCTTATCCAAGAAAACTTTTGGTTTTGGTTTCGAACTGTCTTTTCTTTTCTTTTTTTTTTTTTTAGATTTTATTTTTAAGTAACCTCTACACCCAATATGGGTCTCAAACTTAACAACCCTGAGATCAAGGGTTACGTGTTCCACCTACTGAGCCATCCAAGAGCCCCAGTCTTGATGTACCTTTTACTCTTTTCAAGGGCTCCTGGGTGCTGGGTGGTTCAGTCGGTTAAGTGTTTGACTCTTGACTTCAGCTGAGGTCGTGATCTCATGGTTTGTGAGTTTGAGCCCCACATGGGCTCTGTGCTGACAGTGCAGAGGCTGCCTGGGATTCTTTCTCTCTCCCTCTTTCTCTGCCCCTCCCCCACTCGCTCTCGCATGCTCTCTCTCTCTCTCTCTCTCTCTCTCTCAAAGATGAATAAATAAACTTTTAAAAAATAAATACTCTTTTCATATGTTATCTCTCATTGTTGTGTGCCTGGAGGTTTCAAATCAAACTTACAGTGCTGACTTGCCTGCTTGTCAAGTGTTTTTAGTAAAAGATCTCATCGAGCATACAGCCCATCAGGCTCATCATTTCTTCAAAATATTGAATAGCACCCATTGTGTGTAAACACTTTTCTAGACATACTGGAGGATATCAAGAAAAGTCAGAGATGATCCCTGCTCTCAAAGAGCTTATAGTCTGCTAAGGACAAGATATACATAAATAACTACAATATCACACAGATTCATAAACCGTATGAGTAAAATGATGAAGATACAGAAAAAGTACTACCATTCAAAGATGATAAATAAACCAAAATAAACCAAGTCGGTGTAGTATAGGAAACAGACTGGGCCATCTGCTCCCATGTGTCTCTGCTCTCTTGGAGAGGCCCATCTACCATGCTTTTACCTCTCCTGTGGCTATTACCACTGCACACGTGACTGGTAAACTGGTATCTCTGCTCTGGACTCCACAAAAATCTTCCTCTCACTTTCCTGCCTCTGGTCCAAGCCTCCACATTCTACCAGGTGCGTGGATGTGAAATCTCAGAATTGACTCTCATTCTTCTTCTTGCTTTCTCCTCCATCTAGGAAGTTCTCACCCCATCGGATGTTCCCTCAGACTATCTTCTGTGTGTATTTATCCACCAGTGTGGGTTGCCATCTGCTCACGTGAACATTACTGCATGAAAAAAATGTGGCATCTCTAACTCTAAACTTTCATATTTCTCATCCTTCCTGCACGTTTGGGCCAGGTTCTCTTCCTTTAAGGAGATGACACTTTTGTTATGGTACTTTTATTATGTTTCTTCTCTGGCTTCAAAACTTTTAGAATGTCCCTCTTTTCTTTTTTTTTTTTTTTTAAGTTTATTTATTTCAGAGAGAGAGAGAGGAAGAAAGAGAGGGAGGGGCATAGAGAGAGAATCCCAAGCAGGCTCTGTGCTGTCAGTGCAGTGCTCCACACAGGGCTGGAACTCACAAAGTGTGAGATCATGACCTGAGCCAAAATCCAGAGTCAGGTGCTTCACCAACTGAGCCACCCAGGTGCCCCGAACATCCTTATTTTCTATTGTATCTCATTTAAACTTTTTATCTGGATCCCAATTCCTTCCTCAAATCAGCCACACTCTGAGGAGGGCATGCTATTTCCTTAATTATATTGGGACCATCTCCCCATTGTCCTGAGTGCTTATTTTCATAGTCAGAACGTTTTCCACGTTGCCCATTGTCTGGAAGGCTCTTGCTCACTGTTACTTTTTGTTAAGCACTTTTTCTTCATCAGATCCCATTATATAATATTCCTTGTCCTTTGAAATTTTCAAATGAAAAAACTGCTGAAAGAAATGAGGGTGCTGTCATATGGAGAAATGGTGAAGCATGGCCTGTGAGGAGGAGCATGAGAGAAATGTCAAGTGGTATCCATAAGACCCCCCCAGAAGGAGTCTGGGCAGGTGCTATTGTCCCCATTTCCTAGATCAGTTGAGGTCCAGGGGAGTTGATTTATTTATTCAGGGTCACAAAGCTATCTTGTGTCTGAATGAGGCCTAAAGCTCACAGCTTCTCATTCTGAACCCAGAAGAGTTTCCATAACACAGCAGAGTTAGACATTGTATGTACAGCCAGTGGGTAGAAGTTTTCTGAGGATAGATTTCTGCTCACAATGAGAAATAACTTTTAACAGTTAGAGTTATATAAGAGCTGAATGAGTGACTTTATTTATTTTTTTTAAGTTTATTTATTTATTTTGAGAGAGAGAGAGCATGGGCAGAGTGAAAGGGAGAGAAAGAATCCCAAGCAGGCTCCACATGATGGGTGCAGAGCCCAACACGTGACTTGAACTCACAAACTGTGAGATCATGACCTGAGCTGAAGCCAAGAGTTGGACGCTTAACTGGCTGAGCCACCCAGGTGTCCCGAATGACTTTATTTTAAAAATGAGTTCTGCATAGGAGAAACAAAGATAGGACGATAGAGAGAGGGTCCCTGTTGGGAAGCAAGGGGATGTGACAGCTATGATCATTTTGAAGGGTAAAATTCTGTTATTCCTAGCTTGTTTGCAGGTGCTGCTTTTACCTGGCTCACTGGAGTGGGGAAGGGAGGGAAGAGGGATGGAAGTTATTGTTTGTTTAATAAGTATTATAGGTGACATCCTAAGGGATTTATAATTTCATTTGATCAGCAACATCCACATCAACTTAGTAGAAAAGGTTTTTACCACCATCCCAAATTTTCAAAAAAAAAAAAAAATTCAAGGTTAAGAGAGCCTAATAAATTTGTCTAAGACCACATGGCTGATAAGTGGAGAAAATGGGATTCAAGCCAAGCAGAGGGAAGTCAGTGAGGTCAGGTATTTGTTTCCCTAGCTCCCTCCATGTGGGAGTCTCCAAGGCTGGCTGCTTCTCTGGACCAGAGGGTTCCTGTCAGGCACCCTCCCTAAGGTTCATTTCTTTTTATCACATCTTACTGCACATGGTGGGACCTAAAAATGCCTATTATATGATTACCTGATAAAGGGGTCAGATAAATAGACAAAGAGAATTAAGTCAGTGTACCAGGAGGTCAGAATTGTATTGCTTTTGACCAAAGTTTGCTGCCTGACGTATGGAGCAAGAGTGGATGTCAAGGAATATTTACGATACCATACACAATTCAACAATAAAAAAGTATAATCATGGGAGACATTTAGAATCCTTACCATACCTTAAAGGTATTCTTGACCAAACATGGATATGTCTGAAGTAGCATTAACTCTAAGTACAATGTAACTGGAGCCTGTGGTAAGTAATATAGACAGATAGATAGATGATAGAGATAGATAGATATAGATACATATATAGAAGAGCTTGTGTTAAAGGGCTTGTGACTCCTTTTTCCTGGTACTCTTGTGGACTAGATCGTTCTTAAATTACTTTCAAGAAACTTTGGTTTGAGTATAGATATGTGGAACAAATTAAGAGATAGTATCAAATGTCTGCTACTCAAGTGTTTCCATGTATTTATGTTCACTTGTCTTGAGACATTCTCTGGCATCTGCCTTCAGTTATGGCTGCTTTGGATGTGGAGTGCTGGAGAGATGTGCCTGGCCAGGTGGTTTTATCTACCATGATTATCTTTAATCTTGGAAAATATGGTATCCAAAATAGCTATCCTGAGGGACATGGAGTTTTGATTGAAGATACACTCATATAAACTGGTGCATACTGCAAAAACGACCCGTATGTGACTTGAAGTAATTTTGTGTTTAAAACCAAAATGATTCTCCGGCTAGATATCATCAGCTGATGGCTCTCCTAGGAAACTTGAACTGGGGGACTTTTATTATGGTCACATGAGGGTGGGGTGTGGTGGAGCAGAGCAGAATCTCTGCCCATGTTATGGTGTTGGAGCAGGGAAGAGAGGTGCCCAATGTAAAAACTTTGCAGGTAAAACGTTCTTTATGGTTTCCAAGCTTGAATTGCATGTATCATTCCAGATTCAAGCCCCTGTTGCATAAGAAGTATAAACTGCTCTGGATGAATTTTAGCACAAAGGTGACTATGTGGTTAATGTTAGGAGAACTAGCACTTTAGCTGGGCTTCTGACTGAGGGATTGTAGTTTTTACTCTTTTGGTGTAAGCTCCAGGAAAAGTGTGTGTGTGTGTGTGTGTGTGTGTGTGTGTGTGTGTGTGAGTGTGTTGAAGTAAACCCTACATATTTAAAGTGCTAACAGTGAGTATTTGAATACCCGTCCTTGTCTGTCTGATATTAAATACCAGATTGGTTTTCTAAATGATCACTCTGGTTTGTGACTTTTGAAATAATCATAGAGTTTGGAAAGTAGGCAATCAAAGTCTACAAAATTAAAATAAAATAGGTTATATAGTCAGCAGACAGAAGAATAAAGATGCCTTGAAATCTAATTGAGGGAGGGAACAATTGGGCTTAGAGACATCTTAATTATGTCATGAAGCTAGAAATTAAATGTGAGAGCCAGGGATTTAGTACAATGCTGAATGTCTTATGTTTACCCTTCCAGATTTACTTTCTACCTCTTTCTGCCCTGCTCTGTGCCTCTGGACTCTGACAAGTATGGAGCATGTTAACAGGTTCCTTGGTCCTCTGGCTTCCAGTTGGGTTAGGTCAACAGGAAGCACAGGAAGGAGACTGTAGGAAGCAGGTATTTATTCGGCTGTTTTCTTCGTATGGGATACCCAAAAAAGTGATGGGAGGTCTAAGCTCCTGTCAGGAGGCCCTGCCTACATAGCCCACCTGTTCTCACCAAGCCCTGCCTACCCTGCTCCTTCAAGTCTAGGGGTGGTGAATCCCACCCCTAGGTGGGATGCTAGCCTGGGTGATGAGTGCTACATTATTCCTTATGCTTTTGCTCCTTTTGTTAATAGCCCCTTTATTAAACTCTTCTCAAATAATCTTTTTTTTTTCCCATACGTTCTCTGCTTCCTGTGTAATTTTAGCCCTTGAGCCATCAAAATAAACAGAAAGAAAGGGGGGAGGAAGGGAAAGAAGAAAGAAAGAAAGAAAGAAAGAAAGAAAGAAAGAAAGAAAGAAAGAAAGAAAGAAAGAAAGAAAGAAA
>NW_024412395.1:78927601-78978154 GCF_014898765.1 Herpailurus yagouaroundi | reverse complement strand
AAAGAAAGAAAGAAAGAAAGAAAGAAAGAAAGAAAGAAAGAAAGAAACAGGGTGTGTTTATGAAGTTGCTAAAGCAGAGTAAAAGACATCTGTGAATGTTAGCGCCTCTGAAAATTTCAGAGGGCTGAGTCAAAGGCAATGGGTGAGCACTGAGGAAACATCAGGAAATCTCAGAGGTGCCTTTGTACTTTACTGCACTAAATAACCAAGAGGTAAGCGCTGGTCACTTGATAATTGTCCTCCCCCGAGACTAGCTTGTTCTCGAGGTGGATGCTATTGGATTTCTCTCAGGCTTTGTGCTTGTTCGATATCTGTTTGTCACACAGCTTGGAGGTTTATTGGGCAATAGGGGCCTGGGTTTTTTTCCCTTTTAATTATTGAGGCAATAGTTTTTCTTTTCTGGCTAAATTGGGTGTCCAGGATTTGAACCCAACAGGGTAGAAATTTACTAAATAATTCTGGAGAAAATGTATCCTTCTGGAAGGCCTTACCTGAGGGAAAAGATCATTTTGTTTCTTTCCTGTTGAAACAGAAGACCTGAGGTAAATTAAGTGTCTATTAAAACATGGACAAATCTGAGGGGAAAAATCCACTTTAATAAGCTATTTATTTGAAGACTAAATCTTAGTAATAACATATTTCAATGTGTCTGTGTGTGTGTGTGTGTGTGTATGTGTGTGTATGTGTGTTTACCATGGTTTCATGGGTAATTTATAGAATGGTTTAGGCTAGGTAATTTGGTCTTTAAAGAAGTCAACAAATTATTTAGGGTCCAATTAGTGCAAGGCCTTGTCTAAGGCAAAAGAGATCCAGTTGTTGATTAAGATAGGCAAGATTCTTGCCCTCAGAGGGCCTGCATGCTGGCTGACACGTGGATGGCCAAGCAAAAGCCACTACCCCTACATGTAATGTGAAGTGAACTTTTATTGTAGCTTAGCCTTGACAGGTCATACAGGATTTATCAAACACTGATTTTTTTCATCATTCCTCTGAGTGACTTCAACATTTTTTTGTTTTTAATTAGCAGCATTTTTTTTAGGTTTATTTATTTTGAGAGAGACAGAGACAGTGAGAACAAGAGAGGGTCTGAGTGAGAGGGAGAACCTCAAGCAGGCTCTGCACTGTCAGTGCAGAGCTGGATGAGGAGCTCGAACCCACGAAACTGTGAGATCATGACCTGAGCCGAAATTAAGAGTTGGAAGCTTAACGGACCAAGCCACCTAGGTGCCCTGGCGTCAACCTTTTCCATCTTGCTTTCTGAGCTTTATATTTTTGTCACATCTTTTAGAGGGTTACTGTGTTAATAGCAACTTCACCCAGCTGGATAGTTTGCATTAAATACTTGTTACCCCTCTCTGGACTGCATGCTTAGGGGTAAGATGATGTGCGTTCAGTCTTTTGTCTGGGTGAATGCTCAGTTTGTGAATACTTCCTGATGACAATACCAGGCAGCTAAGTATCCAGGAAGGACAATAACTTTCCAGTTTTCAACGAACAAGATGAGCCCCCAAGCCATATCTGGTAGGAATCCTCAGGTATACTTTCTTCTGCATCTTTCTTTGACTGGAGAGGCGTTCTGTTTTGCCTTCAAAAGGACTTTTATGAGCCAGATGTTCAATTCATATTGTATTTTGTGACTTTGGAAAGAAAGCTGAGCACCTGGACAAATGCTAGGAGGAGGAAATGTTTAAAAAATGGTAACAAAATGCCCAATTTATACAATCCATTGAAAGCACGCAAGGCACCAGTGTGTGATGAGTCCTCCATTGTTAGATCAAACAAAGCAGAAAAAACTTGCTTTGTCTTTGTCACTAATGAGATATTTCTATACAGCTGGAGTCTTTTTGAAGACCTCAAAGAAACCACACTTTATAAAAAATGCTATTTTACTTAAAAAAAAAAAAAGACCAAGCAAGATTCCATTGTCTAAAAGACACTGAAAATACATTCATTCTAAAAAATTCTTCTAATTTAGGAGTGAATTGCAGTCCAGATTAAGTCCTAGAGTTGGTCTGAATAGTTCAGTCTAACTGTTCTGTAACTGTAAACCCTATGGTCGCCATCAGCTGGGAGATAAAATTTAAGTGGGCACAGCGTTTTGTCTGCTCTACACTCCTCTTTTTCTTTCCCTTTCATGACCTTGTTATCTATAACCATCTATTAAACACTGAGTTCAGAAAACACTTTCACAATGAGATGGAAATGACTAGGTAGGTTCAGCAGAGTATGTGGCCTTTAACTGAAGGCAAAGGAGTAAATCTCCACCAGGGAAGTAGAGCACCAGGGGGTAGAGGAGGGAAATGCGGGACAGTGATCCTTTCTCGATGTTCCGCAGCATCAAGGGGTTGATAGATGCTACACCAACCACCACTGCCCACATTGTGGGCAGGGAGGGCGATGGTGGTCAGGATGGGGTGCAGCTACAATTGTCATACATGCTGGTTTTCAAAGAAGCATGCTTCCCAGTCCTTCTGGGATGGAACACTAAGCCTTGCATCTGATCTAAGTATTTTAGAATAAAGAAAAATGGAATTAAGAACCTCCCAACTCTGCTTCCTATTTCCGGGCTATGTCTGCATGTGTTCATATTCTAATGTAGCAAGTCTGGCTCATCCGTTTCTCCTTTGGAGTAGAAAAGAATGCCTGTGTGTGGATGTCAGAGAATGACCTGCTGACAAAGGATGGAGACAGTTACCAACTGTAACGTGTTACCAACTGTTACAGACATGGCCTCTCTAGAGTCAGGCTGCTTGGGTTCAATTCTTAACTCTTCATTTATTAGCTGTGTAACATTGGGCAAATTAATTAAATTTTCTGTGCTTTAGTTTCTTTGGCTGTAAAATAGGGAACATATTTGTATTGATGCCATGTAGTTGTGAGTTATTTATGTGAAGTATTTAGAACATTTCCCAGGACACAGGAAGCATTGTATAAGTGGTAATAATGGTAACAGTTTAAAAATTATTACGGGGCACCTGGGTGGCTCAGTCAGTTAAGAGTCTGACTTCAGCTCAGGTAATCATCTCTGTTCAAGCCCTGCATCAAGCTCTGCACTGATGGTAAAAGCTTCCTTGGCATTCTCTCTCTCTCTCTCTCTCTCTCTCTCTCTGCTCTTCCCCCCACTTGTGCTTTCTCTGTCTCTCAAAATAAACTTTAAAAAAATATTATGATTTTATTATTAATGAAGGCCTTGTTGACTACTGTAAAGTCCAACATTTTAATTATTTTTTCTCTGAGATTCTAGAATCCCCATCCTGAGAGGCTCCTTTTGCTGTATTCTCTGGCAACACCCCAACACTGGAGGAGCCCAGCTGCTCTCTCCTGATGCTATAGCTGTTACCTGGGCTACTGAACTCTGCCAAAGGACACATCACAGTGCAATAGATCTGTGTCACCACACATTTATGAGCACCAATTTCAAAAGGCCTCTTCAAACCACCCAGAATTGTGTTTCTCACCCTCTTTCTTCACAAGATCTGTCAAACCTTACCCCATCTTTTCCAGTCTCCAGCTCCCCATGTCCTTCACTCATTCTCAGCTGAGAATCTTGCTCCCCATTTCGCAGGGAAAGAGTTGTGAGAATGAAGTGCCTCTGACTCTGTCTCCACATCTACACGTCCACTGGCATCTCTTGTACTGGAAGAGATGCCCTTTCTTCCTCCAGTCTGTACAGGACCCCTCTCTACCAGTTCCTCGGGGCTGGCACCATCTATCATTCATTTTTTCCCCATATTTGCAATATGTGTTTCTCTACCTGTTCCTTTTTCTATCCACACCTAGAGAAGCTCAAGTCTGTTACACACACACACACACACACACACACACACACACCTACCTGTCCTTATTCCCATGCAACCTTTCAGTCAAGGCCCAAGAAACCTCACTCTTCTTGTTCACAACAAAACTTTTTTTTTAATATTAAATGTACAATTTATTTTTTTTAATTTAATTTTTTAAATTTACATCCAAATTAGTTAGCATATGGTGCAACAATTATTTCAGGAGTAGATTCCTTAATGCCCCTTACCCATTTAGCCCACCCCCCTCCCACACCCCGTCCAGTAACCCTCTGTTTGTTCTCCATATTTATGAGATTCTTCTGTTTGTCCCCTTCCCTGTTTTTATATGATTTTTGTTTCCCTTCCCTTATGTTCATCTGTTTTGTCTCTTAAAGTCCTCATATGAGTGAAGTCATATATTTGTCTTTCTCTGACTAATTTCACTTAGCATAATACCCTCCAGTTGCATCCATGTAGTTGCAAATGGCAAGATTTCATTCTTTTTGATTGCCATACCACATCTTCTTTATCCATTCATCCATCGATGGGCATTTGGGCTCTTTCCATATGTTGGCTATTGTTGATAGTGCTGCTATAAACATTGGGGTGCATGTGTCCCTTCGAAACAGCACACCTGTATCCCTTGGATAAATACCTAGTAGTGCAATTGCTGGGTCATAGGGTAGTTCTATTTTTAGTTTTTTTGAGGAACCTCCATACTGTTTTCCAGAGTAGCTGCACCAACTTGCATTCCCACCAGCAATGCAAAGGAGATCCTCTTTCTCTGCATCCTTGCAGAGAATCTATTGTTGCCTGAGTTGTTAATTTTAGCCATTCTGACAGGTGTGAGGTGGTATCTCCTGGTGGTTTTGATTTGTATTTCCCTGATGATGAGTGATGTTGAGCATTTTTTCATGTGTTGGTTGGCCATCTGGATGTCTTCTTTGGAGAAGTGTCTATTCATGTCTTTTGCCCATTTCCTCACTGGATTATTTGTTTTTGGGGTGTTGAGTTTGATAAGTTCTTTATAGATTTTGGATACTAACCCTTTATCTGATATGTCATTTGCAAATACCTTCTCCCATTCTGTCAGTTGCCTTTTAGTTTTGCTGATTGTTTCCTTCCCTGTGCAGAAGCTTTTTGTTTTGATGAGGTCCCAACAGTTCATTTTTGCTTTTGTTTCCCTTGCCTCCGGAGACGTGTTGAGTAAGAAGTTGCTGCAGCCAAGATCAAAGAGGTTTTTGCCTGCTTTCTTCTCGAGGATTTTGATGGCTTCTTGTCTTACATTGAGGTCTTTCATCCACTTTGAGTTTATTTTGGTATATGGTGTAAGAAAGTGGTCCAGGTTCCTTCTTCTGCATGTCGCTGTCCAGTTTTCCCAGCACCACTTGCTGAAGAGGCTGTCTTTATTCCATTGGGTATTCTTTCCTAATTTATCAAAGATTAGTTGGCTATACGTTTGTGGGTCCATTTCTGGGCTCTCTATTCTGTTCCATTGATCTGAGTGTCTGTTCTAATGCCAGTACCATACTGTCTTGATGATTACAGCTTTGTAGTATAGCTTGAAGTCTGGGATTGTGATGCCTCCTGCTTTGGTTTTCTTTTTCAAGATTGCTTTGGCTATTTGGGGTCTTTTCTGGTTCCATACAAATTTTAGGATTATTTGTTCTAGCTCTGGGAAGAATGCTGGTGTTACTTTGATAGGGATTGCATTGAATGTGTAGATTGCTTTGGGTAGTGTCAACATTTTAACAATATTTGTTCTTCCTATCCAGGAGCATGGAATATTTTTTTCCATTTCTTTGTGTCTTCTTCAATTTCTTTCATAAGCTTTCTATAGTTTTCAGTGTATAGATTTTTCACCTCTTTGGTTAGATTTATTCCTAGGTACTTTATAGTTTTTGATGCAATTGTAAATGGGATCGATTCCTTGATTTCTCTTTCTGTTGCTTCATTGTTGGTGAATAGGAATGCAACCGATTTCTGTGCATTGATTTTATATCCTGTAACTTTGCTGAATTCATGAATTAGTTCTAGCAGCTTTTTGGTGGAATCTTTTGGGTTTTCCATATAGAGTATCATGTCATCTGCAAAGAGTGAAAGTTTGACCTCCTCCTGGCCAATGTGGATGCCTTTTATTTCTTTGTGTTGTCTGATTGCAGAGTCTAAGACTTCCAATACTGTGTTGAATAACAGTGGTGAGAGTGGACATCCCTGTCTTGTTAGGGGGAAAGCTGTCAGTTTTTCCCCATTGAGGATGATATTAGTGTTGGGTTGTTCATATATGGCTTTTATGATCTTGAGGTATGCTCCTTCTATCCTTATTTTCTTAAGGGTTTTTATCAAGAAAGGATGCTGTATTTTGTCAAATGCTTTCTCTGCATCTATTGAAAGGATCAGATGGTTCTTGTCCTTTCTTTTATTGATGTGATGAATCATGTTGTTTTGTGGATATTGAACCAGTCCTGCATCCCAGGTATAAAATCCCACTTGGTCGTGGTGAATAATTTTTTTAGTGTATTGTTGGATCTGCTTGGCTAATATCTTGTTGAGGATTTTTGCATCCATGTTCACCAGGGAAATTGGTCTATAGTTCTCCTTTTTAGTGGGGTCTCTGGTTTTGGGATCAAGGTAATGCTGGCTTCATAGAAAGAGTTTGGAAGTTTTCTTTCCATTTCTATTTTTTGGAATAGCTTCAAGAGAATAGGTGTTAACTCTTCCTTAAATGTTTGGTCGAATTCCCCTGGAAAGCCATCTGGCCCTGGACTCTTGTTTTTTGGCAGATTTTTGATTACTAATTCTATTTCCTTACTGGTTATGGGTCTGTTCAAATTTTCCATTTCTTCCTGTTTCAGTTTTGGTAGTGTATATCTTTCTAGGAATTTGTCCATTTCTTCCAGATTGCCCATTTTATTGGCGTGTAATTGCTCATAATATTCTGTTATTATGGTTTTTATTTCTGCTATGTTCGTTGTGATCTCTCCTCTTTCATTCTTGATTTTATTTATCTGGGTCCTTTCCTTTTTCTTCTTGACCAAACTGGCTAGTGGTTTCTCAATTTTGTTAATTCTTTCAAAGAACCAGCTTCTGGTTTCACCAATCTGTTTTATTTTATTTTATTTTTGGTTTCTATAGCATTAATTTCTGCTCTAATCTTTATTATTTCTTGTCTTCTGCTGGTTTGGGGTTTTATTTGCTGTTTTTTTTTTCCCAGATCTTTAAGGCATAAGGTTAGATTGTATATCTGAGATCTTTCTTCCTACTTTAGGAAGGCCTGGATTGCTATATACTTTCCTCTTATGACCACCCTTGCTGC
This sequence comes from Herpailurus yagouaroundi, assembly GCF_014898765.1. Taxonomy (NCBI): domain Eukaryota; kingdom Metazoa; phylum Chordata; class Mammalia; order Carnivora; family Felidae; genus Herpailurus; species Herpailurus yagouaroundi. Next base: position 78,971,059 of record NW_024412395.1, on the reverse strand, counting down.
GTCCCAGAGGTTCTGGGTTGTGGTATTATCGTTTTCATTGGCTTCCATATACTTTTTAATTTCCTCTTTAACTTCTTGCACTATCAAACTTTTTAAGGACTGTCTACATTTGCTGTTTATATTTCTTTACCAAGGATGAAGATAAACCTTGGGCTTCCCAGGCCATTGAAACTACTCTTACCTAAATTTCCAATGTCCTACACTGTCATGAAATCTCAAGGATATTTTAGTTGTTTTGCTGTCTTTAAAAAATAAATCCTCTCCTCTTGTCTTCTGGCTACAAACATCTGATTCTTCTTTTGCCTCTCTGGCCTTCTTATGTGTCTTTATAATCTTTTCCTTTCTACTCATACCTTAAATACCTTCCTCTTAACTTCATAGCCCATACACCCAATTGCCTGTGTGTATATCTATGTGAAGGTTTCTCTGACACCATAAATTTAACATGCCAAAGCTGAACAAATAAACTTTTCCCCTAAACCTACTTCTTTTTTTTTGTTCGGACCAGAGTTTACTGTCTCAGGGAATGGCACCATCATTCACACAGTGCCCAAATCAGCAACTTGGGGAAGTTACCTTAAATCCTTTATCTCCTTCATTCTTTAATCATCAATTACCTGTTATCATCCTTCCATCTCCTAAATGGTATGAATCCATTCACTTCTCTCAAATCACTTCTTCCTGCTTTACCTGGCCATTCTTTCTCACCAGAATTATAGTACTGACTCATACTCAGCCTTCTTTCCTACATTCTGTAATCTACCCTTGAGTGAGTGATCTTTGAATATTCACACCTGATCATGGAACTCTTGTTTAAAATCCTTCATTAATTTTGCATTGCCTTTAGGATTAGTACAAATTCCTCTGCAGGGTTTCTGTATGGGGCACTCCAGGCTCTGGTCCTGCCAGCCTCTCTGGCTACCTCTCACCACTTTCCCCTTGAACTCTGTCATCCAGGCACACAGACTATCCTGGGCTCTGCAGAGACGCCTTGTTTACACTCACCTACAACTTTACCAAATTTTAGCACAGTGCCTAATATAGGGGGGTACTCAGTAAATATTGATTGAATGAGAAATAAGGTTAAGAATTCTGCTGCTTCATTTTTTTCAGTTGTTTCTGGTATCTTATATCTTATCAGAAGCCACATCTATTCCCCTATTCCCATTTCAAAAATCTAACTTATCTACCCACTTCCCACAACTTTCTACACTTAAAAAAATTTTTAGGGGTACCTGGGTGGCTCAGTGGGTTAAGGGTCCAACTCTTGGTTTCAGCTCAGGTCATGGTCTTACGGTCATGGGTTGGAGCCCTGATTTTGGCTCTGTGCTCTTAGCGCAGAGCCTGCTTGTGATATTCTCTCTCTCTCTCTCTCTCTCTCTCTCTCTCTCTCTCTCTCCCTGTCTCCCTTTCTTGTGCTTTCACTCTCTCTCTCAAAATAAATGAATAAACTTAAAAAAAATTTTGTTGCCTTCCTCGTAGCCCAGAGGTTGCAAATTACCTATTTCTAGATCAAATATGACAGGTGAAATTTGTTTGGTCTACACAACATTTTAAAATTTGAATTAGTTGCAATACTTAAAATTCAAGATGTTTACATAAAACTTCAGCTTCTCTTGAAAACAAATCAGAAAAATCAAAGATCTTCCACTATACTCCACCAGCATTCCCACATGGTCATAACCGGTTGGATCTGGGTAGCAATCTCTCTCTTTAAAAGGCAGGTAGTTTCTGGTTTATGTTAGTCACATCAGGCCCACTTCATCACCAGATTCCTTTGTGGTACTTGTAGTACCTGTGGGCATCTAGTTTGCACCACCTGGTATGGATTTGCTCCCCAACAATACATTCCTCAGCAAGAAATTCAATCACAGTCATGTCTGTGGAGTCCCCAAACATGCACAGGAATGTATACGATTTCTGTGCTGGAGCAGTTCCCAGAGAATGGGACCAACCCTGTCATCGCTGCTCTGCCCAGTGTGGGTCCTCTGCTGTCTCTGTGTCCATGCTGACATGCTATGGGAGAGCAGGGCAAGCTCAGAGATGTGCCTGTCAGGGGTCTTTTCCATGGATTAAAGACTCAGTGACACAGACCCCAGCCACAGCCCTTACATATCCAGTTTCCATAAGGATTCCACAACTATCCCCACCATCCTGGCCATCACTCCCTCCTGTATATAACCACCATTCCCATTCAGTTTGGGGGAAGCTGCCTCCTGGGTCTGGGCCAGTCCCCCACTTTAACCTTGAACACCAGCCCAACTCTTCCCTGCTGGCACAATCTGCTTTCACCCCTTACATTCCTGCTAGGAACATGAAAGGTGTTTACTCCCACTACCACAGAAGGTCTAGAAGGGAAATCCAAGCCTCTCAGAGACATAATACTGGGATTGTGCTACTATATATTTTACTCTTCCCTGGTGAACTCATCATAGTACAACACTCACAAAGTAAGGCACCCATCAGCATTTTCCTCAACGTCTCATCCTGTTATATCCATTATTTCAGTGTCTGTGTATTATCTTGCCTGCTGAACTGACTGCAAGTTTCTCAAAGATGAGATTTCTTTTATTTATCATTTTTATCTCTAATACTTAGTATAGGTTCTGCCATATAATATTTACTCAATAAATATTATTTCAATAGATGAATGAATTATACATAGGTCAGTATTCTGAGTGCCTTAAAAGTAGTCAATATTTAGGGAAACACAAACTAGAGCAGATATCTTCAAAGGCCCCTTTTCAAAAATAGCCCAGCTCTACAGAAATCTGAGGATCTACAGAGACAAGCAGTTAAATTTATCCCATTCAAAGTAAATCCCCCCTTCAAACATTTATTGGTGATAACTAGAGATTCCATTTCTGAGTAATTATTTCTCTTTCAGTGAGTCAAGGTCAGGATATTTTCAAAACTGTAATCCTGACTTAGCCACACTGATTTCTGTCATTTAAGATTATCCTTGAAATAGGGAATGCATGTTTCTTATCCTGGGGTTAAAATTCATTTGATAGTCTAGACATTCTTTGTTTGCTCTGGATGAAAGTTCACATTTCTCTGTAACACATGAACAGGTAAATTAAAACAAGTTTTGCACTGTGATTTCCCATTAATCATGATTATCAATTCATGAATTCCTGATAAGCCTGTTTGGTTAAATCTGATCTTTCACCTCCATGTTTAGAAGTTGAATTAAGGATAATTGCATGCATTATGCCACTTGTGACAGTATTTGAGCTGATTAGCTTGTAGAGAACTGATTAGGTGAAGGCTATAGTAGTATAAAAGTATGCATTATAATAGACTATGTAGATGAGCTTGTAGTGATATTGTATATGACACGAAACCAAAAGAACAGATTTTTATTCAGATTAGAGACTCTCTTTAATTGTACTCTGTAAGCATCAGGGTGCGTGACAGTCACTGAATGACTATGGAAATTCAGCCCCATATTTTTTGTCAACTGCCCATCATGACTCTCCTGTTCTCTATGGAAAAAAAAAAAAAGAGAGAAAGCATAAATACAAAATTCTGGCAGGTGGGATAAAAATGCACAACAAAGAACACAGCTCAAACCCCCCACAACAAGGCACGCGCTGCAGCATTTCATTACATCTACTGCCAAGACTTCTGAAATACAGTATATTTTGAGAAAGGTCTTCGAGAGACCCCCCCAGACCGTCCCGCACGTAAAGCCTCTTATCTCATTTTCAGGCAACACCTCAAAATTCCCACATGCTTTCCTTCTTGTGAGTTTTTGATGTGTGATGATATCTCACTCAGCTTTGGTGTTCCAGTTTGCTTCATGTTTTTCCTTTTGACTTGTGCATCGTTGATAATGTAATCATGGTTGCTCCTGGCAGCCTCCGTGTGTGTATCCTGTTTTGTTTCTCTGTGTTGCAATTACCTGATGTCATTTGGGCTTCTAATTTTCCTAGACAGCATAAAGTATCAGCTGTAGCTACTCGGAAAGGTAATAAACACTAATATTCCCTACCCCACCTTCTCTTGACAAGCCCTCCATTTAGCCACATATTTTAAAATGTCTCATCTTCAACATCTTCCGCAAAGCAAAGCAAAATGTGATGTTTTGGTGTGATGGTGACTAGGGACTTTTGAATTATCTCAACCTATCCAACTCAAAACATTCGGAGAGGGTGTTGTAGGAAAATGTTATTTTCTTGGAAGACCATTGTGAGGAGAACTTTCAGCAAAAAATTACCAAATCTTACAGGAAGATGGCCTGACAGAAATACTAACAGGGCTTTCTCTTTGTTGACCACATGTACTTATTTTTTAAGTTTTTTTCCCCTAAGAACATACATCTTGTAACTTGTATCTTTTCTTATACTACAAGTGAAAACTTTCTAAATGCACGCAGCTTAATAAAAACATTTGGAGGACAGGTCAAAAAAATGAAGTTATCATATGACTTTCAAAGGTAATGATTTTATTTTTCTACAAGAATCATATACCACCTAAGGGTATAGCCTAGGCTGAGACGTGTATGATCTAGGTTAGCCCAGCTCTTGGCTATTATCTTGGTATTACAGTGGGATTTGCAGTTCAATGCAATGCTCTCATGATCTCAGTTTTTTCCATCTATAAAATAACAGTGAAACTTATCACGTGTATTAGGTAGAATAATGACCCTCCCAAAGATGCCCATACCCTAATCCCAGGAACCTGTGGCTATGTTACCTTACATGACAAAGGGAACATTGCAGATGTGATTAAGGGTATGGACCTAGAGAAGGAGAGGGTAGTTTGGGTTATCCAGGTGGGCCCTTTCTCATCATGAGTCCTCAAAAGCAGAGAGCCTTTCCCAGATGTGTTAGATGGATGAGATGCAAGAAGGAGGTTGGAGCATGAGAGAGACTTGACCTACCAATTACTGACTTTAAAGATGGAAGGAAAAGGCCATGAACCAAGAACTGTGGATGGCTTCTAAAAGCAGGGAGTGGCCCTTAGTTGACAGCCAGCAACAACACGGGGATCTCAATCCTTGTGTCTGACTCCCAGTTGCTGAGTTCTGCCCACAACACCAATAAGCAAGGAAATAGATTCTCCCCTAGAGCCTCCAGAAAGGAATGCAGCCTGCTGACATCTTGGTTTTAACCCAGTAAAACCCATGTTGGACTTCTGACCTACAGAGCTGTAGGACAGTATGCTACCTTGTTGTTTAAACCACTAAATGTGTCATATTTGTTATAGCAACAATAAGAAACTAACACATCACATGGTGGGCAAACAACATTCATATGGGGGATTGGGAAGGTCTCAGCCTTTTTATTTTTTTCTACCACAGACTGTTTTCCATAGATAGAATATTCCGGGGTTGCCCACGTAGTTACACTTCTGAAGAGTATTCTGAGTTACTTCGCTTTCTTGGACCTTTGTGAGGAAGATGTGCGACAGAAGAAAGGGGGAGGGCAAGAAGACATCAGAGCCTCAGGGGAGGATCTTGCCTAAAAGGCTGTTACTATATAAAGAAAGAGGCACTAAATAAATACTTTATGGGGCTGGGTAGGTTGAGTGTCAGCTAGTGCCTGGGAGCAATGTGAGGATGTGGAGGAAGGAGAGGTTGTCTAGAGGGTGGCAGGGCCCAGGAGTGATAGGCTGAAAAGGAAAGGGGCAGGAGGGTAGAAGCTGGGGGTGAGGAGAGAGAGAGAGAGAGAGAGAGAGAGAGAGAGAGAGAGAGAATTTTCTGGGGTTGAAAGCAAGAGACTCCCAAGAGTTATAGGATTTTTAAAAACTCCTATCCCACACTGTATTTTTCAGAAATATGGGTAAAGATTGGAATTCTCATTTAGACTATGCTTTTTCAAAAACAACTCCATTCTGTACTGCGCCAAAGGTCCATGATGAGCCTATTATAAGGACACAGGAAATAAATGAAGTGAAAATGAATTAAATGTTGGGACAAAGAAAGAGACATAGAATCCAGATCAAACTGGCATTTTCCGGTAAAATTTTGATGGATTTCAATAGATAGATAAATAAGATAACTGAGACTATACCTTCTCATAAGGATCTTGTTCTATACGAGTAGCTAAATCTCCATGGATAGAATATTTTTATTTCAACAGCTAAACCTCCAGCTTAAACTGATGTTTGCTCAACATTAAAAAGGATTATAGTTAGACCAGGGTTCAAATTCCAGTTCCCCCTCTCGTTAGCTGTTTATATTATTGGTGTAGTTATTCAATCTTAGAGTCACAGGTACCTCACTTCTAAAATAATAATACCTGTCTTTCCATGTTATTGTGAGAATTAGATACAATGTTTAAAAAGTGCCTAGCAGAGCTGGTGGTACATGGTAATGAGCACTTAATAAACAGCAGCTACTGTTATGATTAGGGACACTAGAAGATATTGTTGTAATAGTTTAACCCAGGATATGAAAAAGGACAAATGGATGACAGTTGGTAAGACTTAATAGCAATTTTCTTTGGAACTGTTGACATAAATAAATGCATGAGCCCATGATTATACATTTTCCAACAACTTTAGTTAATTGTGGTTTCATTTATGAAACTGTTCTCAACTCTAGGACTTGCAGAAATGAAAAATACTGAGCATAAAACTCAGAGTAAATGAAAGCAATATAGAATCCAAGCGCTTATTCCTCAGCATGTTACAATCATAACTAATAACATGCCCTTGCTTGTAATCCAAACTTTCTTTTCTTGATTTTCCCCCTAGTTATGAAGGCAGGGCTGCAACACAGACCTTGGTCAAGGTTGAGACCATCCCAGGCCTGTCTTCAAGCTATGCCCTGCTGCTTGGGGGGTGGTCCACTGCCACTGCTGCTCTCCAACCATCTGCCTGTCTTCTTTTAAGAGTTTAGGAAACTTAGCAGTTGAAGTCTAATAAGACTCCATTTCCTCTGACTACTGTTTGAACAGACAACCTGCTTTTGTTTCAGCTGCTCTCCCTTGCTCACTGTACATGCTGTCAGTTAGCTATAGCTGTGGTAATGCTGAGTAACAAATAGCTTCAAGACCATGGTGGTTTACAACAGAAACAATTATTCTCATACAATAGCCTGCAGGAAGATTTGGGCTCAGCCACTCGGGGCTGGGAGGCTCGGCTTTAGGCTGCAAGTCTGTTGGGCTCAGCTCCAGGCTGTGGGCTGACTCCAGGTGTGTTCCATATGTGTCTCACCTTCCTTGGACTAGGGATTACCCGGGGAAAGTTCTTCCCATGTGCACAGTTTGGTGTATAAGCCAAACCACACAAGCATATTTAAAGCCTCTGCTTGCAAACATTTACCAACCAAAGCAAGTCAAATGGCCAAGCCTAAGCCAAACATCAGTGAGATGGTGGAGGACAGTCCACCCACATTGGGAGAGTGGTGAAAATCTATATGGCAAAAGATATGGGTGTATTAGGTTAAACCACATGAAGATATGAGTGTATTAGGTTAAACCATTGCTGATATCCAACCATTTTTTTTGCTTAACCAAAAATGCCAATTATATATAGTTTGACCTTATACTCTTATTACCCAAGAGAATAAAGAATTGGAACAAATAATCGAATCTACCACAAATGGTTAATCAATAGACTTTTCAGATTAACATACTGACCTTCACAACTGAAGTTTTTACTCTTACCCATTAAGTATGAGGATAGCTTTGGTTTTTCATAGGTGTCTTTTATCAGTTTGGGGAAATTCCATCTATTTCTAGTTTGCTGAGTGTTTTGATTGTGAAGGGATGTTTTTAGTCTCTCCAAGGTTACTTTACATATTCTGATAAATGAGCAATCAATGTTAGGGTTCAGTTCTTCATGAGAGATAGTATCTCCATTTAATCCCAATGTTAGGGGTTTCTTTCTTGCCTAAAAATCTTTTTTTAAAATTTTTAATGTTTATTTTTGAGAGAGACAGACAGAGTGCGAGTGGGGGAGGGGCATAGAGAGAGGGAGGCACAGAATTTGAAGCAGGCTCCAAGCTTTGAGCTGTCAGCACAGAGCCTGATGTGGGGCTTGAACCCACAAACCTCAAGATCATGACCTGAGCCAAAGTTGGATGCTTAACCAACTGAGCCACCCAGGCGCCCCTACCTAAAAATCGTTTATTCTTAGTGTTAAAATACTCCATTATAAAATATACCTATGAATACTGATTTTTTTTAACTTTTAGAAAATATTCAGGTTAAGATGAATGCACATAGATTAAAAATTTCATTGACTATAAGCCAGCCTGCTTGTGGCAAGCTATGTTAATAATCCTTTCCATCCAAAGCCCCTAAACCTGAAACAAGTTTGCTACCCTGTAATTTTCCCATTTTAATTAACTTTCTTTAAACCTAATATCAACTGAGGACATTTTAAATGAAGTCATTAGTCCAAATACTCAACATCCTTTCCTCTCAGCAACTGAAATAAGCAGAAATAAAAAAAAATTTTTTTCTAAAAAAAAAAAAAAAAGTAAAAAGAAACCCAAATCCATATATGGTACATGTTATATGTTTTGGCTGAGTCTGAGTTGCAACTGTGACACAAAGCAAAAGTCCTTATAAATCTAATATTCCTCACCTCATCCTCTTCCATCATCTAATTCAGCATTTGTTGCCTGGTTTACTTGTGTTTTCTTTGTGGTCTATTCTCAGTCTAAGTATTTTGTGGATAGAATTTGTCTTCCAACTCCTAATCCCCAATGAATTATAGAGGGAAGATGCACCCTCTATAACTGAGAAAATAAACAGAACAGCACATACCTTATTGCAGTGAATTTTAACTTTGTGGGTCATAGACCCTTTAAAGAAACCGAAGATTGCAAAAATCCTCTCCTCAGAAAAATGCACACATGCACAGGTAAATAAAATTTTGTATGCAATTTCAGGAGGTCCTCAAATGTGTACAGAGAATATAAAAATCCAATAAGCCTTTGAGCCTGTATGTGCAGTTTAATAAGCAAGTGTACTAGACAAATTCCGGAGGAGGAAATGTAAGTATTTTCTCACATTGGGCTGTAAGTTTTATGTCCACTTTAGTCTCTTGTGTTCCAGACTACTCATCACTCTGGATGTCCCTGATGTCTTCAGAGATCACAGTCTTCTGCGACAAATCCTAGAAATGATTCTGCCTCATAGCGCAGCAGACAAGTGGTTAATACTCGGGCAGATTGGAGAGAAAGAAAGCAATACAGACAGGGAAACAATATTTCATTTTGCCTAGGATCTCTTTTTTATTGAATTCCTTGCCCCTTTGTTCCCTTCTCTCCTAGCTAAGAGCTTCCCGTATTGTCTTGAGGATGGGAAAACACAAGTTGGGGGAAGGAGGAGGCTAATTTTTCAGCAAGGCTCTTCAATGCCAATGACATGACAGATGGATTTGGAGGTTCACACAATCACTTTTTCCTTAATCATGCTGGCTACCACATGGTGCATAGACACAATTGGAAATGAAGGCTTATCCAGGAAAGATGTTTTTTAAGAATGCTATCTATGCACAAGCTATAGAAAGTACAGAGAGTTCACAAAGCTACGGAGCAGGCTTGCATTCTAGGTAGAGAGCCCTGCCCTAAAATGCTGCAGTGCGTGCACACGTGAACACACACACACACACACACACACACACACACACACACACCCTCCTTCTAGTCTAGCAATTGTCTTACAAAGATCCTCTCTAAAAGGAAACACATCTTTATCTGAAAGACGCCACAAAGAAAAGAAGACTCATGCCATCCATCAATCTCTGGTAACTGGATTCAGCTCACAGATAGACTCCTCTCTTTTAATTTTTAAATCACCTTATCAATCAAAGCACCGTATTGTTCTCCGTCTCATTGGAGCTGTTCTGAGTTGATCCTATCTACTCTTCTCCTGCTTGCTTCTTGGATTTTCTCCTATTGTCTGTGGCTTATAGAAATCATTCAGAGGCTTCTGAGACACATGCTTAAAAGAAGGTATTCATTTTTCTTTAGTTAATAAATACACAAGTTTCCTTGGGAAACTGTGTTGGCTCAGTGAAGTTCAGGCTATCAATCTCCAAGTTTGGGTCATTGTGGCATAAGAGTGAGGCACTGGCAGTGAACCACAGCAAAAGAAGACAGTTCAAGATGAAGCTACAACAAGAAAAACCTAGGGGTAATTCTCTTAGCCCCGGTGCCTGGAGTGTTTCAGCGAATGTCCTGGGAAATAAAACTTTATGGTGGCTCTGCCTTCATAAATCCTGGAGGAAATTAAACAGAAGAATACTTAACTTTTAGTAAAACATTGCAGCCCAATTCTGATCCCAGGTGATCCACTTCCCATACTGTTCATTTCAGAGTTTTCCAGAGTTGAGCTGTGTAGCTCTGCTATTAGTCTATCTTGGAGAAAAACAAGGTGGTGGAGTATAATTATTCTCTTTTGTGACATTACACAGTAAACCCCCGCACAACTGGCAGAATGGAACATTTTTTTCTTTTTCCTGTTAGAGTAACTGTCTTTCTTTCTGACACTTTTGGGGGCAGGCGAAGAGGAAAACTTATGGGTGCTTTCTTTTCTCATCTAAAACTGTTTTATTTGAGGTAATATTTTGATCACCTTTTATGAGCTGCATTGTCCTCTCTAATGGAGAAACCCGATACCTACCCAATAGTGAAGCCCTGGCTGTATTCAGAAAAGCAAGAAAAGCCAGGGGAAAGGTGACACTGACACAGGGCAGGGCTGAGATATTGGACGCAGTGCTGCAAGATTCTGAGCACTCCTACCACACAAGAAACGATACCCCAGTGGCCTGAGTCAGTTAACTTGCCTTTTTGGTTCTGTCAAGCTCACTCTCGAACAGCAGCCATATAGGAAGAGTAGTATTTATTGTTTAGTCATTACGCTTATTCAAAAAGGAACTAAGGTGTAGCTAATACCCATGTGTGTAATTACATCTCACTTGCTACTATAGGATGCAGAAAAATATGAAAAACAATTGGAATCTGCTATATTGAGAAACCCATTTACATTTATTTATATTAATTTGATATGCATTGAGATTCTACATTGTACAAGAGGTGCTAAGAAGGGTGCAATGATTAAAAAGATATAATTTCTGCTCTCAATGAGCTTAAAATCCTGTATATAGTTTTAAATTTTTTTGTAACGTTTATTTTTATTTTTGAGAAAGAGAGCACAAGCAGGGGACGGGCAGAGAGAGAGGGAGACACAGAATCCAAAGCAGGCTCCAAGTTCTGAGCTGTCAGCACAGAGCCGGATATCGGGCTTGAACCCAATAAATAAATTTTTATTTATTTTTGAGATAGAGAAAGACATAGTATGAATGGAGGAGGGTCAGAGAGAGAGGGAGACACAGAATCTGAAGCAGGTTCCAGGCTCTGAGCTGTCAGCACAGAGCCTGACGCGGGGCTCGAACTCACGGACTGTGAGATCATGACCTGAGCCGAAGTCAGATGCTTAACCAACTTAGCTACCTAGGTGCCCCTCCTGTATATAGTTCTAATAATATCTGTGATCAAATTAATTCTGCAAGTCCCCTATTTGCATAGTCAAGTGAAGAAATGAAAATTTCAAACGTCAATTTGAAGATAGGTATACATGTACTCCTTTCTTGAACAAAAACCTGGTACACATCCTGTTCAATTGTGCTTTAATACAAGAAACACAGTAACTTGCTAGGGAAATGTGCTTCCATCATGTTATCTAGTTGTTTTTTCTCTGTTCACTGTCCAAAGTTCCCACAGGAGGATGACTGAATTGTAAACAAATGCTTACAGAAAACTTTCAGATGGGCAATGACCATTCCTTCAGATCTTCTCTTTTTGTCTGGTATTCTTGTCACTTGGTCTGTACAGCACATATCATGAAGCCTGAATTATACTGTTGGCTCTTGGCATACTTGAATATGCATACCTGAATATTTAATGAAAGATGCTGAGTGTTCAGGTTCGAATGAATGACTTCTTACATTGTATAGCTACTTGCCAACTGCATATGCTCTACAGGAAGAGGCTTCTCTCCTTCAAGTCCCATCATCTCTCTGTCCCTACATCCTGAGTAGCCCTAAAACAATTTCAGTCTCCATTCCCTTAGCACAGGGCTTAGAGAAAGTCCTTCGAATTTTTTTTTCTCTACACTTTCCAAGAGTGGTTTCTCTTAGTGTGTCTCTAATTCCACATTAGCAGATGTACTCTATTCATAGGGTCAAGTCCACATCAGGGTATAAACTTGTGAAATGAGAACCCCACCCCCCCGCCATGTCCTCTGGCCGCTGGAGGCTTGGCAATGCATTATAGGATGACCCATCAACTACTTTTTAAAACATTTATCAAGCACCTAGTTCTATGCCTGGCATTGACCTGCAGATGTCTATGCCCTTCATCTCATTTGATTCTTACTTCAGCCCATGGATGTAGGTATTGTAATATCCCCATTTTACAGATGGGGATCAGGGGACTGACTTGCATGGAAATGACTTACTTGGCCATGTTAACGCTTAAATCCAGGTCTCCAGTGCCATTTAAAAAATACATAGCTCAACTTTCTCTCTCATTTATTACCTCAGAACAAAATTAAGCCTGAAATGTGAAAAATCAGTCAACTACACGCCACATTTGAATCTATAATAGGAAGTAAGCCAGGGTTGCACTTTTCCCCCAAGTTTTCTAAACAATGTAAAAAAAACCTCATTTATTTCAGCCTGAACGTTGTAATATAACATTTCAGCATTTCCCATTAAAACCAAGAAATTACCACATATCCAAGTAAACTAAAGAACGCTATAATTGTTCATGTTTCAGAAATGTCATTGGATACGTGAGCAAAGAGGCTTGTTATTCTACATGCCATAAATATTATTGCTTGAGTGGGTAAAATGCACGGTTTTTAAATTCCTAATCAGTGTTTTCAAGCACTCATATAGGCACTTCATGATTGCACTTTCACTGGGTATTTTGGTTTTTCCTTCAACTGTCAAAGACACCAGCACATTTGTGTTTCTCCAGGGACATAGCACCAGCTTTCCAAGCTCTGGTGTTCCTGATTTCCACATGTCCATCACATAATGTGCACACATGCCCTTGGCTTTGTGTTTCCGGGAAGGGACTTCTCCTAGGTAACACTCTTGGTCTCTCCCATAGGCTCCTTCTCACTTTCCCACATGAGAGGAATAGTGACGTGATTGATTGGGCTTGCAAAGAATTAACATCTATTGGTCATGCTCCTTGAATGTGTGGGTAGAAACCATTAAAACATTGCAAACATTGAAGGGTCCTTTCTCTGTCATGAAAGGAGGCAATAATTCTGAATGAATGATTCGCTCTGCAGACCCAAACTCCCCCTTTGAGAGAGAGTATTTGAAAGCCCAGCTTGGCCACCAAATTAAAATCATGTTCTTCAATTGGTTTTAACTGTAATGAAACTGACATTTGAATCATAATGTTCTTGTTTTATGTCTTGGCTCTCACTTAACTGGAAGAAGAAGTTATTTATGATCTCCCAACCCTAAAACTAACCAGTATTTCAACTCTCACACATGCCAGTGCCAACTATCCACAACCTAGAGCACCTGGAAAACCGAAAGCAGACTCTGACATTTTCATCGTTTATTTGCTGCTATTAAATGCCACGGGAAAACCACCCTAAGTGAAGATGGTCACGATAACCCTATAGTCATTCACCCATTCATCTAGTTTATGTTATCACTTAAAGACTGAGCCTTGTATAAGATGATGAGCATGTAAAGATGGGTAGGACATGCTGCCTGCCTTGAGCAATTTGCAGAATCGGTAGACCAGAGGTGATATAGCAATGTGATCATTGATGTAACACAATATGTACAAGCACCACAGAAGCACAAACTCAGGTTCTAGGGTGAGGGGGGTGGGTGAGACTAGGTCAGGCTGGGTCAAGGGGAGATATGAACTGAGCCTTGAGGATGAGAAATGCCCGGACAAAAACAGAAGGTGGGGGGAGGGTGTTCCAGGCAAGGATGTGCTCAGGGAAATGCTAAGGATGCAGTAAGACTTGGAGTAAAAAACCTGTGAAGACCTTGATGAAGTCGAAGAGGAGGTGTAGGGCACATTCCTTTGTATCAAGTCTGGTGTAGACAGGAGAGAGTTTTTTCCCCGCTAAATGTCATTGTCCTTGCCCCAGCCTGAACAGTGTCCTGGGGAATGGGTGTGCTTATGGGCTGAGGCCAAGATCACGAGACAGAGCTCCACCCAAAGCACATGCATTGAGAGTAGGGTGGGTGATCCCCCATAGGGAGGTTGAGGGTGCAGTCCTGGGGTGATTGGATGCAAGAGAGCAGAGAGGACTCATGCTCGCCGTAAAGGAGATTACTTTCCACTGGAGCTGAAATAATAGGGAGGTGGCCAGGGTCAGTCTTGCAAGAAATTTCTAGGTGTGAACCCTAGCTCTATCACATATGAGCTGAAAAACCTTTGACAAGTTACAGAACCCCTCTTCCCATCAGTTTTCATCTCTTAAAATGGAGGTAATAAAGCCTTCTTCTCAGGGTTGCTCTGAGACAACACATATAAGCTCAATAGCCGATAGATACTAGGGCCGTTGTGGAAATTGTTAACATTCCATCTTTGGTGGCATCCTAGCTTTTCCTATTCCCATTCTGTGACCCTTAACTCATTTATCATCAAGGGCTTTAGCAATGTTTTAGTTATCTTCTGCCACTTAACAACCGCCACAAAATTTAGTAACTCAAAGCAACAATGATTTATTATTTCTCACAAGATTGTGAGCTGACCAGGGCTCAGCTGGATGGTTCTTCTAGTGCTCTCACTTAGAGTGTCTCACACCACTGAAGTCAGATGGCAGGAGCTGGAACATTCCAGATGGCTTAAATAACATGTCAGTTTCCTGGATGGGATGGCCAGAAGGATGGATGCAGATGGAACACTTCTCAAGTAATCTTAGGACATCTCCCTGTCTGCCTAGCTTCTTGATGTGAACTGTTTACCAGGACAGCCAGACTCCCTGGTATCTCTTAAGGCCTAGACTCAGAACATCACTTATGCCATATGCTCTGGGTAAAGCACCCAGGTTCAAAGTGAGAGGACCTTGAATCTTCACACAAGGGTGTGAAGACTGGGAGGCAGGGTTCGTTGACAGCCTGTTTTAAAGGCCAGCTATTTCATGCTGCTTTTAATTTCTATATAGCTCAGGTCTACAATCTCTTATTCAAAACCCTTGGAGTCACACGTATTTTCCATAATTCGGGTTTCTAAAATATTTTACAGAGAAGATAATGCATGTACTGTGTATTATATACCCAGTAGACTTTGGGGCAGCCCCATAACCACACACCTTATAACTCTGTAATAAACTGCAGGACTCAAGTGGAATAACTATAGACTACAATTAGCCTCATAGAACGTCAGATCAAGGTTTGGTGCTTTCAGAGATTTTTGGATTTAAATTGTGAGTAAAATATTATGAACCTGTATTCTGAGTCAAAATAACCTTTTAAAGGCACAATAAATTTCTCCTATCTTGGGGGCATATACCCATGATCAGTTCAGGTCCTCTGGGAAGCAGACATCAAAGCAGAATTAGAAGTGTAAGCAATCTGGGGGAAACCACTGTGGAAAGATAAAGGGAAGGAGCCGCTGCAGGGGGGGGGGGGCGGGTTGCAGGGGATAGCCTTCCTATCGGGAGGCAGGTCTGCTGTCCCTAAAGGAGAGAGGACTGGCTGCAGTGAAACTCTGAGAAATTTTGGCTAGCCCAGTGAGGAGGCCCGTCTGGAGCAAAGATTGCCTCTTCCAAGAAGGTCCTGTTAGGTGGTTCCAGCCAGGCCTCGGCTCCCTGCCGGCTCAGTTGCGGCCTGGGAAGGGAAGGGGGTGGCCTGACCCCAACGCCACCAATTGGCCCTCAGCTCACAGATGCCCCATGCAGGTTCTCTCTTCCAGGGCTATCTGAGCCCGGCTGCCGTGTCTGCCACCATCCTTCTCCCTCAGCATCCACACGCTTCATTCCTTCAGTTCTTGGTTTCCAGTGAATACGGTGCTTTTCAGGACTGTGTCCTCCATGGTGAACCCCAAGTAACTGGGGGCTCAACTCCCATTTCGGGACTATCTAATGACTCCATCAGCCACACGGACTTGCTCCCACCCCATCTTCCCAGCCTATCCAAACAAGTGATTTTACAAGTGTTCTTTCCTTAGCTTTCCTGAGATGTCAGAGTGAACAGTCATTTGTAGCACATATCAGGAAGGAATATCTCTGAGAGAGAAAAGGCCCAAACGGCCTAGAAGGGCCGTGGGGACAGGGCAGGTGACATTGTGCTTGGCAAACATGGGATGACTTTCAGAGCAGTGAATATTCCCTGTGGTCTTTAGGGCTCTGTTACGCATCTCCCTCCCTTCGCAATGCCCTGATCCACATACAGATGTAGGAGGGCTGCAAATGAAAGCCGATTCCAGCAACATCTCACCCCGGCCCTCCACAGTGCCTAGCTCACGACATTCATATCCACACCACTTTAGCCTGCAGTCAGCAGCTTTGGGCCATGGGTGCATCTTACAGAGCAGGAAGCCCAGAGGGAATGCCCCAAGTCACCAGGGAGTGACAGAAGTGGAACTGACTCCCCTCAGGGCTCTCTCTCCCTCACCCCACTCTGCCCTGCCCCTCCTCATATTAGGAAATTTGCTCCAGGGGACATTTGCTCCCATCTTAGACCTAAGGCACTCATGGTAGGGTGTCTGAAAGGTCCAAAGGTAACAAAAAATTAAAATCACATTTCTCTTTAAATAACTATTCAAAAGACCCCTTTAAAAATGTGTGGCTCTTCCTGCCAGATTAGAAGTCCCGGGGAGTCTTCCAAAGACTTCTGGGCCACTAAACGTTCTGAATGCTCCGGGCGTTTTCCACGGCACTCCACATTCTCTCGGATGTAGACGGTTGCTGCAGATGTTGAAGAAATTTCCCAGGGTGGCCCCGTGGCATGCAGGTATTGTCAAGGGTGCAAAGGAAATAACTGTCACCAAATCTCTGACCACTTTTTCTAAAACGTGGGTAGATAACTGTCCTCAGCAAATGGTCAGTCATGCAGAGTGGACAAACTTGCTTTAACCAGACAGAGTGTGCTTTGGTAGAGTTTCATATGATAATTCAATAAAACTGATAGCAAAGTTAATCTGACACATATAGTGGGGTACATAATAGTTATCGTACTACATGGTAATTAGGCATAAATGAAAGCAGTTCCCATAAATGCCTATAATTAGATTTGGAATTCCTCCATGGGTGGAGGAAATGGATAGAGAAGCTAGAAAATGCTATTGCATGTTTAATACAGTATAGAGTTTTTTCTTAAAGAAAAATTACCCTCAGCTAGCTGCCCTGATGCCCATTTTGTGACCAAGTTCTGAAACCCTCAGTGAATGATCATTATTTTTTTTCTCTCAGCTGCTTCTCTAGGATAATAAAGATAAGGAAGGGGGTGAAATGCACCGCGAGGCTCCTTGGAGGCTGAGCATGCGATTCTGCTATCACAACAAAAGGATTTTTTTTAATGGGCAAGGAAAAAAATATTTGAATATTTTTGAATATGGAAGAAAGTGGCTAAAATGAATACTATTTTTAAACAGTTGAGTCAAGTTTCTAGTTTTTATTTTTGGTTAATCTTCTAATAGACTGATCAGTGTCAGTGCTGATTAAGTTCCTGGTACTATGAGCCTCTTGGTCTTCTTAGACATAGTCATGGGGGAATCCCATGTTCTCCTTATAAATTCTCTTGCAACCGGGGCTCAATATCCACTTAAAGGGCATTTATTGAGCACCTGCCCTGTGCCAACACAGGCTTAGGGCTGACGATAAGGGGCGATCAAGCAAGGTCCCTGTTGTCAAGGAGCCTGCATCCTAGAGGAGGAATAAGCCATGTAAGTAGACAGCAGTGATGCGGTGGTGTGAAAGGTCACAGCCCAGGTGTGCATGCAGTGGAGGCACAGGGCAGAGACTCGAAGGCCTATGCAGAGAAGGTGAGACTGAGATGGGTCTTTGTGACTGTGTTAGAGTTTTCAGTATGGAAAAGGAGGGGCCTTCCAGACTGAGGGGGCAGGGAGGCGTGGAGGCTGAGGAGCTGGTGTGGGGAAAGTTGTGGGGGATGAAGCTGGGTAGCAATTATGCTGGGAAAGGCCCTGGATACCATGAAAGGGTTTTGGACTTCCCTTCGGAGGCAATAGGCAGCAGCGGGAGGGAGTCCCTTGCTAATGACCTGGGACTGAGTTCCCTGAACTGGGTCCAAGTGCTCAGATCTTGGAATAGCCTTTTCTGTGGGATCCTTGCAACAGTCCAGCTGCTCCTGGCTCTTCCTCCTCTTCTTTCCACCTGTTCCTCACCCGGACTCCTGTGGCCAGCTGGAGGGGATAGTCGATTCAGTGCAAACAACCCTCGATGCCAGCACCTCGCCCTCCACACCACCAGTTCCCAGGCCAGAATCTCCAGCAGCTGCCGCTGCTTCCCAAGGGAGCCCAAACAGTTGTCATTTTGGCATGTGGAGCTGGTAGAGATTTGCCATTCCTTCCGACTCAGACTTACCCAGCTCTCTGTGACTTCCTAGGAAATAACCCAAGTAGACATAGGAACTGATGAGGACATTTGAGCTCAGAATCAGAGCAAAGTCCCAGCTTAGCAAGAGAACCCTACTTCCCACCTGCACCCCAGATGTTTAGGATCATTTTTAGAACCGTCAAAGCCTTCCACAGTCAGAGATAAAAGGCTGAACCCCACGGGAGCCTGGGGGAACCATCATCCAATATAAATGAGTTTCAGCTTCACCAAATAGTTTCCTTTCCTTTAATGTGGAGGAAGAATTAGAATTTTAAAAGCACAGAGCAGTGAAACTGAAGGGAAGAGACAATTGCCAGTAGAGGTCAGGCATCATGCTAGACAATTCATATACATTATGTAAACTCATTCTCACCACAAGCCCAGTGAGATGGGATTATTGTTCCCATTTTATAAAAGAAGAAATTACTGCTCAGAGAATTTAGATAACCTGTTTGAGTGAGGCATAAGATTCCAGAATTTCTACCTGGATGACGCTGGGGGAGAAAAGGAGAGGCTGAAATCCTTGGGCACCATCACTGCTGCATGTAGGCAATGAAAGACAAGTTGTCCCAGGAGCTTAGGAGCACTGATGCCATAGCCTAAAGGAGCTTACCTTCCAGTTGGGCATGAAACCCTAGGAACTAATGGCATCTGGCATTTAGTTAAACACAAAACTGTCAAGGAG
The DNA here is from genome assembly GCF_014898765.1 of Herpailurus yagouaroundi. Classification (NCBI taxonomy): domain Eukaryota; kingdom Metazoa; phylum Chordata; class Mammalia; order Carnivora; family Felidae; genus Herpailurus; species Herpailurus yagouaroundi. The sequence goes on along the minus strand of NW_024412395.1, from coordinate 78,951,862 downwards.
TAATCATAGAGTCTTAGAACTAGAGAAGTTGTCTTACAGATTATCATCTGTGATCCTCATTCCGCTCATAGGGAAACCAAGGCCAAGAGAACGGATATGATTTGCCAGGGTTAGCTCATTTGTGAAAGCTGGGATGAGCGCCTCGGTCCTTACCAGCTGAGTGAAATATTCACTGCTTCCTCAATAGGCAATCTACCTAATTGCACTCTGTGGCTTTTTTGCAGTGTTTCTCCTTCCGCCAGTAAAGCTATTGGCAGGACCAGGCCTGGCTGGGGTGCTTTGTCGGGGCGGGGGGGGATGTGTGGATCTCGGGTGCCTGGCAAGGTCAGAAGAGAGGGAGAAACAGGAGCAAAAAAGCAATGGCTATGTTTTTTCTCAAGCTTTAGTCCCAGCCATGAGATTTACAACAAATAAATGTCCTCTAGAAACAGAGATAACACTCCTTTGAAAAATATTTAACGTTACCCACATAATTTTGATGTCCAATCAAGGTCAGTAAAAGGGTTTTTGCCTTTATGTGTAATATCTGTGAGGCATAGTGACTCAGTTGGGGTGTCGGGAGGCAGTTGTGGGATACACACTGAGACCAAACATTATATATGTCATTAAATTTGATATTCATATAAGTTATTTATAATTGTGGAGCAGGTGAAGTTGTTTTCCTTGCTGCCAATTGTCTCATGTTGTGTCTTTCTACCCCTGGGGAAATTTCTCAGAACAAGACATAAAACTCACTCATTCTAAAGTGTAAATAGCAAACGATGCTTAAAGTAATATTTCTCCTAGGAGTATTTTCATCTTAACATTTTAAGTCAGATACATTAACCTTTGCTGGAGAAGCATCAGGTTTTATTTCAAGGTGGAAGAGAACCTTCTAAAGGTAAGTAGAACATTCTTAGTACCTCTGAGATCACATTATATGAGTGACTCTTCAGTCTTTCATCTAGAGGAGTCTTTTCTGCTTGCAAAAACAATAACTACCAATTAATTAATGTAAATCAAATGTCTAGAATTCCTAATGCTATGAGTAGATATTAATAACAGGTTAGAATTTGTTGAATGTTTAACTGAGCATCAGGCATTGAAAGAAACATTTTATGCCTGAAACTAATTTCATCCCACTAACTCCCTGTGTTGCAGGTATTACTATCATCTCGATTTTAGATATAAAGAATTCAAGTTTATAGAGATCAAGGAGGTTGCCAGCAAGATTTTAGTGTTCCCATTTCACAGCTGTGAAAACAGAGCCTTGAAAAGAAACTTAAGCTCTTTACTCTGTCGCTCTGCTCCTATAGTCTCTAACTTTAGTTAACACAGAAAAGAGTATTGGGTTTTTTAATCTTATGTTGTTTTGAGGTTCTGCTTTCTGTGTGATGTTTAGTGACAGGCTAAGGCATTACATCTTAATGAATATAAATAAGTCCAATTTGGCCCTTGTTCCAAAACCAAATTGATAAGGGCAGTATTTTGTGAGGTTCATTTGTGGACATATGTGACTACATTGTTTCTTAAATGAACATGAAAACCATGATGATTATGATCTTTTGAAAAATTCATGGTTGAATCAGATCCAACTTAATTATGAGATTTGCCTTATGAGGTTGTGTGTACAAGTCATCAAGCAAAAGAAAGAACAGAAGGTCACAGAATTCACATCCGTGCAAGCATATGGATTGGTGTCTAAACACACACACACACACACACACACACACACACACACACACACACATCTGGCTTGATCCAGAGAGAATCAGGAAATTCAAAGTCAAAATAAAAACCATTTTTATTTGTGTACTGTCTAGAGAAATATCATGGAATGTTATGGAAACAAAACTCTAAGCATGGCTGTGGGACAGTTCAATTAAGAGCTAAATGAATAACAGTGCTCAAACCCTGTGTAGGTAATTAAGACCCGAGGTCTGACTCTCCCTCCACCCATGATACCTTTATAAAGGGCAAGTGACTGGCTGGGGAGATCACAGAGATTCAGGTTGCATGCTTATGTTAATAGAGAAAATAACTTTTTTGCATAATATTTAAAAAGACATGAAAAATGTCAATTTTATTGTGGTTATGGTCTGGACCCCTTTTTACCTTGATGAACTACACATGAGGCTTTCTTTGTGGACACAATGTATTGAAAAGGGGAACAAGGGAAAAAGTGTTAGCAAAGCTTTGATTCAGGCATGTAATCTGGCATATAATAGGCAGTCAATAACATTTATGGGACCATTCATTTGACAAGCAAATAACTCACTCAACAAATATATATTGAGTTCCTAACATGTGCCAGGGACTGTTCTAGGCTCATGGGATACAGCAGAAAATAAAATGGAAAAGTCTTTAATGTAATGGAGATTATATTCTAGTAAACAGCACATAAATATTAGAATGTGTCATGTGTTTAAAATGCTGATAGCTGCTCTGGTAGGCTAAATAATCATTTCCAAAGATGTCCACATCCTAATCCCTGGTATCTACACATATGGCACCTAATATGGCAAAAGAGACTTTGTAGCTATAACTACATTAAGGATCTTGAAGTGAAGAGATTATCCAGGTGGGCACAATGTAATCACAGGGGGCCCTGTAAGGAAGAGGCAGAAGGGACAGAGTCAGGGAGAGTTTGCAACCATGGAAGGAGAGGTCAGAGTGATGTGGGGCAGCAAGCCAAAGGATGCAGGCCGCCAATAGAAGCTGGGAAGAGAAGATTAGGGGGCAGATTCTTTTCTAGACCCTCCAGAAGGAATGCAGGCTTGCCTACCTTGATTTTAGCTCTGTGATTTCAGACTTCTGACCCAGAAATGTAAAACAAAACAAAACAAAACAAAACAAAACAAAACAAAACAAACTTGTGTTAAACCACTAAATTTGTGGTAATTTGTTACATGCAATGGGGAAAATAAAGGAATGAGGATAGAGAATTTTGAGGTAGAGGAGGCAGGAGGCAGAGAGTGATTGCAATTTAAAATAAAGTGGGCAGGGAAGGTGTGCCAGATTGTATTCTCTAAAGATGGCTACCACAGTATTTCCCATCCCACATACTTTCCTTAGAATGTAAGTTTGATACCCCTGCTATCAGAAGGTGGGAGTCTATGTTTCTCCCCTTGAGCCAAGGTAGGTTTGTGACTATGTGAAAGGGACGCTATGTACTTCTGAAGCTAGGTCATGAGAGCTGATACAGCATACATGTGGTGCTCTTTGGGATATCCACTTTTGGAACTCAGTCACCATACCATAAGGAAGCCCAAGCAGCCACATGGAGAAGCCACATGTAGCTGTTCTGGCTGATGATAGGCATCATCAATTGGCAGACATGTGAGTGATTTCAGAAAGGTATTGGAGGAATGCAGATTGTGTAGGTACTTGTAGGTCACTGAAAGAATCTGAGTCTTTCCTCTGAAAGGAGCAGTTTTGAGGGGATGGGAGTATCATCTGACTTACATTTGCAAAAGATGTTTCCAACGGCTATGTTCAGAATTGACTCTTGATTTCGGCTCAGGTCATGATCTCATGGTTAGTGAGTTCAAGTCTGCTTTGGATTCTCTCCCCCTCTGCCCCTCCTCAGCTCGCATGTGCGTGAGCACACACGTGCATGCATGTGCTCTCTCTCTCTCAAAAATAAATAAACTTTCATTTATAATAAAAATTAAAAAAAGAAGCTGATCTCTGAGGCTAAGTTTAGCTGGTTTAGCTGTAATAGGTATTTTCTGTAGTTGTAGGATTTTATAGTTTCTTGTAGCACCAGACATTCTTTGTTACACTAGAATTGAATCAGTAAAGAGGAGGCTGCCGTTTTTAACCTTCTTATTTTACTCTCAGGATCAAAGCACACAGTAAAGAACTTTATAAACAGCAAAGTATTATCCAGATGTGTCAGTGTTGGTTTGCTATCACGACATTGTGACTTTGATGTTGACCCTTTGGAGCTCTACTGTCCTAGGCTTTGACCACCCCTCTCCACCACTAATACAGACACCCACTTAGTATGAACTCTTTGGATGGTGGAATTTATCAGGAAATTTCCATATTCCAAATGGAGTGACTGAAAAATGCTTGAGAAGACTAGAAAGGAATACCCAGAACCACAAAGATCTTCCTTAAAAAAAAATCTACAGTCTGTGTTGTTTTCAAATTTTGGATCCCTAACATATCCATGTGGTGTGATCTTGGCCCTTTTGAAAGCATACATTGCCCTAATGAAATAATGAAAAGGGAATGATAAACACAACCAATAGAGAATCCTAAGTCAACTTCCACACATGGAAACAATTGCCTAAATTATGGCAAAAGCTGGCAATCCCACGTTGGCCTTATTATTCATTTGAGAAAAGAATCAGAGAGCACAGAAAAGCCATCCTTGTATGTACATTTTGCTTCTTTTACATCTCCAAATTACTATTTGCCTGCTGTTGTTTTTGTTTCAAAGCTGGGCAAAAAAAGAAAAAAAGAAAAAAAGAAAAAAAAGTCACGTTTCTAAGCCAAAGTAAAGCGTAAGACCGTAATCTCAGACGTTCAAATAAAGTTTTTTGAATTCTTGCCTCAGTTTCTTCACTTTTTACAGGAAGGCCTTCTGTAGCTGACCGGAAAAAGTGCAAATAAATAAGGGAAATGAAACTGAGGAGCATCCACCAGCACAGCAGGAGAGCTGTATAAACCCCAGTAACCCAGTCCTTTTTCCATATAGGGGAGGAAAGCTGGGGAACACTGTCCTCCAAGTCCTTGCCACTCACAGTATAGGCAATGGACCAGAAGCATCTACATCACCTGAGGGCCTGTTAGAAATGCAGAATTCCAGGTCCTACCCTGGACCTTAAGGAGCAGACTCTGCATTTTAGCCTTCCCCCAAGTGCTGTACATGCATATTAAAGTTGGAGAAGCAGTGTCTAAGAAACTCTCACCACTTGAGGCCGAGAGGAGCTTTCAAACCGCTTGTTCAGCTTGGTGTGAGCCTGCATTTGCAAAACCAATCTTAGAGTCATGCAGGTGACTGACAGCTTTGAGGACAAGGGTACAATAAGTCCCACATCATTATGCATAAATGTTCCTCCTTACCCATTACAAAGGTTCAAAAGATACTGAGCTACAGATATTCCACATAATGACCTTCCAAATTTCTTGGCACCAATCATTTTCTAAGAGACTCCAGTGCCTGCACATATTAAATTAAACTTCCTCTTTTCACAAACTGTCAGTTCTTTGCTGCTGACTTTTAAGCCATGCCCCATAAATGAGGCTATTGGAAAAAATATAACAGGAATAACATAGACAAAGTATAGATAGGTACTTAAGGAAATAAAGAGATTAAAGCACCTTTGAGAAGCAGGTCTAATTATTAACTGCGGTGTAGTTTCTGAGTTCATTGACATTCTGTTTATCGTAGGTTCTGACAGTGGAGGGAAGAAAGAGAAACAAGAACCTGCTTGGGGACTGTATTCACAAACACACAGCTGTCGCCTTAACTAGGGTCGTGCGTACCGTAGCTTTGTTTTTCTTGTCTTCCAGGTGTTTTCTGAGGATGCATCACGTAGAATTTCAATGAGTTGGAGAACTCTACTCAATGTATAAATTAAACTGAAAGCTTCTCAAAGCAAGTTCAAGCCAAATTGCTGTCCTCTGCTTATTTGAGGCAGTTACTAAGGAAGCAATGAAAATGACACTCTTTAAGCCAGGCTCTCATAAATCAGGTGTTTCCACACTTCTTGAAGTGACAATAGAAAGCCAATTGAAAAACATAATAGCAAAAGACACTGCTCCCAAACTGTCGTCAGACTTTGGAGTGAGTAAAATGTTTGACAGGAAAGATTGTGTGTGAGCATTATTCATTGCACCAAGAGCCATTCAAAGGCACCTTCAGAGCAAAGATTAATGAAAGAGAATTCTCAGGAAGTAACATAATACAGAATTTCTTCCTCTCCCCTACCTACCTCTCCTTTGGGGAGATCCAGATTTAGCTTGGGACAAGATTTACGATTCTGAAGATACGATGAAAGGCGAGTCATAGTTTACAATGCTATTACAGCGTCAGAGTCTCACCTCTGGACATACGGTTTGACATTTCTTAACCCAATTTGTATTTCCCCTTGGTGTTTAGGAGGCCAGGAAGAAACCACTGATGAGTGAGAAGCCAGATGTCCAATGTCACAGCTACATAGGAAACCAATATCCCAACTGTAATGATCCCCAGTTTGATCTGAGTCTGATGCCCCGCTGGTGCCACTCCCAATCTGTCAAATTCTCAAATGCCAGACCCACCTTCCTGACACTCTTATTAATACTTCTTGCCCATCAGAATTGATCATGGACTCTTTGAAGAGTCAGCCCAGAGTTACTGCCTAAGGAAAAAGCATGGAAGGAAGACTGATTTCATGTGTCAGTTCACACTTATAAGCAGCTTAGACTTTCCTCTGAAATGTAAAAAAAAAAAGTAAAAAAATCTTTCTAAATTCTGTGGCTGAGGCACCACGTCCCTAGGCATTGTAGGAACCTATCTTCTTTAAATAAAGTGGGATGATGGTCGGAGAATGGGAAACTCCAAATTATCATAACTGAATGCCATCTGGCTGTCTGCTGGCTAAATATTGAGGCATTTTCTAATCAACAGTAAAGACTATCAACTCTTCAGTCACTCTTCAGAATTTAACCGTATATTTACTATGATCTAACATACAGAAGGCTGCCATTGGAAATAAGTATGCTAACTACTCATTCTTTGAAGTTTGTTGTTCCCAAACTTTTTGAGCATTAGGAATCTTCTCTCTCTCTCTCTTTTTTTTTAAAGGACTTTCCTTAGAGCACTTTTGAGTTCATAGTAATTTTGAGCAGAAGGAACAGAGATTTCTCACATACTCCCTGTTCCTACACATGCATCACTTCCCCCATTATCTCCATCTCCCACCAGAGCAGTACATTTGTTATAATTGATCAACCTATATTGATAAATCATTGCCATCCAAAGTCCTTCATTTACAGTAGGGTTCACTCTTGCACATTTTATGGTTTTGAATAAATTTATGACATGTAGTCACACATTTATGATATGTAGACATAGTATCATACAAAAGGACTCCTTTTATAAAAGAATATTTTGTTTAAAAAACCTTTTGCGGGGCGCCTGGGTGGCGCAGTCGGTTGAGCGTCCGACTTCAGCCAGGTCACGATCTCGCGGTCCGGGAGTTCGAGCCCCGCGTCAGGCTCTGGGCTGATGGCTCAGAGCCTGGAGCCTGTTTCCGATTCTGTGTCTCCCTCTCTCTCTGCCCCTCCCGCGTTCATGCTCTGTCTCTCTTTGTCCCAAAAATAAATAAATGTTGAAAAAAAAATTTAAAAAACCTTTTGATTTGGAAATAATTTTAAGCTTACAGGAAATTTGCAAGAATAAGAAGAAAACAAAGAACTGTACTTCTTTACCCAGATTCATTTATTATGAATATTTTACCTCATTTACTTCATCATTGGTTCTCTCTCTTGCTCTTTTTAATATAATGCATTTATTGGGGCGCCTGGGTGGCACAGTCGGTTAAGCGTCCGACTTCAGCCAGGTCACGATCTCGCGGTCCGTGAGTTCGAGTCCCGCGTCAGGCTCTGGGCTGATGGCTCGGAGCCTGGAGCCTGTTTCCGATTCTGTGTCTCCCTCTCTCTCTGCCCCTCCCCCGTTCATGCTCTGTCTCTCTCTGTCCCAAAAATAAATAAACGTTGAAAAAAAAATTTTAATATAATGCATTTATGAACCTCAGCCATGGCCCCTGCTCATTCCCCTTAATGTCTGGGACCATTTTCCATCTTGCAAGTCTTTAAGTCTTAGGGCAGATCTTGACCTCAGTCGGCCCAGAGCTCTTGCTGGTCCCCCTTCTACCACTAGGTTAGACCTAAGGATTTGGGCCTGATGTTATGATTTTGAAATCATTTATCTTCCAGCAGGTGAACTACTGGTTCTATATCGGGAGCAGGGGCTGGGGGTGGGGTCTCATATATCTCACTCTTGGTTGACTCTTGTTCCTCTTGTTCTTGTTGTTAATTTACACAAATCCACGCACACATTTTTGGGTTGTGCACAATGCTGTGAACTGATCTTTCCCATACTTTATGATTGTGTTGATTACAAGGGCCAGAATGATGAAGTTTTGGGGTGATGGGGGACTCACGGGGTCTAGAGCCAATAGCCAAGAAAGAATTCTTGAACGTATCTTTGGTGCAAAAATGTGATTTTATTAAAGCATGGGGGCAGGACCCCTGCACTGGAGTTGTGACGGGTAACTCATTACATAACCTCAGGTTGGAGGGGGTCAGGGATAGAGTAAGTCTCTAAGGTATTTTGAAGCCAGGTTTCCAGGACCTTGAGGGGCTAGCTATTGTTCAGGAAACACCACTTATTACCTTTTAATAAAACCTCAGTCATGAGACCCTTCAGATATACGTCGGGGGGCCACAAGCTTGAAGTATGAATGCCAGCCTAGATCTTGGGGCAGTTGAGATAAAGGAAGTAGACTTACAGGATCCTCAAGGTTGGGATAATGTTAAGCTAAGGTTCTCTTTTGCTCCCAGCAAAGTGTCACCATCAAGGCAGCTGGGGTCCTAGAGGGAGGGCACTCTGCACGTTTTTTCAAGGACTTGTCAATGGGCAGTAGGCAGTAAGATAATTTAATTTTTCATTTGTCTTAGTTTCCCACGTTACCATGGCAAGCACTTAAACCCCTTTCCTTCATTCTTGGGTAGCCAGGAGTGTCCAAGGAATATCACACATATTCCACAGGGCAGGGGAGAAGGAGGGGAGGGTGCCAGCCTGTATTTTGCCCTCAGCTTGCTCCACGCTCTCTCATCAAGAGCAACAGGGGCCTAGGCAAAACTTTCTCCTTGTTGCTTGAGCAGTGTGGGCTAATTTACTGAGGCATTAACTTAGGTTTTGTTTTTGCTTCTAAAAACTTTAGCAAAACTGAGCACCATTAGGGCTTTATTCTCTTTATTTTCCCCTTTCTTTTTCCTGGAAGGGGTCAAAGCCTCAGGGGTATTTAAAGAGCTGAAAGCAGAAAGTGCTTGAAACAACTTCTCTTTCTGGCTTTCCTGAAAGTCTTGAGAATACTAAATGAGAATGTCCCCTGACAGGGGAGAGAATGGAGAGGAGTAGATAAAAAATATTAGAAGATGAACATTCTAGAAAGCCAGGAAGGGTCCACAGTCTCCCTTATGCCTCCTAGGGGAAGTGACGAGTTCTTTAAGGGGGAATGTCCCCTGTGCCTAGGGAGACTGGATCCCAGGCACTGGAGCACAAGGGTCTGTAGAATACTACAACCAAACATGGCATTAAGGGAATAGTGCCCTTGGATTGATTGTTTTGTTGTTAGTGTTTTTAAATGGTCATAAAGTAGAATTAACATTTTTTTTGGTGTACAAATCAAGGAATTTTAAGACATGTATAGATTCGTGTAATCAGGATATAGAATAGTTCTATCACTCCCCCAAGCTCCACTGACTCCCTTATAGTCACCCCACCCCCACTCATAACCCCTGAAAACCACTGACACATTTTCTATCATAGTTTTGTCTTTTTGAGACTGCCAACTAAATGGAATCATACAGTCAGTATCCTTCTGAGGCTGGTTTCTCTCACTCAGCATAGTATTTTTGAGATTCATCCATGTTTTTGTGTGTATCAACAGTTCATTTCATTTATGGCTGAGGAGTATTCCATGGTATGGATTTACCACAATCTCCTTATCTTTCACCTGTTGGAGGATATTTGGGTTGTTTTCAGCTTTGGCTGTTACCAAAAAAACTGTCATGAACATTCATGTACAGATTTTTGTATGAACATATTTCCTTTCTCTGGTGTAAATACCCATGAGTGAGATTTCTGGGTCATATAGTAAGAGTATATTTAACTTTATAAGATACTGCCACACTGTTTTCCAGAGAAGCTGTACCATTTAACATTTCTACCAACAATCTATGAGAGTTTTAATTGTTCCACTTCTTCGTTAGCACTAGATATTGTTAGCATTTTTTTATTATGGTCATTGTAATAAGTGTATAATGGTATCTCTTCGTGGTTCTAATTTGCATTTTCTAATAAACTCCTGGATTTAAGCGCTCCTGTGACTTCTGACAGTGGATGTATCAGGACTGACTGGTATGGAACAGAGATGAGGACAGCTCCCCCCAATATTTTGTCATAATGACTGGGGCTGAGGAGTGAATGAAAGGCCTAATAATGACCAAGAATGTTATTCTCTACAACCCAGCAGTGGGGTTTCTGCGTCAGATTTAATATGATCTAAATAAAATAAAGTTAATAATTCTTGTAAACTCAATTGTGGTGGAAATTCATGCCCAGTTCATGTAGCTTACAGTTATTTCAAATCCATATATTCATAATTTTGCATACCTTATCTTGTGGTATATCATATGCCCAATTGCATTAGTATGACTTGATTATGAAAACTTAGCAAAGTGCTTCCAAAGGATCTCTCACATAATTGCTAGTGCGGGTATGCACCACAATTCCAATTGGAGACACAGTATTTCCTTTGCTTTAGAACAATGGAAAACACTGCAAACTAAGTAAATGAAGACAATGAGAATATAGGTCCAGGTATTAATTAGTGTTGAGTGAATTAAAGAAGGCTACTCATCAGTTGCTAACAGACAGTAAGTCCAAAGGTGCTAGAACTACAAGATGCTAGAATCCAAGTATTTTAATAAGTAAGCCAAACGTCTTTTGTCTCCTGGCCCCTAACTGTAAGTATTCCTAAGACTTTAATTTTAAGGATTCACTCTCTCCACTCTCTCCCTGGGGGCTCTGTGAAATCTCCAGAGTGGGGAATATATGTGTCACATTCCCCACTTCCTGATTGAGAAGCCTCTTACTGTATAATAAGGAATTTGTCTGGACTTTGTCCCAGGCTTTTTGTTATTCATGAGCTCCTTGAATCACACCTGATTTTAGGTTAATGAGGTGACTAGTGGTAGGCCCCCACATAGTTTCAGGATGGGGGCTGGTCACCTGAAATACAACCATATGTTTAGAGGGTTGGTATTTGGAGTCAGTCCAACCTCAGGGGAGGGTTATGGGGGAAGCTGGGGACTGGGCTAAATAATATAACCAATGGTTCAAGCAATCATGGCTACAAAATGAAATCCCAATGAAAATCCTGGACAGGAAGCTCAGCGGAACTTCCTGGTTGGTGAACACATCAACATACCAGGAGAATTACATGTCTTAATTCCATGGAGAGAGGGCACAGACCCCTCTGCCTTCCGACCCTCCCAGACCTTGCCGTATGTGTCTCTTCATTTGGCTGGTTTGATTAGTATCCTTTATAATAAAACTGTAATAATAAGTATATTATAATAATAATATAATATAATATAATTAATATAATATGATATAATATAATATAATATAATATAACATAATATAATATAATATAAATCTCTAATAATAAGTATATTCCCGAGTTCTAGGAGTCATTTATTCTATGAATTCTGTGAGTCAGTGAATTATTGAACCTGAGGAAGGTCATGGGAACCCCCTGAGTTTGCAGCCAGTTGGTCAGAAGTTCAAGTGCCCTGGGGACTCCACCTGTGGCTGGCATCAAAGGGGGAGGGGCAGTCTCTTGGGACTGAGCACTGAACTCATGGTGTCTGCACTAACTCTAATTAGTGCAGAACTGAACTGAAGTACAGTAGTGGGGCTGAAACAGAACCCTCCACATCAGTCCTGTGGGCAGGTCCTTGGCTGTTGCCCCAAACCCCATCTCTGTTCTTCCTCCTGTGCCTCAACAGACGCTGCCAAGCTGCACACGGTCTGGCAATGACTGGGCACCTAAGTCAGATCGTATCTTCTCTGACGTCCTGGTAAAAGAAATGCCCCAGCTACTTCGTGGCCCCTCAGAAAAAGGCACATATGACACGGCCATCCCTCTAGTTTTCCTTTTCCGTGGCCCCGTATTTAAGACACGAGGGGAGGGCTGTCCCCATCAGGCTCATGAGCTGTTCCTTCTCTACTGTCACCTCAGCAGATTTCACTGCCACTCTCCCCTTATTCTTTTGGCCTTTAGAAAAAAAAGAGTGCTGAATGCCAGTGTCTCCAAGTGGCTACTTGCATGGCTCTTCAGAAAGAGCATGAATAGATCCAGTGAGTTGCAGGCTGAGAAGTGCTCCTTGGGTCCATCTGTATTCACCAGAGAAGAGCTAGTGGCTTTTTAAAAGGAGTTCACTAACCTCATGTTTTCTCCTCCACTTCTCAACTGGCTCTTCCCCATGCCCTTTGGCAGTTTTTCCAGGCTGTGTGACACAAACACCTCATTCTTTAAGAGAAGGGGGTGGGATGATCAATGAAAACTCCCTAATAAGTTACAAGCACCCTGAGCGGTTCTGTCAGGCTTAAAGGTCACATATTTCTGAGGTATGAAAAACACGGAGCACACTGGAAGCCTCATGCATAAGCAAAGCTTCTCATTGCATTCGAAAGTAATTTAAACGGCTGGGAAACTTATCTCTATGATAAAGGCTGCACCTTTTTATGTATGTTAAACCTAAGGAAAGTGCTTAAAATCCTCCCTGGCATTTGCCTTGCACAGCTCTTGTGGGGTAATGGGCCATGACGTGCTTTGAGCTCCTAGGAAGGAAAAGCGTGATGTAAGTGTAAATGTATTATTATTGCTATTAGGAATGGTGATCTGGAGGGAAGATTAAATGCTAAAGATAAAATCACTGAAATCTATAAGGGAAATGTAAAACTGGGCCCATGAAGTTCCATACTTCAATTAAATTAAATGACCACATAATGCTACATTCTAATCCTGTGTGCATAAATTAACATAAAAACAAAATGACACAAAACTGCCAACATCAGCAGGAAATTGAGGGGCCATTAGTCATTAGCCTCTCCAAGCCCCCTCTCATTATTATTCAGTGCCTAGGAATCTGACAACCGCAAAGTGCTTAGCAGTCATTTGTTGGTAAATGTGCTTCCTCAAAGCTGATTCTTTCCTAGGCTCTCTTTCTAGCCATTGACCCAGATTCCCCCACTTCATGCTCGGCCCGAACTGGGGCACTGGTCTTCCTGGTCTGTTCCTGGAGCAGCTGCACGTCTTCCCCAGGGCTTACAGGTTCTCCACATGCTGAGAGCTCGGAGTAATTAGCTGATACTTGATTGATACAGAGGCAAGTCCTGATTCGGGCCTGTCCTGCCACCTGGCTCCCAGAGCCTCGACAGAGGGTTAACCCTGCGATTCCTTGGGCCACACTTGCTGTTTCTGCTTTAATGACAAACTCCAAAAGGGACTCTGAATCCAGGGCAGTCTGGCAGTCCCTGGAGTCCTGTGGTACATGTGGCAAGATGGATGTCAGACCGACTGTGGTGCCGTGCTGTGCCCTGTCAGCAGCGGGGCTGAGCCTTCTACATCTGGGCTCCTGAAAGGAAACCTTAGCTCTCCCATAAGACTCTTATCAATGTTGTAGAAAACAACAAATCAGCCCTTGGCTGGAGGTATAGATTGTCATTGGCAGATTAAGGTAGCATGTTGATTTTTCCAACCAGCATGCAGCTATGCAGCGGGAGTTACAACTTGAACTGATGTTGTGTCCACCACTACAGGAGCTCAGATGTGTCCTCAGATGTGTCTGGTGAGCCACTGGGACAGACCTGAGCAACACCTATCTTCATGATGGCTGAGCTGCCTCCTGAAGATAATTCTGCCTAAGGAAGAAGGAGCCAGGCTCGAGATCTGGTGCACAGAGCCTCTGCCAGAGGAGAGCTGATTTTGAATATGGCACAGTGCTGTCTCTCCTTTCCATCCTGTGCACGTGCCCAGAACCTGTCAGGAACATTGGTTCCCAAGCAGTATTGTTTTGGAGCCTCTGTAATGGATTTAATACCAAAGGGAGAGAGACACACCCCTTTGTTGTCAACCCCCTTGCAGCTCGGTGCTTTTGGGGCTCTGGAACATTGCCTGCTGGCAATGGAAGAGGAGCTCTCTGGAACCAAACTTCTTTCTCTGCATATGTGAGACAACCCTGGAGATGCACAGAAATGCTGAAGAAGCATATTTTAGGAGACTAGGGAGCTATGTGAACAGGTGTGTGAGTCAGAAATCTGGATTATTTTGGTATCCATAGGCTAGTGGAGCATGAGGAATCCGGAGTTTCCAGACGTATAATTAACACGCTCAATTTTACCTGTGAATTGTTTCAATAAAGAATTATTGAGCACCTGCTATGCCTGGCACTGTGCTGGCTTCTGAAGTTACAGGTCTCCAAATCAAGTAGTAATAATGAGAAATCAATAACTAACCCTAATGAGGACTATGATGATAATGAAGAAGAAGATTATGTTGAGGACTATCATAATTTGTGTATCACTTGTGCACCATGCACTGTGTTTCACATATATTATTACTAATCTTTGCGACAGTCCTAAAAATAGTGCTGACTAAATCCATTTTAATGATGAGGAAAATTGACCTGTCAGATGGCTAGTAGATGTCAGAGATAGCATTCAAACCTAGATTTGTAGGACCCTACAATCTCAATCCTTCTATCACATGATAGGCTGTTTAGTAGAAAACATCCAGAGTGCAATGGAAGAAGGGGAAAAAGAGAAATTAAGGTACCTCTTGACTGCTGAGAACCAAACAGCATGTTTCAGAGAGGCGCTTTCAGGGGTCAGTCATTCAACGGATGGTAACAGGGAATAAAAGATTTTGCACATAAGTGTGTATCCTAGAGCAGTCCCTTATCACCCCCCTCTCCACCCTCCCCAAAAAAGCAGAATTATACAAATATCAGACCACTGAGCTTTTCTTAGTAGCCCGAAAGAGTGATTCTTCCAGGGTGGTTGAGGTTGAGAAATGCCTGAGACTCCATCTATCTCTCTTGGGATAGTTGTGAAGTTTCCTCCATATTTTTGAGCTTTTAAAATTACCAAGATTAATATGAAAAACTTTTTGGAAAGAGTGCGGGAGTAAAGAGAAACTGAAAGTTAACATGTTGGAAGTTAATTAAAGTTCAATTTGGAAGGAAAATATAACATCTTTGACAAGATAATATCAGCCAATAGGAAAATGACTCAATTTATACACCACCTTTCAGGAATACATTTATTTTATCATGTGAGGCACAACTGTGCATGCATACTAGCACTGACTCAATCTTGTGGAAAGAAAAATAAAATGTTCTTTTACTAATAGGCACTACTTTATTATTTCCCTAAAGATAAGATAAACTCAGCTGATGACCTGAATGTAAGATGTATAAAATAGTCTACTTAAAATGTGAGATTGTGAAGAAAATATGCTATCTTACTAAATAAGCTACTCAGGAACATGTAATCCTAAAGAAAGACAAGACGTTTTTCTGACACTTGTTTATTGCTACAATGATATATTGGGTATGAACTATGCCTCCAAATTATTTGCTCTCTAAGAAACAAAAATCTATCCCTCTAATGCTTAGTACCAGAATGCTCCAGACAAATACATGCAATTTCATGTAACTTCGTCTAGGCAAATCAGCTGAATTTCGTGCCATCATTTTTCCCAGGCAAAGCTGCTATTGTTACCATATGACTACAGCCAGCAAACAGTCCCACAGTTAGCTCATATCCTCACAGAATCTTTTCCCCCAAATGTCAGTGTCGTTCAAATACATTCCATATGAACAACATTCAAAGGAACAGCTCTGTAATACTGCCACCCACCCACTCCCTCCTCCAAAAAAATTCGGGCTTACAAGAGAAATATGGTTTTTTTCTTTTCTGGCAAGAACTTAAAAGATATCTGATTTAAGTGCTTAATTCTAGGATGTCGAGCAGAGCAGAGCACTTGAGCTGTGAAAGACAGCCATGCGTTTTTATTGTAGACCCCACTCTACCATGCTATTAATTCATGCTTGATTATGCATCATACCTAAAATCCCATTTCCCAGCGCAACCGCAGTCCCCAACAAAAGCTCAGTGAGGGATCCATTCCTTTCCCCTCAATACACATCCTCAGCTCCTATTAATTTTAATGTAACATATGATAGTAACAATATTCACAAATTCAAAAGATAACCACTGCCACTTCCAGAACTTTTCCACTTCAAAACATTAATTTTATACAGAGTATGATTATTTGGGCAAAAGAAAAGAACATTTCTTTCTAGAACTTTCTTCCTATACAGACAAGTAAAAATGCATTGTATTATAATTATAATTGCTATAATTTTTAAGCCCGGCTTCTCTTATAGATACATTTGCTTTTCCTACCTTTATAAAGTGACACAATCAACTTACTTAAAAGCTTCTTGCCTTCATCAGTTTGGGCTTCTATAATAAAATACCATAGACTGAGGGGCTTGTCGATGATAGAAGTTTATTTCTCACAGTTCTGGAGGCTGGAAGTCAGAGATCAGGGTACCACCATTGTTGGGTCCTGGTGAGAGCTCTCTTCTGGGTTGCAGACCACCAATTTCTTGTTGTACTGTCACATGGCAGAAAGAGGGTGGCGTGACTCTCTGGCTTCTTCCTATAAAAGCCTGCATCACAGTCATGAGGGCCCCACCCTCATTACCTAATTAACTCCCAAACATGTCACTTCCAATATCATCACATTGGGGATTAAATTTCAACATATGAATTTGGGGGAACCTAAATAGTCCATAACACTTCTCTACTGAGCATAAGGCCCCATGGCCCCCAATATCTTATAGGGCTGTGAGGCTCTGTACAATCTATTAGACTGTAAGGTCAATGAAGGCAGGGCACATGTCTGTCTCATCCACCACTTGTCATTTAGTAGACCCTCTGGCCCTGTGCCTGCCTGCCCTAGGATCCATTCTCTGGGCTGTGTGTGTGTGTGTGTGTGTGCATGTGTAGGACAGGTGTGTGTAGGAGGTGGCTACAGAGAAACCAGGGGGTTCTAGTCCTCCTTTTCTGTCTGTCCAGGGCAACATCGCTTCCACAACTAGTAAATCTCCTCCAGGGCTCCCACTCCACCAGAAAGACCCCATTCTAGTTCTAGCTTCCCCACCACCCTCTGGCCCTTAATTCTAGGGACACTACCTCCACCTGTTGTTCCTGAGGTCAAGGAGCTGGTAGTGACTTCCTTCTCATGCTCTTCTCTTGGGTGCCTCACCATTCCCTACTGAACTTAAGCATGAACTTAGGAATTCAGATTATACTCCAAGAGAACAACTTGACTTTTCAGATTTGTTGACATAGGAATCCAGGGAACATGCGTGGGAATGGATATTAAGGGTATAGGATAATGAAGGAAGGAACATAAAATTGGATCAGGCCAAATTTACTGATATGGCTCCCTAAGCAGGGATTCTGCATTTGATGCTGCAGCTTGTTACAAAGGACTCTGATTGCCTGGCTGAAACATGAACCAAAAGGTGGCCTACACTGAGAAAATTGGAAATGCCAGATCTGCCTTGGTTTAATGCAGAGGGAGGGATTCAAAGGCTTAAGGAGATAGTGATGTTAGATTCGATCTGTCTTTAAGAGCTACTTACTCGCTCTGGGAGGCTCCAGAAGACACACCTTTCACCATGACCGTGAGAAATAAATTTGTGAGCTCTGTGATTGCTCTTCTCTGTAGACCAGACCTTACAGTGGGAGCTGCAGTTATTGAATTAAGAAACCTAAATGCAGTGGGAATAATTGGATTCCAGGGTGGCAGGGGCCAAGTGGCATCATTCAGCTGCCAAAGGCAAGATGGGTGTGGTTACCATAATGGCCAGCAGAGTTAAAGCAGCAATCAGAATAGACTGACTGACATAGACCCCTGGTGTTGGTGTGTAGACTGTGATGTTCCTAGAAGTGAAATAGATAGGAAGCTTACTAAATTCTTACTTAATCTGTATAAGCGGAAAAGTTCTAGGACAAGTGAATAAAAGTGTAACTTGAATCATAAAAAGAGTCATAGATCCTTAATCAATTTCCAGACTTGAGCCAGTTTATAGACCCAGAACTCCTTGAATAAAGGGGAAAATAGATCCCCTTGAGAAGAGCCCTGGTAAACTACCAAATATTTGTACTTTTCATCTTTCTTCTAATGTTCCCCAAAGGGACTTATGGCTTTTACCAGAGTAGCTATGAATTGGAGGAAAGGAAATAATCAGAGCTTTGAGGGGGACCACTGGACACTGACTCTGAACCAACCAACACTAATTTCAGGAGATTTGAAATGTCACTCTGGTCCACTGGTCAGAGTAGAGGCTTATGGACATCAGGAGAGCAACAGAGTTTTATCTCAGGTCCATGGGTCCAGTGGGCCGCTGAACACATCCTGTGGTTATTTCTCTAGCTCTGGAATGCATACTTGGAATAGATTCTTTAGATTTTGGAGGAAATATACTCCTCATCTGTCTCTGTAACTCCAACCCATTTCCTGAGTGACCAGAAAAGCTGCTAATTTTGAGCGGGGCCCCAAAGAAAAGAAGGTCTGCAATAGGTCCATGCTGCTGTACAATCTGTTCTGCCATTTGGACCATAAGGTCCAGAAGATCTGTCACTAACACTTCAAGCTGCTTGAAGTGTTAGTGACAGATAGCCATGCTGTTGGGAGTCTTTAGCAGCTCCCTACAGGTGAATCACTAACACAGGCTCTTAGGCCTTTGGAGTGAAGTCCTGTCATCCTCTGCAGATAACTACTCTCCATCTGGGAAACATCTCTTGGCCGGCTGCTGGGCCTTAGGAGAAACCGAATATTTGACCATGAGCCACAAAGTTACCATGTGATCCATTATGAACTGGATGTTAATTGACTCACCGGATCATGAAGTTGGGCATGCACAGTAACACTTCATTATCAAATGGAGGTGGTAATATGTGATTGGTCCTAGGCAGAAACTAAAGGCACAGGTAATTTACATGAAAAATTGGCCCAAATGACCACGGTCCCTACTTCTGCTATACTGCCTTCCCTCTCCTGGCCTGCAATTATGGCCTCGTAGGGAGTTCCCTATGGTCAGTTGACAGAGGAAGAGAGAACTCAGGCCTGGTTTACAGATGGCTTTATATGCAATTGCAGGCACTATTTGAAAGTGGACAACTGTGACACTATAGACCCTTCCTGAGGCATCCCTGAAGTAAAGTAGTAGTAAAGGAAAATCTTCCCAGTAGGCAGAACTATGAACAATGCACCTGGTTGTTCACCTTGTTTCTTTAAAAAAAATTTTTTTTAAAGTTTATTTATTTTTGAGAGAGAGAGAGACAGAGTATGAGCAGGGGAGAGGCAGAGACAGAGGGAGACACAGAATCTGAAGCAGGCTCCAGGCTCCGAGCTGTCAGCATAGAGCCTGATGCGGGGCTCAAACTCATGAACCATGAGATCATGACCTGAGCTGAAGTCGGATGCTTAACCAACTGGGCCATGCAGGCGCCCCACTGTTCATCTTGTTTCTAAGGAAAAATGTCCGATGTACAATTAAATACAGATTCATAGACTATGGTCAATAGTTTGGATTGTCAGGGACTTGGAAGGTACATGATTGGAAAACTGGTTACAAGGAAATGTGGGTAAAGATGTGTGGATAGACCAGTCTGAATGGGCAACCACTGTGAAGATATTTGTATCCCATGTGAAAATTCACAGAAGAGTGACCTCAGCAGAGGAAGATTTTACTGATCAAGTGGATAGAATGATTTGTTCTGTGGATACCAGTGTCTGTGCCCAGCCACCCCTGTTATCACCCAGTGGGCTCATGAACAAAGTGGCCATGTGACAGGGATAGAGGTTATACATGAGCTCAGTAACACGAACTTCTACTCTCACAGCAGCGGAGACCAACACTGAATCCCCAATATAGCACCATTTCCTGAAGTGATCAGCTAGCTACCTGTTGGTCAGTTGATTGCATTAGACTGCTTTTGTTATGGAAGGATCAGTATTTTCCTGTTACTGGAATAGACATTTCCTTTGGATAGAGATTTGCCTTCCCTGTACACAATGCTTCTGCCAAAACTACTATCTGTGGACTTATAGAATGCCTTATCCATCATTATGCATTATGAATTGCTCCTGATTAAGGAGTTGACTTCATGGTAAAAGAAGTGTGGTGATGGGCTCATGCTCATGGAAATCACTGGTCTTACTATATTCCCCTCACCATCCTAAGGCAGTGGAATGGCCTTTTGAAGACAGTTGTAGTGCCAGCTGGGTGGCAATCCTTTGCAGTGCTGGGGCAGGATTTCTTCAGAAGGCTGTATATGCTCTGAGACAGTTGTCCAATATATGGTGCTGTATCTCCTATAGCCAAGATTGACAGGTCCAGAATTCAAGGGGGAGAAATGGGAGTGTCACCACTCACTACTACACCTGGTGACCCACTAGCAAGATTTTTGCTTCCTGTTTCTGTGACCTTATGCTCTGCTGGCCTAGGGATCTTAGTTCCAAAAGGAGGAATGCTTCTTGCAAGAGATACAACAATGATTCCATTGAATTGGGAGTTAAGATTGACACCCAGCCACTTTGGGATCCTCATGCCTCTCAATCAAAAGGCAAAGAAGGGAGTTAAGGTGTTGCCTGGGTGATTGATTCTTACTACAAGAGGAAATTGGACTACTATTCCACAATGGAGGTATGGAAGAGTATATCTGGAAGACAGGAGATCCATTAGGGCATTCATACCCTGTGATTAAGGCCAATTGAAAATTACAACAATCCAATCCAGGCAGGACGGCTAATGGTCTAGGCCCTTTAGGAATGAAGATTGCAGTCATCCCACCAGGTGAAAAACCATGACCAGTTGACGTGCTTGTTGAATATAAAGGGAATACAAAATGCATAGTGGAAGAAGGTAGTTATAAATACCAGCTACAACCACATGACCAGTTACAGAAATGAGGACTATAATTGTCATGAGTATTTTCTCCTTATTTTGTTATGAATATGGTTGTGTGTGTATGTACCTTTGTTTTCTTTTCTCTTATCCCCCTATCATGTAACATAAGATGTATAGATTTTATATCATAGTATTTAAGTATTGTTAATTTTACATTATAGTATTATGTATCAAGGGGAAGAGTGAACATCATTCAAAGTTTTTACCTCCTCTTCTGAGGAAGGAATTAGTGCATTTTCAGTTACAGGCAGGATGGTTCCTTCATGTTAGGTAGAATTATAACATTGTTATTGTCTTTATTTTGTGATTAAATATGGTTTAAAGAGATATTTATGGTTGCCTACTTGACAAGGATGGACTTGTGATGGTTCATTTTATATGTTAAATTCACTGGGCCTTGGAATGCCCAGATAGCTGGCTAAACAGTATTTCTAGGTATGTCTGTGAGAGTGTTTTCAGAAGACATTAGCATTTGAATTGGTAGTCTGAGTAAAGCAGATTGTTCTCCCCAGTGTGGGTGGGCCTCCTCCAATCCCCTGAGAACCCAAGTAGAGCAAACAGTGGAGGCAGAGAGAATTCTCTTTCTCTGCCTGACTGTTGATCTGAAACATTGGTTTCCTCCTTTTGGACTGGGACTTAAGGCATTCATTCTCCTAAAGATCTCAGGTGTTTGGACTTGGATTAGAACTATCTTCCTAGACCTCTAGTTTGCAGATGGCATATCATGGAAATTCTCAACCTCTATAACATATGTGTGCCTATAAATACAACACAGATCTATCACCTATTGGTTCCATTTCTTGGGAGAACCCTGACTTGGATATCTTCTGATTCAGAAATTCTGGAGCAATCTGAGTTTAAAAACTACCTCCAACTGATTTTTGATGCAAACTAAGTTTGAGAACTGCTGCCCTATATGCCCCAGGACCCTTGCCCCGGTGCTGGAGAACTCTGAGCCCCAGATCTATCTGTGCATTTGCAGGAGGCCTAAATGTTCCCTAAATGAGACCATTCAGCTTCTTATCTACATCAATCAATAAGACAAGTAAAACACTACACCATATTGATGAAACTCATTAAGTAAGAATTCTCCTTTACAAACTCCAATTAATTCTTCCCAATTATCAGCTGAACTTCAATTGAATAGCTTTTCATTTTGACCTGAAATTATCCTTCTCAGACAGGCTAATTTAGCAATGTTGACAATATTCAGGGTTTAAGAACCTTCACCTAGATTAATGTATATTCCCACAACCTAAATTCCATGATAAAAAGCAGAAACCATGAAGTTGCTTTCCATGCATTTAACAGATATTTATTGAGTCCCCTACTCTAGTCTAGGCCTTGTGTCTACAGCGGTGAACAAATAGATGTGATCCCTGCCTTCCTGGCATTTATCAAGCTCCTTGCTTTGTTAAGCTTCATCAGGTTACAAGGAACAGAAATAGGTTCCTTTAGATAAAAATCAGATTTTTAAAGAGATTTTAGAGATTTTTTTAGGGTTTATTGTAAAATGCAGAAAAAGTTTAGGAAATACAGGAAAATAAATAGCCATGGAGACTTATCTTACTGAGAAATTGAACAATAATATTTCATCATTCAGAATCAGCTACCCTAAATGCAAAAGCTGTATGAGAATAATTAAAATAACAGTGTTCCAGGTTTTTATTTTATTTTATTTATTTATTTTTTTAACATTTATTCATTTTTGAAAGACGGAGAGAGATAGAGGGGAAGGAATAGAGGGGAAGAGAAGAGATAGAGATAATATACAGTTGCCCATTATTAATAGTTGATTTTAGCTAAGATGCTGGGGCCTCCAGCCCAACCAGCTCTAGACAAGAAGTCAGGGTCCAGTGACACTCACTCAGTATGGCATTTAGGGAGAAAGACCTGCCTTGGAGCTGAGGACAGGACAGGTACAGAATATTAGCACTATCCCAGTCCAATATCTCCTTTTCATCTGGGTTTATCAATTCTTACCTGATGTAGAGGAACGCACCTCTACACAGTTTAAGATTTAGACTAGAACAAGCAATCCTAAAATTCATATGGAACCACAAAAGGCCCCGAATAGCCAAAGTAATTTTGAAGAAGAAGACCAAAGCAGGAGGCATCACAATCCCAGACTTTAGCCTCTACTACAAAGCTGTCATCATCAAGACAGCATGGTATTGGCACAAAAACAGACACATAGACCAATGGAATAGAATAGAAACTCCAGAACTAGACCCACAAACGTATGGCCAACTCATCTTTGACAAAGCAGGAAAGAACATCCAATGGAAAAAAGACAGTCTCTTTAACAAATGGTGCTGGGAGAACTGGACAGCAACATGCAGAAGGTTGAAACTAGACCACTTTCTCACACCATTCACAAAAATAAACTCAAAATGGATAAAGGACCTGAATGTGAGACAGGAAACCATCAAAACCCTAGAGGAGAAATCAGGAAAAGACCTCTCTGACCTCAGCCGTAGCAATCTCTTACTCGACACATCCCCAAAGGCAAGGGAATTAAAAGCAAAAGTGAATTACTGGGACCTTATGAAGATAAAAAGCTTCTGCACAGCAAAGGAAACAACCAACAAAACTAAAAGGCAACCAACAGAATGGGAAAAGATATTTGCAAATGACATATCGGACAAAGGGCTAGTCTCCAAAATCTATAAAGAGCTCACCAAACTCCACACCCGAAAAGCAAATAACCCAGTGAAGAAATGGGCAGAAAACATGAATAGACACTTCTCTAAAGAAGACATCCGGATGGCCAACAGGCACATGAAAAGATGTTCAGCGTCGCTCCTTATCAGGGAAATACAAATCAAAACCACACTCAGATATCACCTCACGCCAGTCAGAGTGGCCAAAATGAACAAATCAGGAGACTATAGATGCTGGAGAGGATGTGGAGAAACGGGAACCCTCTTGCACTGTTGGTGGGAATGCAAATTGGTGCAGCCACTCTGGAAAGCAGTGTGGAGGTTCCTCAGAAAATTAAAAATAGACCTACCCTATGACCCAGCAATAGCACTGCTAGGAATTTATCCAAGGGACACAGGAGTACTGATGCATAGGGGCACTTGTACCCCAATGTT
This sequence comes from Herpailurus yagouaroundi, assembly GCF_014898765.1. Lineage (NCBI taxonomy): Eukaryota > Metazoa > Chordata > Mammalia > Carnivora > Felidae > Herpailurus > Herpailurus yagouaroundi. The sequence goes on along the minus strand of NW_024412395.1, from coordinate 78,927,938 downwards.
CATAGCAGCACTCTCAACAATAGCCAAATTATGGAAAGAGCCTAAATGTCCATCAACTGATGAATGGATAAAGAAATTGTGGTTTATATACACTATGGAATACTATGTGGCAATGAGAAAAAATGAAATATGGCCTTTTGTAGCAACGTGGATGGAACTGGAGAGTGTGATGCTAAGTGAAATAAGCCATACAGAGAAAGACAGATACCATATGGTTTCACTCTTATGTGGATCCTGAGAAACTTAACAGGAACCCATGGGGGAGGGGAAGGAAAAAAAAAAAAAAGAGGTTAGAGTGGGAGAGAGCCAAAGCATAAGAGACTGTTGAGAACTGAGA
>NW_024412395.1:78868727-78927501 GCF_014898765.1 Herpailurus yagouaroundi | reverse complement strand
TATGGAAACCAATTTGACAATAAATTTCATATATAAATAAAAAAAAATAAAAGCAAAACAAAGTACAGGAATACAGAAAAAAAAAAAAAAAAGATTTAGGCATCAGAGCTCAGGATGGCCCAGCTCAAGGGGTGGATAGGATGGGATTTGGGGAGAGAAAATGTAGGCATGCTGGAGAGTGGCTGGGATGAACAGTCCCATTAGACAGAACTTTTCACATGCTGCAGCCAACAAATAATTTTTTTCTGTACTTGTAGCACTGGCCCAATCTAGCACTGCCTTGCAGATCAGCCTAAAGGGCCTATCAACCCAGAAAAACCTATACAGATCTTATGTCCACTCACATGAAAGGACATGGAAATAAACTCACTGTACAGGAAGAAAGGTAATTCTGAATGTCCTCATTTCAGTTGGATCACAGTGTTTGCTGTAGGGAAGACAGGGAATCTTTTCGAGATCTAATAAGCTAGGGGGGATTTTGGTGAAGAATTTTCTGAGTCACAGCAGGGGCATGCAGAAGGCCCACACTGGCCTATTTGGAGGCATTATTGGACAGCTGCTTTTTATTCCATAGCTCAACACAATGCTCTCTTTGCCATGAATTTCATGGGGCTTTAGGCAAAATCTTCCAGCAATTCATAGCTTGTGCACTGAAGGTTACCATGACATGCTCCCTCTCACACTCAGGCACCATTTCCAGCCCTGAGGTCCTCTGCTTCTGATACACCAAAACTCCATTATTAAGTAAACGAGGAGCAGCTGTGGTATCAGTCCTTAATTAAAACAAAGCCATACAAAGATAGCCAACATGCACTGCCACACTCATTTTAGTTTATTGCATAAAACTGTTTTATCTTGAGATCATTCATTTACCATAATCATTTCCTATTTCTGAGGTGAAAATTTCACTCAGAGTTTATAATGGTGTTCTCTCTGTTATACCTACCAGTCAACATCACAGTCTGATAACATTTCCAGAAACAAGCCTTTATAGGAAGGGAAATATTTTACATATTTTCAAAAATCTCTTAAGGGCTTTTTTCGTGTACTGCCCATTAATATCTCTGAGCCCATTCTATTCAACCCTGAAAACAGAAATCTGCGTATAGAATTACTACAATTGCTACAATTTTTGCCCCAGTGGTTAGAGCTTCCTGGTAAACAGAATGTGTGCCATTGTTTCAGTACCAAGAAAAAAAACAACATTCTAAGTGCTTCAAGATCCAATTTCAACAAATTCCAATTCTCACTCTCCAAAGTGAAAGAAAACATTTCTATTGATTTCTGACAAACAAGTGGATCAAAAAAGCTTGCTGTTTTTGTTCAAGGTCCCTCTCTCTTTCTTTCTTTTGTTATTATGCTCTCCTTTGCTTTACCCCTTTGATTGGCTTGTTAGAGAATGAACTCACCCAGACATCTTTTGTTCTGAGTGAATTTTTCCCCTGTAGATTTTTAGTGCTCTAAGGAGCTGTAATCAGATGATCAGATGATGTGTGGGTGAAGTCTGAATTGGCTGTGACATAGTCCAGATGTTCTCCTGAACCTTTGGCACTGGATGCTGACTTTGTGGCCAGAGCCCTGGTTTAGGCTCACTGCTTCAATTATTGATGGGCCAGACACTGTCTTCAGTGATGGTGCAGCTGGCAGCCTCTTGACCAAGTGCAGGAAAAACTGTGGGAACGAACTGGTGGTATTTTGCCATTTCATGGTGGATGTAGCATTTTGGGAGCTCATATTTGTTACAATTTTACAAAGCCTGAGTTGTCTCCTGGATATTCATTTGTTTGTTCTTTTAAAAAATTAAGATATAATCTGCATGCTAAAAAATTGCCCTTTGAAAGTAGACGATTCAGTGGTTTTTAGTTTATTCACCAAGTTGTGCAACCACCACCACTATCTAATTTCGGAATATTTTCAGCACCCCAAAAAGAAACCCACACCCCCAGGCGGTCAATCTCTGTTTCCCCACCTCCAAATTCCTAGCAATCATTTGTTTCCTTTCTATCTCTGTGGATTTGTATATTTGGGACATTTCTTATAAAGGGAATCATGCAATATTCCTTTTGAATTTGAATTCTTTCCAGGCTCATCTGTGTTATAGCATATATCAGTACTTCAGTTGTTTTTATAGGTGAATAATATTTGATTGTATGTATATGCCACTTTTTCTTTATCCATTCATCAATTAATGGACATTTAGGTTGTTACCACTTTTTGGCTGTTGTGAACATGAACATTCACATATAAGTTGTAGGCAGACTTACGTTTTCAATTCTCTTGAGTAAACATCTGGAGTGGAATTCTTTGGTCAAATGGTAGCTTTGTATTTAACTTTTTGAGAGACTACCAAACTATTTTCCAGAATGGCTGCACCATTTTACATCCCTACCATCAATGCATGACCATTCCAGTTTCTCCACATCCTTGTCAACACTTGTTATTGTCTGTCTTTTTGATTGTAGCCATTCTAACAAGTGGGAAGTGGTGTTTCATTATGATTTTGATTTACATTTCCTTAATGACTGATGGTCTTAAGCATCTTTTCATGTGCTTATTGGCTATTTATATATCTTCTTAAAGGAAATATCTATTCATATTCTTTGTCCATTTTAAATTGGGTTATTTGTCTTTTTATTGTCAAGTTGTAGGAATTCTTTAAATATCCTAGATATATAGATATGTTCTAGACATATTACTGGAGATGTGATTTGCAACTATTTTTTCCTGTTCTGTGGATTTTATTTTCACTTTCTTAATTTTCCTTTTAAATACAAAAGTTCAAAATTTTAAGTCCACTTTATAGTTTCTTCTGTTGCTTATGTCATAATTTATTTTTTACCAACATTTTTGAGTCCCTATATGGATCCAAAACACAAAGATGAGTTAAGATACCATTTCTGCCCTCAATCAGAATCAGATTCTTGCATGGAGAAAACAGACATGTAAACAGATACACTGGAGAGTCTTATTTTCAGATAGATTCTTCATCTGCTTCATTCAGATCTTTGCTCAAATGTCTTTTCCTCAAAGATACCTTTACTGCCCAGCTGATCTAAAGAGTACTTCCTGTTACTGCCTCCTGACACTATTACTTAATGCTGTCTTTTCATCTCCTGACCTTATTTCTCTCTCACCAAAATGTAGATTCCAAAATTCCAAGCATCTACAACAGCACCTAGTACATAGTAGATGATTAATAAGTACTGGTAAAAAGAATAGATATTATTATCATAGGTAAAAGGGGGATCAGTTCTACTGGGGAAAAGAATAAAGAAAGACCTCTAAAAAATGGGAAACCTTGAACAAAGTCTTGAGAGATAAGTTGGTGATAGGGATGCTGCAGAAAAAACAAGCTAAGAATGAGAATTCCAGCAGGGGGGATGCATGGACTAAGTTTAAGTTCCGCAGACATTTTATTAGGACATAGGGATTGATTGAAGAGCCCACTTAAGTGCCAGTATCATTCTCAGGGGTGCTTTTGGAAAGTGAAGTGAGGGAGAAGAAGGACCACTGGACAGGGTTATCAGGAATCTTGGAGTCTGATCCTAACTTTGTCACTAATTTGTTATTGGCCTTGGGCAAGACAGCATACCCTCCAGTCATTAGGTCCATCTATAAAACAAGGTGACTGATCTTTAAGGCATCCTCTAACATCAGGAGTCTAGAATTCCATTTCAGAAAGGAGATTAACTTTTAATATCTTTATAGTGAAGGATCATTTATTTCCCTTTTCTTCTTTATTTCTTAGATGAAATATAACTTACAAGAGTCATGATCACAAATCTTAAGTGTACAAGTCAATGCATTTTTACATATGTATGTACCCTTAATAACAAATCAAATCAAAATATAGGACATGTACTCCACCCTAGAAAGTCCCCTCATGCCTCTTCCCGATCAACAGCTCCCCAGAAGTAAACCACTATTCTGACTTTTATAAACAGGTTTTGTCTGGTTTTGAATTTCATTTAAATGGACCCACATAGTATGTACGATGTCTAGATTCTACTTTTTTGTTCAACATAATATCTATGAGATTCATCCATGTTGTTGAATAGATCAGTAGTCTTTGTTTTATTGCTGAGTGGTATTCCATTATATGAATTTATCACAATTCGTTTATCCATTCTCACATTGAAGAACATTTGGATCATTCAGAGTTTTTGGCTATTAGGAGTAAAGCTGCCCATTGACATTCTTGTGCATGTCTCTCGGTGGACATATCTGCACAGTTTCCCCCTTGGGCTTGCACCCAGGAGTGGAATTGTTGATTCATAGGGTAAACATATGTTTAGCTTTGGACACATGTACTGCCAAATATTTTCCAAAGTGGCTCTGCCAGTTTACGTTCCTACAAGGAATGTGTGGGAGTTCCAATTGATCCACATACTTTTCAAAAATTGTTATTGTCAGTCTTTTCAGTTTTAGCCATTTTGGACCATGTGTGGTGGTCTCCCATTGTGGTTTTGGTTTGTAGTTCCCTCATACAAATTATAATGATCTTTTCTCATGATTCAGACATTCTTTTGTGATGGGTGACAAGAAAAATTGGGTGTTTTAGTTTTTGAAATTATGGATCTGTGAAAGATCTTCATATATTCTGGATGTGTCTTTGTCAGTAATATAAATATTCATTTGTATTAATTATATATAATTGTATATATGTATTATGTAATTATATATGTATATAATTATACATGTACATCAGTACAACATAAAATGTTGTATATATATTTATATTATAAATATAAGGAATAGTAGTTATTAATTTTACTAAGTCCAAATTATCACTTCTGATGTAATCACTTCTGTTTTTTTGTGTCCTGTTTGAGAAATCTTTACCTATTTCAAGTTCGTAAAGATATTCTATGTTTTTTCTAAAAACGTGATTAATTTTTTAAAAGTTTGATTATTTTAGTTTTCACATTTAGCTTTATGATCTATCTTGAATTAATTTTAACAATATGGTATGAGAAAGAGGTCCAAGTTCACTTTTTTAAAATATGGATATCCAGTTTCTTTAGCACCACTTGTTCAAAAAATGTTTTTAATATTTATTTATTTTTGAGAGAGAGAGAGAGAGTGCAAGCAGGGGAGGGGCAGAGAGAGGGGGGGACTAATGCAAGCAGGGGAGGGGCAGAGAGAGAGGGGGGACTAATGCAAGCAGGGGAGGGGCAGAGAGAGAGGGGACCGATGATCTGAAGTGGGCTGTGCCATCCAGGTGCCCCTCCAGCAAACATTTGTTCAAATGATCATTCTTTCTTCACTGAATTGCAATGTTGCCTTTGTCATTAAATGACTGTACATGTGTGGGTTTATTTATGAACTTTCCATTCTGTTCCAGTGGTCCATTTGTCTATCCTTGTACCAGTATCATCATGTCTTAATTATTTAGCTTTAGAATAAGTCTTGAAATCTGGTAGTGTAAGTCTTCCAACTTTTTCTTACTCAAATTGTCTTGTCTTTTCTAGGCTTTTTGCATTTCCATATACATTTTAGAATCAACTTGTCAATTTGCACACACATGTACGTGGACACACACAAAGAGATAAGGTCTCTCCTGAAACCATAAACATCCTAGAGGAGAATACAGGCAGTAACTTCTTTGACATTTCCCATAGCAAACTCTTTCTAGATATGTCTCCTGAAACAAGGGAGACAAAATTTAAAAAATAAACTACTAGGTCAATATCAAAATAAAAGGCTTCTGCACAGTGAAGGAAATAATCAACAAAACTAAAAGCAACCTATGGAATGGGAAAAGATATTTGCTAATGACACATCAGATAAAGGGTTAGCATCCAAACATATAAAGAACTTATAAAGATCAACACCTCAAAAATGAATAATCCAATTTAAAAATGAGCAGAAGAGGGGAACCTGGGTGGCTCAGTCAGTTAAGCATCTGACTTCAGCTCAGGTCATGATCTCATGGTTCGTGAGTTGAAGCCCTGCGTCGGGCTCTGTGCTGATAGCTCAGAGCCTGGAGCCTGCTTCAGATTCTGTGTCTCCCTCTCTCTCTGCCCCTCCCCCACTCATGCTCTGTCTCTCTGTCTCTCTGTCTCACTCTCTCAAAAATAAATAAACATTAAAAAAATTAAAAATAAATAAAAATGGGCAGAAGACACGAACAGACATTTTTCCAAAAGAAGACATACAGACTGCCAAAGACACATGATAAGATGATCACTTATCATCAGGGAAATACAAATCAAAACTATAATGAGGTATCACCTGACACCTGTCAGAATGGCTAAAATCAACAACATAAGAAACAACAAGTGTTGGCAAGGGTATGGAGAAAAGGGAACCCTCTTGCACTATTGGTGGGAATGCAAACTGGTGCAGCCATTCTGGAAAACAGTATGGAGGTTCCTCAAAAAGTTAAAAATAGAACTACCCCATGATCCAGCAATTGTACTACTAGGTATTTACCCAAAGAATACAAAAATACTAAATTCAAAGGGATACATGCACCCTTACCATAGCATTATCTATCACAGCCAAATTATGGAAACATCCCCAGTACCCATCAATTGATGAGTAGATAAAGAAGATGAATGATGGGATATTACTCAGCCATAGAAAAGGATGAGATCTTGCCATTTGCAATGACGTGAACGGAGCTAGAGAGTATTACCGTTAAGCTAAATAAGCCAGTCAGATAAAGTCAAATACCATATGATTTCACTCATATATGGAATTTAAGACACAAAACAAAAAAGCAAAGGGAAAAAGAGAGAGTAAGAGGCAAACCAAAAAACAGACTCAACTCTCGAGAACAAACTAATGGTTACCAGAAAGGAGGTAAGTGGGAGGATGGGTGAAATAGATGATTAAGGAGCCTACTTGTTGTGATGAGCACTGGGTAATGTATGGAAGTGTTGAATCTCTATATTGTACACCTGAAACTAATATTACACTGCATGTTCCATAACTGGAATTTAAATAAACACTTTAAAAAAGTAATAGGATCTCTTGAATCACAGTTGCATTGATCACTTTGGGGGAGAAGTGACATCTTAATCATGAGTTGTCCAAGCCAGAAACTTGGGATATTTCTCCTTTTATTTGTCTTAATTTGCCTGCTAATTTCTCTTTTCAATGTTTTCTAGTTTTAAGCACCAATTGGAAAATGAAATAAAAAATGCAATAGCATCAGAAAATCTAATACCTATCATTTATAATGTAAGCCACCTCAACAGATACTGCTCTCCCAATACACCTCTGTTTGGGGGAGGATTTGTGGATCTCATCTGTCAATGGATCATGTATAAATATGTTCATTTAAAAATTTTTTTGACTGATAAACATTAAATTTGATTCATATTTACTGACCTTCTTCGGCAGCTTTAACACTACATATAAATCTAGTTGAAAACTGCATGTCTTTTTAGAAAAACCCAAAAGGTTTAGGAAATAATGGGATTGTTATCTTAATAATTTTTTTTCCTGCTAGGACTTTTAAGCTCTCCCTCTTGGATTCTGACCTTCTTTCCTCTCTCACATAGCAACTTTCCTACTGACAAACTTCTGGGTTATTGTTATTTATTGTTATTCATTTGTTACTTCTTATAATGTTTTAAAAAACTGTTACTTCTCAAAGCACCATTACAGTTATCATTCCATGCAATACTTAATCCTGTGAGGGGTGCCTGGGTGGCTCAGTTGGTTGAGCCTCGGTCAGTTGAGCCTCGTCTGACTTCGGCTCAGGTCATGATCTCGCAGTTTGTGAGTTCAAGCCCCACATGGGGCTCTGTGCTGACAGCTCAGAGCCTGGAGCCTGCTTCGGATTCTGCGTCTCTCTCTCTCTCTCTACCCCTCCCCCACTCACACTCTGTCTCTCTCCTTCAAAAATAAATAAACATTAAAAAAAAAAGACAAAAAAAAAAAAAAACAAAACCAATCCTGTGAATAACTGAGCAAATAGTAGGCCTATTTTGCAACAGATGAAACTGAGGGTAGAGGTTAAGAACTTAACCATGCTCATTGAGCTGATGAGTGAAATATCTAGAATTCATAGCCAGTTTTCCTGATGGCAGTAGTGTTACCACTGCTCCTGGCAACAAAATTTTTTTGTTTTCCTTCCTAAAATAGAGCAGAGGGTAGAAGGATAATTGCCTCAATACCATACTTCATTTTTATTTTTTTATTTATTTTTTTTTTTTATAATTTTTTTTCAATGTTTATTTATTTTTGGGACAGAGAGAGACAGAGCATGAACGGGGGAGGGTCAGAGAGAGAGGGAGACACAGAATCGGAAACAGGCTCCAGGCTCCGAGCCATCAGCCCAGAGCCCGACGCGGGGCTCGAACTCACAGACCGCGAGATCGTGACCTGGCTGAAGTCGGACGCTTAACCGACTGCGCCACCCAGGCGCCCCCCATACTTCATTTTTAAATCCATAGCCCAATTTAGTACTGACTACACAAGTAGAGAAAATTAGATCTTGAAAGGAGACTTACGCCATTATGAAGGAGTCCAATTTCCTCCTATTGGTATAAATTAATGAGATAAAACTACTTTAAAACTACTTTAAGATGCAGTGAAAGTAGAGTAACTTTGAAATGCCTTTTTATACTTACTTAAAAGTGAAATGAAAATCCAGTGCGGACAACGTCCTGGTGAAGTTGGTGCCCTCACGCCCAGCCGCGGCCATGCTACATTGCTCTCGTCTTCATGAAACCTCGTTTAGCAAAAAGAACCCAAAGAGACAGAAAGGCACTCACTCATATCTTTTAGTCCAATTATCTCATCCCAGAGAATTTATCCTGAAGACATGATTCCTTTAATATTGATTTTTAAAAGTCAAAACAGAGTTCTTTATTAAAATATTATAACTAACTGCAATTGCCAGACATCAATAAATGTGTATTCAGAGTCAAAAATACAATAAATGTGTAGGTTCAAGTGCCTTTCTTCCGTAGACTTCAAAAAGTGATCAATCTTGATATATTGGATACTAGCTTTACTTCCTAAACTCTAAATTGAGTGCAATGGAGAGCCATGTTTAAGCTGAAGCTCTCAGTAAATGTGCATAATGCAGGGGCTTTAGGAAGCCATGCAGCTTCATGTGACCAGGAGCCATGTGGTTGGACAGGTGCTCCTCCCCTTCGTGGCTCGAAATCTTTCATTTTCTGCTTCCTCCACTCTACTGTCCTCTGTACCCAAACTACCGGTAGCCCCATATATTGTATATTGTTTACTCTTCCCTCTCATGCAGTGAGAGAGGGAAAACCTTGATGTTGTGGCCGGAGCCTGTTGAGAACCCTGCTAACTAAGTAGCCTGTAGAGCTGACTGGGAACTTTCAGCACCACAGGGAAAAAGGGAGAAAGAATTATTTCAAGGCCTTTCCCTATTACAGACTTGGCGTGACTTGTAGAAATATCTTGCAGAATAGAAAATGACTTAAGGAGTAAGTTAAAAAAAAAAAAAAAGATGATTCAAGTTTTAGATATTCTCCTCTATAGTATTAGGAGAGCCACATTAGTATTCTCCCCCTGGACCAATAAGCCGCGTTTACTTATATGTATTTAAACAAATATTTAGATTGCCCTAACTTCCCAGGACTGGGCAAAGGAACACAAATATCTAGGGAGGGGACCATCCAGGGTTTTCTGTTTCTTCATCATGAATACGCATTTTCTGTGATTTTTCAGTCTCAAAGCCTTAATGTAGCTTTTACGTCCACAGCCTGCTTGTATTTCTCTGCTGTCCGCCTCCTTTTTTCAATCCCATTCTTGGAATTTGGTCTTACTGGGAGGATTAAGAAAAGAAAAACATAACTCCGTGTTGAGCTCATTTTACCATATGTTACATTATAGCTAGAAGCCAGAGAGCTTTTCAAAGACTCAACCTGAATTCTGTTGTACTACAGAATAGGTCAGAAAGAGCCAGAGGTGAGAGACCCAAACACCACTGGTTCTAAGCCTTAATCAATCATATTTTGCTCTCTAGAGTAACCAGTTTATTTCATTCCAATCCAAGATGACTCTCAGGGGGTACAACTGTTCCATATACTTTGAGAGAAGCCCATTGTTTCCCAAGGGTTTAATAACCACACTGTGGCAAAAGGCCTTTCAAAGTATTATATGACCCCTCTTAAAGCATTTGCTTCCATCTCTGAGGTAATGAAAGGGATAGGAAAAGGATTTTTCTCAAGGAACAAAGCCTCAAAGAAGTAGGTAGCTCCTTTCATCTTTGTGTCTTACTCCTTTCTGTAGGCATAGGATGTTCTTGGTATATTCTGCACCCAGAATGTTGCTACTATATATTGTTTGTACTCATTCTGTGGATAACCCATGAAGAAAAAAAAAAAGATAGTTTTAAGTCATTGTTCTGCATCAATTAAGCCTTGAATGGGAAGCAAAAAGAGGGGAAAGAATTCAGCACTTTGGAACATGCCTTATTTGTTATAGACTTATGAAGCATATGATTATGCTGTCTGCTTAGGGAACCAAGAAAAATCTAGGAGCCTGAAATGGGATACCTTTAAATGGAAACGTGTGTGGCACTCTTTTTCATTATGATGGCTTAAATGTCCATGGAGTGTGGAGCCCAAACAAAACGTATAAAACATGTCTTCCTCTTCAAGCACACAGAGAGGTGGTTTAGCAGAGAGTTGTATGTGTACATAGCTCATGTGAACTCTACCCTCGAAGTCATAGTTTCAGGAAACGGTATATGTGTGGGGAAGGTTATGAATGAGTTTTTGGAGGTAGAAAATAGGAGAACAGTTGTGGAGGGAATGCAGACACCAGGGTTACTTTCAAAAATCACCAACCTCTTGGGTTGACCCACTAGTTGATTCACTATGTAAATCCACCTGGAGTAGGTTTTGGGAAGAGGAAGAACATGGAAAAGAAGACGAAAAGAACGCAAGAGCTGAAAAGGGTATTACAGAGTGACCCCCAGATGTTGCAAGTTGGTGTATTTAACAAATTCAGAATTTAAATGCCACTAGGCTGGGAAGAACTCCAAAGTTCAGACAGTTTCCAACCCGTTCAATTGTCTTACACCTGGTCTACTGCATGTATATTCATTGCCTGATCTCTGAAGGCATTTGAGTTAGTGATCCCAAAACAGCTCCATGCCACAATGAGGAAATTAAGGCCTGCAAAAGGTGGGGGCCAACCTTACCAAGGCCATGTAGCTAGCTGCAACAAAGCTACCGGTAGAACCCATGTTCCCTAACCCCCAGCTCAAAGAACAACAGCTGTCATTCACTTTGTGCCAGGTGGTGTGCTGAAAGCTTTCTGCTTATTATTGTATTTAATCCTCACAACTTTGGGAGCCTGGTTATTGTCTCCATTTTATGGACAGAGAAACTAAAATTTAGAGAGAGAAGGCGATTCATCACTCAGTGGCGAAATCTATTGGCAAAGCTCTTCATTTCTGTCCCTTCTGCTCCATGTTTTCTAAACGAGGTGTTCAGAAGAAGGTGCCCATGGATTTGGTACTGGTGTCTGAAGGATGGTTTTAAAGAGGCCAGATTAGGGGCACCTGGGTGGCTCAGTTGGCTAGGCAACCGACTTCAGCTCACAGTTCGTGAGTTTGAGCCCCACATCAGGCTCTGTGCTGACAGCTCAGAGCCTGGAGCCTACTTCAGATTCTGTGTCTCCCCCTCTCTCTACCCCTCCCCTGCTCACACTCTGTGTCTCTCTGTCTCTAAATAATAAATAAATGTTAAAAAAAATTTTTTTAAAGAGGCCAGCAAAGTAGCTCATATGGAAAATTTGATGGAATATTTGCTCAAATTGAAAATTTCAGTAATGTTGCTATCTTTGTTCAAATTGACTATAAGAGTTATAAGAGGGCTACCCCTAATTCTGCCTGATATTTTGAATAAATTATGAACTTAAATGGATGAAGTTATTATAAATTAGAAAGATGATCATTTTAATCAATTATTATAGCCACTGTTCTGATTTTTATTGCAATTAAGAATTCTAGTTTGATTTTTATCTCTTGAAAAGACTTAAGACATTTGCTTGACTATTGGGTTCACCACATTCTTATTTCTTTTTCTTTGGTGACAGCACAAGCTGGTTTTAGACTTCAAGGAGAATAAAGTGATGGAGTAATTTCTGAAGTATTTTTAAAAAGGACTTTGTTGAATTTGTAATCAAATGAATATATAAATGGTTCTCACTTTATGTAATAGATGGCTCCTAAGAGACTGTAATAACATTTTTTTTAGGATAACACTGAATCCAATTTCAAAATGCAATGTGAGAGCTATGAGAAAGATTGTATGTGATCAATGAATCTTTTTGTAAAGCAAAGAATCATTTTGAAACACAAATGAGCATCTACCAACACATCTATTTCGCCAGTTACAATTTTAGTGCAGTATGTTTCTTAAAAGTCAAGCACAGCTACAAAGAAATTTTAAATATTGAAAATTTTCCTAGATGATGTTATAAAACTGAAAAATTTGTCCCCAAACTTGATATTAGTGTACGATATTTACAAGCAACTGAAATAGTGAAAGAAATGCACATTTGGGATTGGTTTCCCTGCATTGATAGATAATAGCAAAGAAGTATTGATTTCTACTTGTCCATTCCTTTTTCATTCTTTACCACATGCTTCAAAGGTGTTGGCTTTGAGCCATTTACTCTTTCACACCAAAATTAGATCTTTGAAACACAGGAGAATCTCTCACTTTCTCCCTCGTTCTCTGAGATAAAACAATGAAGGGGCTAAAACCTTTGGCAAGCCTTAGAATCCTTTGTTTCCTTAGTGCTTTGTGAAATGAAGAAAGCGTGTGAAGTTCACATCAGAGAAAGCAAGCTCTACTGACATATTTAGACTGAACTCAAAAGTTTGGGGGGGATTAGAGTTTTTGTCATTTAGTGCTTTAATATGTGGGTTAATGCAATTTCCCCCCATAGCATCTCTGGGCTTTTAGCAGTTCCCACAAATGGGCAGAGCCACTTGACCTTGGGGTGTGGGACTTGGACCCTACATTCTGGTGACATGTGGAGCCAGTAAGATAGCACACTGAAGTGGATTCAGAATGGGGGGCCCAAATCCTAGTCTAAGCTGTGTGACCTTGGATTTTGCTTAGAGGCTGTTCTTCCATGAATATAACAATACCTGCTCTACCCACATCTGGAGACTGTTTGAAGCATCAAATGAGAAAAATATGAAAGGGTTTTCAACAGTACAGCAGAGAAAGTGGGAAAATGTGAGTAAGTGGCCTGGAGCCCCATGGTTGGTTGGCCTCAGACGCCAGAGAACTGAATAGAAAAAGGCCTGAGAACGTTCTCCCGGCAACAGTCTCCCCTGTCTACACTTACAAGGCAGGGTGAAGGGACACAGGAGATCAGCAACAGATTTTCCAGGAGAAGTGGAAGAAACCCACAAAGCACATGTAGTAGGAAAGGGATTGACTCTATTTGTCATTCTTCCTGCTCTGTCCTTGGCTGTGGTCTCCCACTTCACACTCAGGCTGAGGGAGGAGACAATGGGTTGTTCTTAAGATGGAGACAAACACTCCTCCCGAATATCTTTGCACCAAGACCCTCTTGTCATGCCCCAAATATAATCAGGGCTACTAAGTGTATATGTTAACCTTCTTTCCTTTTTTCCTTTCCCTCCTGCTCTGCCTCTATTTTCTTGGGGGGGGGGTCATGTTTGATTCTAGTGTTTCCTTTTTTGTTTAAGATTTTCATTGTGCAATGTAATAGGCAACGAGAAGAGTACATAACATATACATCCAGTTTAACACACAATTTTATAGAAAATACTCCATGTCAGCCCTTCCCAAATCACAGACCCCTTTCTCCCAGAGGTAACATTACCTTGACCTATGATAATTTCTTTTCTTTTTTTTATTATTTTTTTATGTTTGTTTATTCTTGAGAGAGACAGAGAGCACGCGAGCAGGTGAGGGACAGAGCGAAAGAGAGAGAGAGAGAGAGAGAGAGAGAGAGAGAGAGAATCCCAAGCAGGCTCCACAGTATCAGTGCAGAGCCTGATGTGGGACTCAAACTCATGAAACTGTGAGATCATGACCTGAGCCAAAATCAAGAGTTGGATGCTTAACCGACTGAGCTACCCAGGCACCCCTAATTTTTCCTTTTAAAACTAGATTTATATAAAATAGAAAATAGCTTTATATTATGAGTTCCTAAAGAGGAAAGTTTAGTTTCCCCTGTTTTTCAACTTTATATAAACAGAATAATACTATATACATTTTTGTGTCTTTTTCCCCCTTCAGCCTTAAGTTTGTGATTTGAAATCATATTTTTATTACTATCATTTAATGTTTATTTATTTTTGAGAGAGAGAGAGAGAGACCCCCGAGTGGGAGAGGGGCAGAGAGAAAGGAGGACAGAAGATCCAAAGCAGGCTCTGCACTGCCAGCCACCAGCCTGATGTTAGGCTTGAACTCACGAACCATAAGATCATGACCTGAGCCGAAGTAGGACACTCAACCAACTGAGCCACTCAGGTGCCCCCTGCAATCATATTATTGCACATCTTTATAAATAGTTTACTTTGTTCTTGTATAGTATTCCATTATATGACCCTACCACAACTAACATATCTATTCCACTCATTAAAGGACATTTGGGTTGCTTTTGTTTCTGGGTATTACAAACAATGTTGTGATGAGTGGATTAGAATTGCTGGTAATAGATGATCTCAAAACTGGTTTACAAAGTGGTTGTACCAGTGTGTATTCTCACCACATACAACATGTAGGAGATTCAATTGCTCTACTTTACAACACCTGGTATTGTCCACCTTTAAAATTGTTGCCCATGTGTTGAGAGTATAATAGTACATCATCGAGGTTCTGATTGTCTTTTTCTGATTTGTAATTTGCTTTATTAAATAGTGATAATTCCAAACCTCCTCGGCCTTATTTATCTCCAGTCCTCAGTCCCTAGGCTCCAGCCCCTACTTACAGTTCCCAAGCTGTCATGCTCTCTTTCACCCTTGGGCCTTTGCACAAACTACTCCGCATCTCTGTCTCTCTCATGTCCTGCTCATGGTTGTCTCCCTCAGGTGTTCTCTTGGATATCGTGTGCCTGCCCAACTCTTTAAGCCCTTCCTCTGCACCCCCAAAGCACCTACTAATTGGCACACAACACAATGCTGGCTTAATTCTCCTATATTAGGCTGTGAGCTTTCTGAGGGCAGGGGCCATGCCTCACTCCTCATTTATCTCTAACTCATAGCTCACACAATGACCTAGCTCACAGTGGACACTGAATAAATATTTGTTGAATATCACAAATTGAATAACACATAAAAAATTCAAGTGTTTAAATTCTTAGTGGAACTGAAGTTGAGTTTCAACCGAATTGAAAATGTACTATAAATTAATGAATTGAGGAACTCAAACCCTAAAAAACAAAATGTACCTCTTTATCATTCTACGATCCCACTAAAATATTAGTGACTGAAACTCCATTCATACTGAATTTTGAGCTGGAAGGGAACTTAGAGATCATGTGGCATACATGTGTCATTTTGCAAATAGGGAAGTACAGACGCAGAGAAGTCGA
Source organism: Herpailurus yagouaroundi (assembly GCF_014898765.1). Lineage (NCBI taxonomy): Eukaryota > Metazoa > Chordata > Mammalia > Carnivora > Felidae > Herpailurus > Herpailurus yagouaroundi. Next base: position 78,911,976 of record NW_024412395.1, on the reverse strand, counting down.
CATGCACATGGCCACACAACTAGATAGAGCTGGGATTGCCATTCCTGGATTCTAAGTATGTGCCTTTCATCTCAGAAGTGGTTTGTTATCAAGTGAGGGAGAAAAAAGTGTGTTTCATCTGGAATAACGTAGTGTACATACAAAGGAATTCAGCGAGATAGGCCTAACTTTTTATATCTGGTGTGACTACTACTGGTAAGCAGTATGAGTAGGAGCCATTAATTACAAGGTTCTGAACCCCCGACAGTACCTGATTCCATGCTGAACAGGTAGCGGTTGTTCTGAAACGATTTGTCTGTAGAGTTGGGCTGGGAGCTCTGGGCCAGGCTGCAATAACTACTAGAAGTGGCTCCTGGGTCACTGGGCCATCAGTTACCTATCCATCTCTAGAGTCCACCGCTGCCACTGCTGGTGGCCAGAGCAAGGTACAGTGGCACTGGGGAGGGGCCATCGTGAGCTCCTCTGGCTAAAGTGGCCCCTGAGCTGAGTCTTCCTGGTATAACTGTATCTTGTAGGTAACCCCATTGTTCACTACACACACACACACACACACACACACACACACATACACACACACATCACCTCAGCTGGATGTTGGGACCAGGGACAGACAACTTAGAATGCTACCTGTCAGTTTCTATGACAAATTCATCCTGTCATACAATTTAAGGAGATGTCAAGCAGAAAGAAGTTTTTCTAAATTATTTAACTAATAAATGCAAGCACAGCTGAGCTCCTCAAACGTGTCCTTTTATGATTTTATTGAAATTCATATTGTTCCCAAAGAGATACTGTCCAGCCATCTTAACCCCAGGGAAAATGACTGAACAGGAATCTTAGGGGGGAAGCAGACCTAGAAAATGCCAGGGGCTCTTTAGTTGTAGTACACTATTATGCTATGAGTGCATTTAAACAGTGTAATAATCAAGATGTGGTTCTGGTACCTGCTGGCACTTCGACATTAGATGGGCTATTCTGCTAATTACTCCAATTGAGGACTGCCTACTTGACTTTTTGAGTTCCTTGATTTAGGATGTTTTCAGATTGAGTGTTTTCTCTTCCAGTGTCTGCCTCTGTTCCGAATCAAGCACAGAAAGGAGCCATAACCCAGAAAGGATGCAATGAGATACACTTTTTGCCCTGAGGATACCAAAAAATTGGTTAGGATAAGTTTTTTTTTTTTTTTAAACAAATACCATCATCCTATTTCATTCTCTGATTCAAGATATCCTGTTTTAGGAGATGATCAATGAAAACTGGTAAGAACTATACAAATGTAGCAATAATATAATGTTAAATGGTAATTCTTATTATGATACACAATTGAGAATGAATACCAAAATTGCATTACATGAAAAAAATAACAAGATGGTTGTATCTCCTAGGTCATGTTTTTGTTCAGGGCTTGGGAGTTTTCATATAAAATCCAAATGATTAAGAGTTCCTTTCGGCCATCTTTAGACATGTCTTCATGTGACTTGATAGGAACACCAGAAAGTCATGGGCATGACACTCCTGGCCAATACTATCCAATGATTTTCTTTCCAAGAAAATAAATATACAGCATAAAAATCAAGATCTTTTTTCATTTCAAGGCACCCTTTGATATTACTGTTACACTGAAATTCTTCCTCCCCTATCGACCTGACCCTCCACATTCTCAGCATTGCTTTTCAGCATGCATATCCCTCTGCAAGCCAGTTGGAATTTGGCCTGGAAAAAAGACATATGGGCCTGCATGAGGTTATAAAATCTGGCTTGGAAATCCACAGCTTCTTATAAAAACACTATTTTTTATAAATGTACCATTTTAAGGAAGATGGTTACTAAGCAACCTGATTTAAATTATTATGAGAAATGGGAGGAAATTCTTCCATTAGGTCTGTTTTTACTTAGGTCAAAAAGTTTTGGGGCTTTTTTACTTTTTTTTGGCCTGTGTTGGTTTTGAATCTATTTTTCCTTCTTTCTTTTTAATGCACACATACTGTGTGCCAGTTAAACAATGGGTATTAGGCTATGTGAGCCCCGTGGGCAAAACAGTGGAGATGAGTTATCCTACAGACCATGCCCTTAAGGAGCTGGGGAGGAGGGAGGGTGTGTGTCCTACTAGCTCTTTGTGGCACTAACCCCCTCAAATTACTGAATTGTGAAGAGGGAATTTCAGATGCTTGTAGAAGTCCAAGGCTGCAAATCCATGTGAGCCTCTTGAAGGCTGAGGCCAGCTCTGGAAGGACAGGAGCAACTTCTCTTTCCTGTTCTCAGGCTTCACATTTCTCTCTGCTCAGTTGCTTCATCATTCACTCTTTGTGGGTTGGATTTTTCTGATTCTCCATGAATATAATGGACAAAGTCAACCAACCGTTCTAAATGTCTTTTGTTATTGTTATGGTAAAATACACATGGAATATGCATGGAATAGCATTTGTTGATTTGGTATGAATACATTTGAGTAAAGATTGGAATAACTTTAGGAATACACACACCATGAAATTTATCATTTAAATCATGTTAAAGCATACACTTTGGAGGCATTAATTACATTCACAATGTTATGCAACCATCATCATTGTTAAGATCTAAAACTCTGTTATTCTCCCAAATAGAAACCCCATACCTCTTAAGTAGTCACTCCCTATTCCCCTCATCTCCAAGTCTCCTGCAACCACAATCTCCTTTCTGTCTCTCTGGATTTATCTCTTCTGCATATTTTATATAAGTGGAATCATGCAATGTCTCTTGTGTCTGACTTCTTTCACTTAGCATTATGTTGTCAGCATTCATCCATGTCGTAGCATGTGTCAATATTTGATTCTTTTTTATGGCTGAATTACATTTCATTGTATGGATATACCACATTTTGTTTATCCATCCACTGATAGACACTTGGGTTTTTTCCACTTTTTGGTTATTATTAATTATGTTGTTATGAACAGTCATGTACAAGTTTTTGTGTGACACCCATTGTCAATTCTTTTGAAGATGTACATAGGACTGGGGTTGCTGGTTCATATTATAATTCTATGTTTGGCTTTTTGAGAAACTGCCAACATTTTTTCCACAGCAGCTGCACCATTTTACGTTGTCACCAGCAATGTGTGGGGGCTCCAATTTCTCCACATCCTTGCAAGCACTTGTTTTTTTCCTTTTTTTTTTTATTATGGCCAACCTAGTGTGTGTGAGTACTATGTCATTATGATTTTGATTTACATTTTCCTCATGACTAATTATGTTAAGCATCTTTTCACATACTGGTTGGCCATTGGTATATCTTTGAAAAGAGTCTATTCAAATCCTTTGCCCAGTTTTCAATTGAATTGTTTGTCTTTCTGTTGTTGAGTGGTAAGAGTTCTTTATATATTATGCACAATAGACCCTTATGCAACTGTCTTCTTCCATTCTGTGCATTGTCTTTACATGCTATTGAAAGTGTTGTTTGATTCCAAATGTATTTTAAATTCAAGAACCAGTAGAAACTCATTTGCTTCTCTAGGTTGCAACTGCTGGGAAAGAAAATTGACTTTGCCCAACCAGAGACAGGTATCCACCTATGGCAGAATCAGTTATGGCCAGGAGGGTAAGATCATATAGTACAAATTAGGCTTCTGGGTCTACTTCTTTTGGTGGTGGAAACATAGATACACATACGCTTAAAGAGGAAATCATGATGGCAAATAACCATAGTTCAGTTTTTTAGCAAACAATAAGGGTAGTTCATGGTAGAGGTAAAAAAAAAAGTGCTGTAGGACTTGAAGGGACATATAATTTCCAACTGAGAGGGTCAAGAGAAAGCTTCCTGGAGGTTGCACTTAACTGGACTGGCTCGATAGACAAGATTTGTTCATACTGGAGTGGAAAGAAAGGTATCAGTGCAAGCAGGAAGCGTAGTGGGATTCAAAGTCCAAGTGGAGAGACACAGATTTGCTGGAGACTGAGATTTAAGACATAACGTTATTGAATCCATGAGAGTTAGTGATATTGCAAAGAGAAAACAGAAATGAGAAATAAAGCAAGGCCAGATGAGGCGAGTCTTGGTGAGGTGTGGAAAGATGATGACAATGAAAGATGAGTTCATGGAGAAGGCTTACTTGATCAAATTCTACTTTGGCCATGGGGTCTTTTCTCTTATATTTAGTTCCATGTATCTCTTTCCTGCTCTAGGAACCCCAAACCCCATGTGCTTTCTTTCCTCTGAGCCCACAGAATTCCTTTCTCTAAGATTCACCTGGTCATAGTCTTGTATTACTACTGGACCTCTTGCTTTCTATTGCTACTCATTCTTCCATACTGATTTCTTTCATTCTCGTCTCCCCAGCCAGTCTATGCACTCTTAGAGGGCCCATTGACATTTTTACTCCCTGGTACAGTGTTTTGCATAGAATTAGTGCTTAATAATATTTGTTGATTTGGTGTGAATACAAAATTCTAATAAAGATTGGAATAACTTTATAAGCTACTCATGGGATGCTTCTTTAAGCTCTTTTGTTCTGTGCCATTAATTTTTTCTCTATATGTCTTGCATGAAATAGATCTCGTGTTAGCATAGATGGGGACATGTTATCTATGGCATAATTTTTTCAATAAGCCCGTTCATTCATTACCATTAATGATTTCTCTCCTAAGATTATGAAGAGGCTGGAAAGATATGACAATAAGTGTCAATGCTTTTTCAAAAAGAAAACAACATTTTCAATCTAAAAGATCATTAGTGATACAATGATAAAAGTAAAACTGGAAACTTGAGATAATGTATCATTACTGCTCTGAGAGGTCTAAGATAACAAATTGGAAAATTTGTCTAAAATAATTGCAGGAGAAAGATTGCTATTACCTGCTTTTGTGAGCGAAACAAAGGAAATTACCATTCTTCTTGAGGTAGATCTAATTTGTGTGCATCTGGAAATTAATGATATTACAAGATATAATTGCAGAATGTCTTAATTTTACCGCATAATTATCTTCTTTCAGCATTATAGTATATTAGCATGGTAAAAATTTAATCTATAGAATTCAAAACAGACAAAAGATTTATGAAGATTTTTTTCCCTTATGAGAAGGTGAACAATCAAAGAGAGCAAAATACGCTCAAAAGATGCTCTTGCTACAAAGCAAAAAAGCTTCAGAAAACAGAAATCGATCCTAAAATGCCCCCCAAACATGACTGTTTTGCTTCAGCATTTACCTCTTATAGGCATTTGCCATTTATATGGTCATTTGAGTTCAGCTGCTAGACTCCCCTAGAGAAATGATGAGAGAGGCAAAACATGGGAAATGGAGACAAAAAGAATTATGCCCAAGTTCACATCTAACCTGCCATGGTCACCACTGACTTACATTTCCACTATTTTGAGGTGAAGGCTAGGTAGCCGTTCATAAGACACCATGTGAGTCATAAGTGTTGGGAAATCTCTTAAGTTTCCAAGACAATATTATTGCAAATGGGCATTTCCAGGTTCAGAGATAGTTACTAGGAAGAGCACTGGGAAAGGAGTAAAAAGTGCTATGTGCTACTTTGAATTCTTTTACTAAATAATCAAGGGGAATGGAGAATTCAGTAAACGTCATTAGCTCAGTTTCCTCCCCTTTGAAGAGAGAGACATGATACATAAGGGTGGCAGATAAGTTTTATCCCAACTGCCGACCTTTTGATTTTAATGGCTTCCTGAAGTACTGTGTTGAGAAGGATCCTAAGGCCGTTTACAGGCTCCGTGACAGAGACTTGTGCACAATTAACGTTTGGGGCAAGCGGTGGGTGGGGAATGGTCACGTGGGAGCCTTGAATTTGTCAGTTCTGAATCGCTAGGATTTGGGGGCGTGCCTGAGAAGGCTTAATTCTGACTCACAAGTCCTCAGTCTATAGGACTTCTATGTATCTCTGTTTTGTGACCTCTGGGTCCCCTCAACATCTTCTTTTCTGATTGCCAGGTTGAGATGTTGGCTGCTGCTGTTTCCGTGAAGCCTGCAGTCCCAGTACCTCATGGGAACATATGCTCCAGGGTGTTTTAAATGCAATCCTTCTGCCTGCCTTGTTTCAGTAATTTAGTTCAACAAATTTTCTATGTGCTAGGCAGTCTGCTAAGAGGCTGTAGTTGCCCTGCAGCTGTTTGGGAATCCATTCTCCACAAACCCCACAGCCCCAAAGAGCTGTAATACTGGTTCGAGTGCTGGGAGGTGAAGGGCTCCTTATGTTTGATAGCAAGGAATAGAGAGAGGCTCTCAAAGTCATTCTCGGAAGGGGGCAGGGATTAAAAGACATGCAATAAGCAATCTTGCAGGGCTCAAGGCAGAAACTGAAAGGGAGTAAGGCTTCTGGGATTCTAGATTTGAAGGATAGCAAAGTCCTCAGATCCCCCTTTCTGATTGTTCCCAGCCCTTTTTCCTTGCCCCAAATCTATGTTGGATGAGCATGCCCAGAAGGGCCCAGAAGGGCATCTTTCCTGAGATGGGGTTGGCTTGCACCAATGTCAGAGGCAGAGAGCTACTCAAATCCTCCCAACACATTTCTTCTCTCCAGGATGGTCAGAACATCATTTCCTCTGTTCTGAGGCAGTTCTGGAAAGTTCCCCTTGTCTTTGTTCAAGGTGAGATAGTTGCTTGCATTGCTGACACCCTGGATTTGGCATCACTTTTGCACTGACCTCTCTCTGCACAGTCTTGGAGGTTGCTAGGGCTTCAGGTCTCAGGAAACCTATCCCTTACTCTTGACCTGGTTCTTGCTGTCCATTTGATATGCCCTAATCACACTCCCTGGCCAGCTGGAAGGACAGCACAGGACCTGGAAAGCTGCTGCCATGGGGGAGGTGTGAGGGGCAGCAGTGAAGCCTGGGAAGACAGGACAGGTTTTGGAGGTAATTTTTTTTTCAGAGAGAGAGAGAGAAAGTAAGAGTGAGAGCGGGGGAGGGGAGAAGGAGAAAGAGAATCTTAATCAGGCTCCACGCCCAGCACGGAGCCCCACTTGGGACTCGATCTCACCACTGTGAGATCATGACCTGAGCCAAAATCTAGAGCCTGATGCTTCACCAACTGAGCCACCCAGGCACCCCTTGGAGGCAATTTTAAAGAAGAACAGCTCAGTTGTGATGCCTGACAGTGTGTGCAGAGTGGGTGGGGATGCAGGGAGGGTGTTTCCCCATGGCTATAGGAGTCAAGAGTGGCTGAGTGATGGAGATGATATGGTTGAGAGCTGAGAAAGTAAGCAGGCGGGAGAGCAGAAATGGTAGCTGTGAGTGTAGCTAAACATAACAAAGCTTGATTTGTTGGTTTTTTACACCCATACCCACAGGTTATATTTTAGTTGGATTGTATTTTTTTTTAAACCTTTTATGTGAAAGTCAATTGTTAGGCCATCTAAACATGCTCACCCATCAAAACACCACCAGAAAGGGTTCCCAGGCTAGTGCCCAAAAAGTCTGTTTAGGATCATAAAGATGAAAGAGAGCTTGGAAATCACTGAGTAGCACACACCAAGGCAGAAAGCATGGGCTCTGAAGTCAGACCACATTTACTAAGTAGGTAACCTTATGGGGTATGTAATCCCACTAGGCCTCATTCTCCTTATGTATTACATGGAACAAAACCAGCCTCACAGGCTTGTCATGAGGATGAAATGAGACGATCCTGGGCAATGTGTGAAAGCTGAGTTGCTTGTTATTCCCATCACCACATCGTGTTATGTGAAAGAAACCTCGGGTCTGTCATTGACAAGTAATTGAGGCTTTGCTGGGTCACCCCAAGGGCTAAGGGATTTGATGCACTTGTGTTTCTACAACACTAGAAGCCCAAGAGTTGAGACTGTGATCACACATATGCCACTATTTTCTCCCCATCATATAAAAGAATAGCATAGGGAAATGATGAATGCCCAACTAGAGGAATTATTAATTAATCTGACCTCTTCTTTTTTACATCTACAGAAACTGGGGCATAGGGAGGTGAAATGACTAGGCTTAAGGGCCCCAGCTAGACTGTGGCAGAACAGGAACTAGGAACCACGTATTTCATGGTTAAAGCGGCTTCTTATTGTGTCAACTTGCGTGTCACAAAATAAGGCAGGGGCCAGTGGGATCAACTTCCCCACTACTTGTAGACACATGATCTCGAGAACACTCTTGGAGCTCAAACTGGGAATACCATCTGAATGCCCAGCTGATCCAGGGACAAAGGAAAAGGGATTTGGGTTCAGTTTTTAGAGGGTGTGGGGTTGGTACTCTCCTGGGCAGAGGGGGTGTGGGAGTCTGGCGATACTGGCAGGTAGGAGGTGCAGAGAGCAGTGATGGCAGCTGATATCCATGAAGGGGCAGCACATCTTTGGTGCCCCGAATGGGAGAGCTTGGATTAGGCCAGGGAAGAGAGTCCCACAAAAGTAGTATCGAGGGTTTGGTGGCAGAGATGAAAGAGGATGGCTGATACTGTCATTCTGTGGACAGGTTGCTCCTAACCAGGGTTTTTATATGTAGGGAACTGCAAATGGGGTATACCGTGAAAAAGAACATCACACCTCAGCTCGTCCATATCATCAGGCACTCTGGTTACAGAAAGGAGGAGGGATCACATATTTAGTGAACGTTCACTATGCAACAGATGTGCTAAGCCCTGGACACACATACCTATCTGTGGGGGATATGTTCCTGGACCCCCAGTGGATGCTTGAAACCTCTGATAACACCAAACCCTATACGTAGTATGTTTTTTCCTATACGTACATACCTATGGTAAAGTTTAATTTATAAACTAGGCATAATAAGAGATCAACAACAATAAAACTAGCACACACAATTCATTCTTACTGTAGATCTTAGCTACCTAAGCATACGATTGCTTTTTCTTCCTAAAGTTGAGAACTGCCATCTTTTCACTCAAAGAAAGCTCTTCATGGCTTCTCCTTGGCCATGAATTGCCAACATTACTACTCTTGTGCTTTGGGGTTATTATTAAGTAAAATAAGGGGTATTTGAACACAAGTACTGCAATACCCAGGTGGGTGGTCTGATAACCAAGATGACCACTAAGCGACTAATGAGCAGGTAGTGTGTATGGTGTGGATACGTGGGACAAAGGTACGACTCACATCCCTGGTGGGATGGTATGAGATTTCATCATGCTACTTAGAATGGCATGAAATTTAAAACATATGAATTGTTTATTTCTGGAGTTTTCCATTTAATATTTGCAGACCACAGTTGACTGAAGGTAACTGAAACCGCAGAGAGTGAAACCGTGGATAAGGGGTACTTCTATACTCCCTCTGTCCTCACAAGCTGATTGGAACAGCTGACATCACTGAGACCCAGAAAGAGTCCAGTGGCCACGTCCACAAAGACAGTTAGTAGCAGAACCAAGAAGTGAGCCCAGACATAGCTCTGCCCGAAACCTCAGCTCCTTCTGCCCCATGCAGGCTCAGAGATAACCAAGCCCCTTCTAATTTGACCCTCATTTTGAAAATCTGAAATTCTCTAGTTGAATCTCCTGCCTCAGAAAGTCAAATATACTTGCCTTGCTTCTTCATTATATTCTCTGTCACAGAATCACAAGTCCCATAAGGCAGTGAGGCTCAGTGGGGGAAGGGTATAACACAAGCATTTCCACAGCTGCCTAACATTTGAGATTCTCCCCCTTGGAGAAAAGCCAGGTGTCTTTGGGAGATGGGATGGTAGGGTGTGGTTTGAAAAATGTTTGCAATTTCACTCTTCCACTGTCTCTTCAGTACCAGGTGCCCTCATAAGTGAAAGCCAGCTGTCCTGACTCTTCACTTCCTCCCTCCTCACAAAAAGCTACCAGTTTTCATTCATTCAGTTAACAAATATCTATTATGCCCTTATGAGAGATGATGATAAATATCACAAGCATTTAAAATGTGCATTTCTTTTGAGCAATTATTTCATTTCTATGAACTTTTACTAGGAAATATCATGGACTTGGTTATAAGGACGTTCAATTGCAATGTAAAAGATAAAAACTAAGTGGAAAAAACAATAAAATAGAATCCTATACAACACAAAGCATTATTAAATGAAAATGGCAGATTGCCCATAACAGTATATGAATATTACATAAAACAACATACGTATATTTTTGAAATTTAATATGCTATTTTTTAGAGCAATTTTCACAGCAAAACTGAGCTGACAGTACAGTGTTCACATATACCCCCTGCCCTCACATACACAAAGCCTCCTCCACTCAACATCTTGAACCACAGTGGTATATTTGTTATAATCTATGAGCCTACACTGATACATCATTATCAGCCAAAGTCCATAATGTACATTATGGTTTACTCTTGGTACATTCTACGGTACATTATGGTACATTCTATGGGTCTTGACAAATATATAATGACATGTATCTACCATTGTAAAACTATATTTTGAAAATAGGAACACATACTTTAAAGTATTAATATTTATGTTTGGATAACAGAATTGCAGAAGAATGTCTCTCTGTATTTTTTACTCTAGGTATACATTATTTTATAATAAAACAGTAATTTTCAAGAGCCTCTGTTTAAGTAGGGGAACTAAAAGTTAATGGAAGTGTTGCCTTGATGATTACTGGTAGGTGGCAAAAGAAAGTAAGTCCAACTAAAAAATTAAAAGAAGTTAGGTAGAAGAATGAGACTTGATATTTTGAGGGGAAAAGACAAATTAAAAAAATATTAGCAATCTATATCACAAAAAGTTGTTGATATCTAATATCTAAAAACTAAAGGAAAATGCCATTAGCCCTATAGAAAAGTATAGATAATACTTCTATCCATCTTTTTTTTTTTTTTTTTGAGAGAGAGAGAGAGAGAGAGCATGAACAGGGGAGGAGCAGAGAGACAGGGAGACACAGAATCCAAAGCAGGCTTCAGGCTGTCAGCACAGAGCCTTATGTGGGGCTCAAACTCACAAAACGTGAGATCATGACCTGAGCCGAAGTCAGACACCCAACCAACTGAGCCACCCAGGCACCCCTATACTTTTATCCATCTTAAATAAAACACAAAAAGGAACTGTAAAAAACCTAGGGAAAGATGCTCAACAAGTATACTGCAAAGCCATTTCTTACCTATCATACTGACAATGATCCAAAAAACTTGACAAGATATTCTGTGATGATTCTGTGGATGTACAGGAAAGTACTAACTCTTTGAACCAGTGGTCCCACTTCTAGGAAGCTATACTAAAAATTCACTAGCAGGGGGCCTGGGTGGCTCAGTCAGTCAAGCATCCAACTCTTGATTTTGGCTCAGGTCATAATCTTGCAGTTGGTGAGATCTGACAGCATGGGGCCTACTTCGGATTCTCTCTCTCTCTCTCTCTCTCTGTCAAAATAAATAAACCTCAAAAAAAAATTAAGAAACAAAAATACACTAGAAAAATATAAAATAACATATGCCTAAAGTTTTTTGTTGAGTAACTATTAGACAAAAACTAAAGTAACTCACCACTTTGAGGACGGACGGGGGCCACAGCTACAACAGAGCTTTGAAGACCTGCTCCTGCTCCTGACTCCCCGCTGTTCACTCTCCCCCAGGAACAAGTCAGCCAGGACCTTGCACTGCAGCCATGACTTTTAAAGACCCTGGAAAGACACCCATGGCACCAGAGGTGGCGATTCATCAAATTAGAATTACTCTAACAAGACACAGTGTAAAATCTTTAGAGAAGGTATGTGCTGACTTGATCAGAGGTGCAAAGGAAAAGAATCTCAAAGTGAAAGGACCAGTTTGGATGCCTAAAGACTCCAAGAATCAGTACAAGAAAAACTCCTTGTGATAAAGGTTTTAAGACCTGGAATCATTTTTAGACAAGGATTCACAAGTGACTCATTGATCTGCACGGTCTTTCTGATATTGTTAAACAGATTACTTCCATCAGTATTGAGCCAGGAGTTGAGGCTGAAGTCACCATCAAAGCAAAGATGCTTAAATCAAGTTTTTTAATAAACTGATTGTCAGTTGTTAAAAAACAAAACAAAACAAAACTATGATAACTCAAATGTCCAAAGATACGGAATTATTTGAAAAGAAAAAAACATGGTACATGCACACAATGAGTCCGATGAGGTTATAAAAAAAATCTTAAGGGAGTTCTCTGCCTATAGTGATGAAGTGGTCTCCAAAATATAGTGTTAGTAAGAAAAAAGTAAGAAAAGTAAAATTTAGAGCACTGTGTTTACCATGCAATCTTTTATGTAAAAAAAAAATACATATAATCACATATACTTCTATAATTATGAACTAATATACATACATGCATACATATACATAACTGCTAACATTAAAAATAGAACCCTGGAATAATAAACCAAAAAAACTGATGAAAATGATTACTTACATGGTGAAGAAGGAAATAAGGTTAGGGGACCGGTCAGGAAGCTAGACTTATCTGAATAAATCCTGTTTTATATTGGTTGATATTGGAACAATACAAATGTTTACATATTATAAGGCAAAATTATTTTTTTAACTTTTTAAATGTTTTTATTTTTTATGTTTGAAAGAGAGAGAGACAGAGTGTGAATGGGGGAGGGGCAGAGAGAGAGAAGGAGACACAGAATCCAAAGCAGGCTCCAGGCTCTGAGCTGTCAGCACAGAGCCCAATGCAGGGCTTGAACTCAGGAACCTCGAGGTCATGACCTGAACTGAAGTCAGATGCTTAACCAACTGAGCCACCCAGGTGCCCCTACAAGGCAAAATTAAATCAAAATTATAAGAATTCTGAAATATAAAAAGACAAAAGAACCCAACTATATCTTTAGTTGGTGGTTTAATTACATAGAAAAAAATTATTTAAAGAGATTTTAAAACATTGTATTTTGGTGGAAGATGGTATATATGTATACCATGGAAAGATATGTCCTATGGTTAGAAATACTTAAAAGTAATAATTGTATTCTTAGTAATAATTTTCTTATGGTTATTTTGAAACATACATACACACACACATACATTTTGGCTATGTTTCTTTTAAAAAGTTATCCATAAACATGTCCCATATAATTTGACAGATAAATGTTATCAAATATTCAAGGAATAGATCATCCAAATTTTCCATAAGATTTTTCAAAGAAAAGAAAACTGGGGAATGTTCTGTTTTTGTGGTAGACAGAATGCCCGCCACCAAAGATATCCATGTCCTAACTACTGGAACCTACGAATATTTGTCTCACATGGCAAAGGAACTTTGCAGGTGTGATTAAATTGAGGATTATGAGAGATTATCCTGGATTATGTAGTTCCAATGTAAATCCAATATAATTTAAAGTACTTATAAGTGAATAAAAGTAGAAAAACCAGAGTGAAAGAAGAAGTGACTGACAACAGAGGTCAGAGTGATGTGATTGCTGGCTGGAAGGAGACCATGAGTCAAGGAATGCAGGTAGCCTCTAGAAGATAGAAAAGGTAATAAAACGGATTCTTTCCTCGAGCCTGTGGAGTGAGCATGGACATACTGACAGCTTACTGTTGGCCCAGTGAAACTCATTTTAGACTTGTGGTCTCCAGAACTGTAGGATAAAAAATTTGTGTTGTGTTAAGTCACTGAGTTTCTAATAAATTATTACAACACTAAAAGGAAATGAACACCCCCTCCCCCCCGGGAGTCTTTTAAAGAATAGCATAATCTTGATTACCAAAATCCAAGACAGTATGAGGATGAAAGTATAGAGGCTGATCTCATTCTTGAATAAACATCCTAAACAAAACATTGGCAAAACAAATCAAGCAAGTATTAAAAAAATAAAACATCATTATCAAGTTGAGTTTATCCTAGGCATATGAGGACATTTTATCATTAGAAAAGTTATTAAAGTAACTCACCACCATAACAAATTGAAGAAAAGTCACAAGACAACCTTGATAGGTGAAAAAACTCCATTCAATAACATTTAAAACATATTTATGATTAAAAAGTAAAAACTCTTGGGCCATGATGAAGTAATTAGCTCTTTTTATTGCAAACAACTATAAAACTAGGTTAAATATATTAATAACTGTTTTCAGATGTTGAATAAAAATAACATATGGGGGCGCCTGGGTGGCTCGGTCGGTTGAGTGTCCGACTTCGGCTCAGGTCATGATCTCACGGTCCGTGAGTTCGAGCCCCGCGTCGGGCTCTGTGCTGACAGCTCAGAGCCTGGAGCCTGTTTCAGATTCTGTGTCTCCCTCTCTCTGACCCTCCCCCGTTCATGCTCTGTCTCTCTGTGTCTCAAAAATAAATAAAAACGTTTAAAAAAAATTTTTTTAAAATAACATATGACCACAGTCCCTGAGAGAAGAGAACGAAATGAGATGATCACCCCATGATCAACTTGGCTATTTACCTGGAGGCACTTTGCAGACTGTGGTATAGAGAGCAAGGTCAAACAGCACAGTAGTCTTGCTGAATACAGGAGATAGACATTGGAACTCAGGGCTTTTGAGGTGAGCTAGAATTTACAGAGCAGTATACAAAGAAGAGGGAGCTAAACAGAAAAAGAAGTCTAAACAGGAGCTTCTCTGGGTCTTTGACCAAATACTGAGCTGTTCATAGAGCAAGACTCCACAAGCCAGGCAAAAAAAGATGACCCGGGAAGAAAGCAATACGAGTGGACCAACTAATGAACTGAACAATTAGTGGCGCTCACAAAGATTGGGAGGCATTTGATATCCAAACCAGCCAGAACAGAGAGACCTCACTGAACCCACAGGGCATTTGGTAGAGATCCTGCAAAGGAGCTCAAGTGGCCCTAGCTACACCAGACCCATTCTAACACAGTTTAAAGATAAGCTTTAAAAATATGAAGCAGATTCATAAGTAACTAAATACCTGCCCTCCCCAGTCGAGCACCCTTAAAAACAAGGCAAATTCTTGCATTCAACAGTGTAACATTCACAATGTCTAATATCTAATGTACTGAAGATATGCAAAAGAAAATGGCATCCTTAACCAGAAAGAAAATCAAGCAATAGAAACAGACCCAGAAATTATTGGGATGATGGAAGTCATAGAAAAATACTTTATAAATATGTCCAAGGATTTAAAAGACAACATACACACATTAAAGGAATAAATAGGGAATTTCAATAGAGAAAGAAAATTTATAAAAAAAGGAGTTGATAGGAATTATAGAACTGAAAAATATAATATCCAAAATCATTTATTGATTTAATATTATTATTAATAGATTAGACACTACTGAAATAGTGAATTTGAAGACAGGCAGTAGAATCTATACAAACTAAAGCCCAGAAAAGAAAAAAAAAAAAAAAAGGCTTATAATATCGGACAACATTAGGAGGAGAAAAGAGATAAATTGGGGTAGAAAAAAATGTGAAGAAGAATCAGAAAAATATTTTTAACTGAATGATAATAAAAATTCAGCATACAAAAGTCTGCATTGTAGCAATGCTTAAAGGAAATTTGTAGTTCATACTTTTATTTGAAAAGGGTAAACTATTAAAAATAATGATCAGGGGCGCCTGGGTGGCGCAGTTGGTTAAGCGTCCGACTTCAGCCAGGTCACGATCTCACGGTCTGTGAGTTCGAGCCCCGCGTCAGGCTCTGGGCTGATGGCTCGGAGCCTGGAGCCTGTTTCCGATTCTGTGTCTCCCTCTCTCTCTGCCCCTCCCCCGTTCATGCTCTGTCTCTCTCTGTCCCAAAAATAAATAAAAAACGTTGGAAAAAAAATTAAAAAAAAAAATAAATAAAATAATGATCAAAGTACCAACTTAGGAAGCTAAGCTAAAAAACAAAAGCAAATTAAACTCGAAATAATCAGGAGGAATGAATTACTAAAGATAAAGGCAGAAACAAAATAAAAAGCTGATAATTGAGAAAAATCAATTAAATAGAAAGTTAGTTCCTTGAAAGATTAATAAAACTGATAAGCCCATAACTCGACTGGGGAAAAAAAAACCCAAACAAAAATTACCAATATTGAGAATAAAAGAACAACATTATAGATCATATAACATTAAAATGACATCAAGAGGATATTATGAAAAAATTTGTCCAAAACATTTGACAACTTATACAAAATGTAAAAATTCCTTGAAAGAAAAAAAGTCACCAAAATGCATACAAGAAGAAATAGAAAATTTGAGCAGCCCTATATGTACCCATTAGACTTAATTTGTAATGAAAAGCATATTAATAACTTCAACTTAAATTAATAAATTGAAAACAAATGAACACTAGATCCAGATTGCTTTACTGTTTGGTTTTTTTAATTTATGTTTTTATGATATAGAGAGGAGAAAACACTTCCCAAAACACTTTATGAGGTCAGTATAACCCTGATAACAAAACCAGTAAAAGACATTAAAAGAAGAAACAATATCTTTCATGAATATTAATGCAAATATCCCTAGCTAAATATTAGCAAATTTAATCCTGCAATGTGTAAAGAGGATGATACTTTATGATGAAATTAGGTTTCTGCCAGGAATGCATGGTTGGTTTAATATTCTAAAATCAATTAATGTAAATCATCAAATTAATATAATATGATCATATTAATAAATGCAGAGAAAACACTGGAAACAATTCATTATCTGCTCTTGATGAAACCCTTAGAAAACTAGGATCAGAGAGAACTTCCTCAATTGATGGAAGACATCTACAAAGAACCTACAGCCAACATCACACTTAGTTGAATACATTTCTCCTAAAATGGGGAACAAGGCAAGGATAGTCAATATCATCACTTCTATTCAACATTGTACTTCAGTTCCTAGTCAATGCAATAAAACAAAACAGACCAAAAAAAAAAAAAAAAAAAAGAATATGGATTGGAAAGTACATAATGAAACTTTTAATTAAACTTAATTTTGTATGTAGAAAATCTTAGAGTCTGCAAAAAATATTATTAGAGCTAATAAGTGAGTTTAGGAAGTTTGTGGCATATTCATTATCTATTGTTGCATAACATTACCTCAAAATTAGCAACATAAAACAAAAAACATCTAGTATTTCATGATTTCTTGGGGTCAAAAGTTGAGGCACAAGTTACGTGAAAGAGATACACTTGCAATCTCACTTGTATGGTTGCTGGCAGGATTTAGTTCCTTATGCACTGTGAAGGCTGCCATTTTTCTGCTGGTAATGTTTAGAGACCTCCCTCGTTCCTTACCATACAATCGTCTCCATTGAACATATCCCAGCAGAGCAGCTGACTTCCATGAGAGCAAGAAAGCAAATTAAAGCAAGCTAGAATTAGCAACACAAAAGTCAGTCTTTTTGTAACCTAAATCCCATCTCTTTTGCTGTGTTCTATGTGTTAGAAATAGATACTAGGTCCAGCCCACACATAGAGTGAGGGGATGATACAACCATATGAATACCGGAAGAGGGGATCATCACTGG
This sequence comes from Herpailurus yagouaroundi, assembly GCF_014898765.1. Classification (NCBI taxonomy): domain Eukaryota; kingdom Metazoa; phylum Chordata; class Mammalia; order Carnivora; family Felidae; genus Herpailurus; species Herpailurus yagouaroundi. Next base: position 78,894,649 of record NW_024412395.1, on the reverse strand, counting down.
GGGTTATAAGAAGCTGTCTACTATATGCAAGTCACTATATAAAATTCAATTGTATTTCTATATTCTAGCAACAAACAACTCGAAAATGACATTTTAAAAACACCATTTACTATATCATTAAAAATACAAAATACCTAGGGACAAATTTTATGAAATATATTTAAGACTTCTGCAATGAAAACTACAAACCATTACTGAGATAAATGAAAGCAGACCTAACTAGATGGAGAAGTATACCATGTTCATGCATCAGAAATCTCAATATTGTTAAATGTTACTTTTTACCAAATTGATCTGTAGATTCAATTCGATAACAGTCAACATTTCAGCAAGATTTTTGTAGAAATCAAAAAAACTCTAAAATTTATGTGGAAATGCAAAAGACCTAGAATAGCCCAAACAATCTTAACAAAGAAGAACAAAAGTGGAAGACTTAAGCTATTTGATTACAAGACTTAATATAAGTTGAAGAAATTAAGACAGTGTGGTATTCCTGCAAAGGTAGACAAATAGATTAATGGAGCCAAATAGAGAGACCAGAAATAGACTTATGTTTATATGACTTGTTGACTTTTGACCAAGATGCTAAAGCACCATAACACCTTTAACATAAAAGCTAAAACTTCAAAGTTTCTAGGAGAATATATACACACTTAGAAATAAGGAAAGATTTAGAACTTCTGGAAATACCTGACAATTAAAAAAAAAAAAAAGACTGATAAAATGGAGTAATGGAAACTTTCAAAAGACGTTGTTAAAAAATAAGTAGGTAAGCTACACATTGGGATAAAATCTTTGCAATACATATATCTTACAAAGAACTTGTATCTAGAATATATAAAGACAACTACAATTCCCACGAGTGAATAATAAAAACACACATAACCTAATATCTGAACAGGCATTTCACCAGGTAGATGCACAGTGGCCAGGAAACAAATGAAAAGTGCTCAACACCATAAATGACCAGGACAATTCAAATGAAACTACAATGAGATATCACTGCACACCCACTAGAATGGCTGACATAAAAAAGACTGACCATGATAAGGGGCGCTGGGTGGCTCAGTCGGTTAAGTGTCTGACTTTGGCTCAGGTCATGATCTTGTGGTTCGTGGGTTTGGACCCCATGTTGGGCTTTGTGCTGACAGCTCAGAGCCTGAAGCCTGCTTTGGATTGTGTCCCTCTCTCTCTCTTCCTCTCTCTCTCTCTCTCTTTTTAAATATTAAAAAAATATATATTAAAAAAGACTGACCATGCTAAATGTTGACAAGAATGTGAAACATCTAGAATGCTTCTACCTTTCTGGCAGGAGTTTAAAATATTACAACCAATTTGGAAACCTGTCTGGAAGTTTCTGATAAAGTTAAACATAAACCTACCATATGACCTAAAAATTCTTTTTCTAGGTATTTTAGTCTCTTTGGCACCCATATCCATTATGTCCATTAAAAAACACTTTGAGAAAAAATTTTCTAATGAATATTATAGACATTGGTTATTAGGCAGAATACACAAAGAACTCCTATGAATTAATAAGAATAAAACAGCTGAAGAGGAAAGTGATTAAAAAAAAACAAAAAACAAAAACCATGAACAGGCAGGAGGGTCTGGCTGGCTCAGTCAGTGAGCATGTGACTCTTGATCTCAGGGTCGTGAGTTTGGGCATAGAGATTACTGGAAAAAATAAATAAATAAGTAAAAGAACAGGCAATGCTCAGAAGAGCCTGCTTACAAGGCCCTACTACCTAAGCGGTAATCAAGGAAATGCAAATTAAAACAAGATGACAAGAATGTAAGAAGTCTAAAATACCTAATCCCCAAATAGATAGTTTTCAGAAAATACCTGGTTTTGGCAATAATGTGGAAAATGGAAACTCATCTAGTGAAAGGGTGTGAATTAGTGCAACCCCTTTGGAAAATAATCTGGCAGTACATGGTATACCTGAAGTTTAATGTACCCTTTGACCCAGTAGTTTTCCTCTTAGGCACATACCCTGTAGAAGGGGAAAACAAAAAAGCATGTGTGCACAGAAACCATGCCCAGAAATGTTCATAACAGCAGTGTTTGTAATGGAAAAACATTCTGGAAAACTTAAATGTTCATTGATATTAAAATGCATAATTCCCTGTGTTCACACCATAATGCGATAATCAGCAATGAAAATGGGTGAGCTAGAATTACCTGCAGCCAAGTGGATGAATCTTCTAGCAAGAGGAAAAACCTCAAAAGCATACATACTGTATAATAATGGCATCACGATGCTGCTGACGTAGTAGTATGTTTTGTTTGGGGATAGTAGTAGTATGTTTTGTTTGTTAATAACAGCATAGACTCTAGATCCCATCTCCCAGATTTGTATCCTGGCTCCATAATTTGGTAGCTGTGTGACTTTAGACAAGTTACTTAGCTCCTCTGTATCACAGTTTTGTCATTTGTTAAGAAAGGATGATTGTGGTATCCAACTCATTGGGTTGTTATAAGGATTAACAATGAGTTAATATTTGTAAAGTACTTAGAACAGTGCCTGTCAGAGTATCTGTGTCTGTTAAATAAATGCAAATGATAAATATCAAATTCCAGAGAATTGTCACTGGTGTGAGTCTCGATATCAAAGGGAGCTGCAACTATATTTTGAAAAGCTTATTTCTTAAGCTGGATGGTAGATACACAGATGTTTTTATATTATTTCTTGATGGGTCAAAAATATTTCAAAATTTAAAAGGGGGCACCCAAACCATTTAAAATATATTGTTAAACTTGTCGGGAGAAAGACAAGTTATAATTAGAGACTTGATACTGTGGTATATTTCAGATGTCTGAGAGGAGAATCTTCCTTAAAATGTGTAAGTCTAACTATTGAACCTTCCAGTTTGATGACATTTTCTAGAAGCACCCCTAAACCTAGGGGACGGAGTATGGCCTTGGAATCCGAAAACCTAAATTCTCTCCACATTTCTGCCGTTGACTCGAGTCTCTGGGCTACCTCAGGCTTCATTTGATCGATCTTTAGAATGGATGTGTTGTCTTCCACCTCTTGGAAACGGCAAGAATGGAACCATGTTTCATTATCTTCAGCACAGGAGGGAGAATCAGAACTTCTGTCCCCACCCTCCCCCACTGCCTTTCACTAACGAGCAAAGAAGTTTATTTTATTTTAATGGAGTCTGTGAAAAATGATTCATGCTTGAAAGCAGCCTTTTCCCTTTCCTTATGACAGCTTCAGCCTCTGAGTGTAAGCTAAAATGTAGAAAAACCCTATGTGGTTTTCCAAATGTACATATGAGCATATGTGCTGTGCTTTCAAAAATTTCTTTGTTAGTGAATCTATTGTGCACACAGGCAAGAGCAGTCTAGACCCTCAGAAGGGGAGATTCTCAAGAAAAGTTGTCCTCTGATTTCCCGATTGTTTGCTTTCAATTGTGCACTTTAAGGGAAACAGTGACAACAACATAATGGTGACAACTCATGCCCTTCGTGTGTATGCACTGTTGCATTTCTGAGAAAGCAGGTGTAGCTGTTTCTTCCCTGCTGTGCCCCATTTTAGACTCCCAGACTATGGTGTATTTAAAAATAAAACAACAACACACAAAATAACTGCTCACCCTTTCCCATGTCAATGGGAATCATATACTGATAACCAGGAGGTCTGGCCTTTTAGCTCTAGTTGTTTGAAAAAGAAAAATGAGTCCTCTGCCCAGCTGGTATGCTAATGGCATCTACTCGAGCTTTTTTCCTTATTATAAAGGAGAAGAAAATATTTGGCTTGCAAGGTCCTGGCGCATCCCTTTCTCTGGTTCCTTGCAGTCAGCATGGCGGGCCCCAGATGTGTCTCTGGTTGACTGACAGTCTTGAGCTTCCATCGAAAAAGAGGTTCAATAAAGCTCAGAGCTTATTTGGTCAAGCATGGTTGCTCTTTCTTTTTAAGCCCTCATACACTTGAAGGGGAATTTAATCCTTGCATTTCTGATTGTTTACACTAAAGAGTTGTGTTGTGAGAGCGATTTGATGTCTGGGAGACTATTTGAACATTTTAATAAAGCTTTGTGAGAAACATTTTGTCTCAAAACAGAAAGCTAGATTTTGCCATGTACAAATAAACATGAAATATCAATGGGCTCGGAGCTTGTAACCTAGAGATTCTGAATGAAGCCTACACTTAACCAGTCAATATATTTTTCATCTTTATTTGTTTCCCGGTGAGTATAATGTCCCTCTACACCAATGCTATTTCTCCTGTGCAGATGATTAACACATCTCTGCAGCAGGGAAAAGCTGGGACCGTGCAGACACGGCATCACATGGGACAGTTTTCAGGGTTCATTCATTCTTCAAACATTTCTTGAGCGCTCACAAATGACTACTGGACACAGGGATACCAATGTGAAGAAGACTCAGTTTTATATTCAAGGAGTCCGTGGTCTGGTTCAGAAAGCAGACTTGTAAACCAACTATAGTTGACCCTGGAACAGCACGGGAGTTAGGGGCGCCGACTGCCCCATAGCCTGTCCTGAGCCTTCCTGCTCTTGCACCTTTAACATACAGATCCAAGTGCAAAAGAATCCCTTTTTCTTATTTCCTTCCAGTGTAGCTGAAACAGGCGGTATTATCAGTAGGAACTTCATTTGAGAAAGCACCACCACAGAAAACACAAAAGGAGAATGAAGGGAAAACAACAAAGAAAATATAGAAATCTGTAAAACAATCATGCTTACAAAATACAGATTTTGTGTCCTATGACAGCCAACATTTCTGCCAGCCCCACTAACCATTTCTTAAGCTCTTTGCTCTCCCATTCTCTTCCCTACCTTGAGCTTCCAGGCTCACAGATGCGGGAAAAACAGTGTATAGTGAATACAGCAGATGGGCCACCCTGTGGTATTGTGCAGGCTTCAGGCGCTCCAGGGAGTCAATGTCTTTGAAGAAATAATCTCCCCCAGAGACACTTTCTGGCTCTCCATGGGGATCCTGGCACAATTAAAGACTCGTGGCAGAGTGAATAGGGTTCTGGTGTGAGTCTTTTCCCCATAGGTAAGAATGCAATATCCAATGTTTCAGACATGTCTTTTGCATGACTCTCCCTTACCTCCTCCCTATTCCCACCCAAGTTCAAGTTCAGACCTTTGCTACCGCTTGTTCAAACTACCGCACTGGTCCGGTCTACAAATGCTGTGGCAACTTCTTTTTTTAAAGTTTAGCTCCAACCTGATCATCTTTCTCCCTCTGTCTGCCTGATTGAGGATTTTCAACCTGGTGGTCATTACCAACCCACCTCCCCAGCCAAATATCCTTTACACATAACCTATGCTTCAGTCAAACCATAGTCCCTACACATTCCGTCTCCTAAATATGCCCCTGCCTTTGTTCATATGGATGCTTCCATGACGAATCCCCTGTTTCTTCAACTTAATGGGTTGAAAATGCAAACTATCCTTATAAATACAATCCAGAACCATGGACTTGGTTAAACTCTTCATCTTTCTTTTGCACTTATTATTTTACTGATTTGTATTAGAGTTTTAAAAATACATATCTCTTTCCCACTTACCTCACTCCTGTCTCTAGACTAAATTATAAGTAATTGAAGACAGGAATAAAATACCCTACAGATCAGTGTGGAGATCAAAAAAGAGACTGTGTAACGGGGCACCTGGGTGCCTCAGTCTGATGAGCATCTGACTTTGGCTCAAGTCATGATCTCACGGTTCATAGGTTCGAGCCCCAAATCAGGCTCTGTGCTGACAGCTCAGAGCCTGGAGCCTGCTTCGGATTCTGTGTCTCCATGTCTCTCTGTCCCTCCCCTGATCACACACACACACTCTCTCTCTCAAAAATAAGTAAACATTAAAAAGAGAGAGAGAGACTGTAAATTGCAAACACGGGGATTGGTACATGGTTAGCCCTCCACAAATGCCATCAAGGTCTGGAGCACTATTCTAGAGTCAAATAGAACTAGATATGAACTCTGACTGCACCACTGACTAGCTTGGTGACCTCAGTTTTCTTATCTGTAAAAAGGGGTTACTTACCACTGCTCCTTCTTCATGGTGTCGTGAGAATAAATTAGATGGTCAATTAAATTTAATCATGGATATAAAAATATCTAGTTTAGTACCCGGCACTAGGCAATTTCAAAATAAACTTGTGCTATCTTATGGGTCCAAGAATGGCACTTTGTATACAAAAGCCCTTGGGAAAGATTTGGACTGAAGGTTTGTGCCTCAGATGCAAATACTTCCCACAATATGTAAATCCAGATTCAGGTCAGAGGTCCCAACTCTCTCTCACACCCAGGCTCCCTTGTTGGGGGAGGGCACCTCCTCTTCCCATCCTATTCTCTGTGACTTTGTCCTGGATGGCTCCCTGCCCTGCCTCTCACCACCCGTGCTCTCTCTTGGGTGGCAGCTGGTCTTCTGGAAGACATGCTGCTAAATTACCCTCCTCCGATGTGCTCACTATGGTTTTCTGGGGAGGATGAGGTGGGAGAGCATTCAGCTCTTCTGACCTGAGTTTCTGCCATTTTGAAGACAGTACCAAGGGAGCTATACCTCACACCTGCAAGTGAGGATATTTGTGCATGTACCTATTTTAAGTTGATTGGATTTAAATGGAAGATTAGACAATACTGCTAATACTAATAAAAGAAAGAAAAGGAAGGCTGGTTCCATTGTCAATCTGAGAGGATTCCTGTAACTCATTGCAAACAGGAGGCGTCCAGAAACTGCTCTATCCAGTTGCTTTGCAGGTGGGCCCTGATTTCCAGTCCCGGAACACCAGACACACATTTCCTGTGGATATTAACTAGCCATCCAATTGACAGTCTCAGTTTCCGTGTCTGTTCTGTGGCAAGAGCACGCAATGCATTGCAGGAAGCCGATCGATTATTTGCAAGTGGGATACACGATACCATCTCTAGTCCTCCAACCACAGCTGAAATCCAATTCCATCAGCTGGCTTGGATTTAGAGGGGAAATGAAAGTCACATTTTGGAAAAGTGAGATTGATTCAACATGTTACAACTGATGCTCATGCAACAAAACAAAAAACTAGTGGAGACACCCCCAGATGATCTATTCCAATTACCAATCCCAAGGAATCACAATGGTGTCCATGAATTTAGTAAATTTTTTGTAAATTTTTAGTAAAGTTTGATGACTCTCATAGACCCTCAGTTTTCTTACCTGTTAAAGGAGATAATTATGTACTTCATGGTGTTGTTTTAAAGATTAATTTGGATAATAGATGCAGAGATGAATTACCATGAAGCTAATGAAGATTAAGCTCTTCATTTGCATGGGCCCTTTTCAAGACCTTGTGCCTAACTTTTTATTTGTAATGATGCATCCTTTTTCTTAAAGAGGGTGCAAAATCCTATAAGCTCTCAAAATCCACAAACCTGGGCCTGCTCCCAGGTGGATGTATAGGGTCGGTACTCAGATGGCAGGAAGTAGGTGACAAGGTCAGCAGGACGGAGGACCTGCAAGAACAGGTTGGGCGTCTCTCTGGAGACTTGTGACTTTTATTGTTTACTAAGCGTCAGTGCCTCAACTATTATAATAGCTAGGGCTTGAAAGGGATCTAGCAAAATATCATCTAAAAACATGAGTTGTTTTTAGCTTAAATTTTTCCCTCATTTAGTGGGACCTGTGTCATGACCGAAAAATGTTCCTAAGGAGCTTAACCTCTCATGGTGGAAGTCCAGGTACAGCAGCCATTTGGGGAGAGACTCTGGGACAGGTGTCTCTCAGATCACATCAGGCTAGCAGCCTGCAGGGCCAGCTGCAGCTCTGGTCCTACAGAGCCTTTGCAAGAGCTGGGACAGTCCCAGCCTGGCACGTAGTAAACGACACAGTACCTTTCAACAGCCAGCCTCCGCTCCAACAGTTTTTTTTCAGGCAGATGCACACAGAATCATTTTCAACCCCCACCGTCTCCCTTCTTCCTCCTTCTTTCCTCCCCCCTCCCCTTATCCTTCTTTCCTTCTGTTTTCCTTCTTCTTCTTTCTGTCTTCCATTGCATGAATCATGATACAAATTTCAATCCAAGATAAAAATGTACTTTATTTCACCCTTTTGGCTGTGATTAAGTTCGGTCCACAGCAAGGACATTGCCGTTTCCATGGGAACCAATACACTCTAAAGCTGAGGAGGATGACAGCATAGAAAAGTAGAAAGAAGGCAAAGAGGTTTGCTACAGCTGCTTTTCACCCGCTATGGAGGAAACAGAACTATGGAATCCAGGGGCTGCAGAGGAATTTACAAGGTCACTAAATCACATGCCCACCTCCAGAAGAGCCAATAAAACAATTCTGGAGATAAGCAAATGTCCTTTATTTAAAGAGCGCCAGAACAGATTCCATAATCTCCTTTGAAAAGACATTCAGCTGCTATTTTTTAAGGGCAATTATTCAGCGTACAATTTGAGCAATGCCTGGGTGCCTGGGATGATTCCAGTCAGAACCCAGGAGACACAGCTGCTGGTGTAAATGAGCTCTTCAGCTTTGCCAGGGAAGAGACCCTGCCTCACTCACCTTCTTTTCCTTCCAAAGCCACGGTACTCCACCTTTGCTATATTTAATCCCACCAAACAGTCTGCCAAAGTACTCAGGACCTACCAAAATGAGAGCAAAAATCTCTTGCCTCCCCTTTTATAGTTTTCTTTCAAGAAGTACTCATTATTCCAGCCTTCCTATAATTATTATCAACAACATTTCTACTGGTTTTAAGCATGTTGAAATGTTATGGAGGTAGTGTTGGGAGTGAATGTTAATGCGATGACTTTAACAGAAAAACAAACAAGAACAATTCTCTGGTAGCTGACAATGGATGTGGGAGCCAAGGAAGAATTGTTCAAGACTTCGTTCCAGGGGCTGGACCGCTCTTAGTGCAAGTCTGGCCAAGGAGCCAATGGTCAGGACGCAGTTTGGGTAATCAGTCACATGATGCAGGTAAAGGAAAAGGGAAAAACATTCTGCCCTTAAACTACACAGAGGGCTTCCTACATACAGATGTTGGGCTGTGAGCTAAAAGGAAAGTTATTCATCAGGAAGGATCTTGGCCTGGTCAGTAGCATTTCCCCCAACTTTGAAGCCACAGTTCCTGATAAATTTTGAGCCCTGATCCTCCCCTGGTCAAGGTTGTACCCTTGTTGCCAAGGGGCTGACCACATATGGAAATTCAGGTGGGTTGCCTAGATTTGGGTGTTGCCTTGGGCAAGGGAAGCACCCCGAGCCTCAATTTTTTTTTATTAAACATGGGATGGTAATATCTATATCAAATATGAGATTAGCTGAGGAAAAAGATAAGCCACTCAGTGGTGCCTGACATGGCCAATGAAAATTGCTTGATCAATTGTGGATATTATTAATATACTGTCATTTTGGTCTCCTCATGCAGGCCCCACGAGGAAGCCAGCTCAGCTTCCTTGCTTATAGCTTCTGTTGCTTGAACTGGGGATGAGACCTCTCATCACGCCCCTCCATCCTCCTATTTCAGCTTCTATGGGGAGCAAATCGGAGCACGGGGCCAACAGGATATCAGCAAAGCCTGGGGTGAGTTTGACCTGGGCAAGAGGCATGGACAGGGGTGACCTGCTTTACCTCTTCCCTGTGCCACCCCATATTACAGAGGCTGCTTCCTGCTGCCTTGCATCTCTTGGCGAAGGGGGGAAGGCAGCTGGCAGCTGGGATGGGAAGAAACTGGGGCAGTCACTGCCCATGCGACCCCTTCCCCTTTCTTGCTGCTTGAATGCTTACACGATACCCAGGGCAAAAACGCCAGCCCTGAAAGTGCTCAGCCTCTCCACCAATGCCAACTGTCCTCCAGGTCTGCACTTGTTGGGGAGAAAAAGAACCCACTGTCAGTCAGGTTTTCTTGCAGCAGAATCATTTGTAACATGTGCTGTCCTAATACTTGCCACCACACAAGTCATCCAAATGGGTGTGGGGTTCCCAGCCACTGGCCTGCCTGCCCTCCCCAGCAGCTGCAGGTTTAGCCTCTCTGTCTGTCCTGAACCGCACACCGCGGCATCCTCCTAATTCTCCACTGCCCTCAGTTTCTCCCCAAACCATAATCTGTACCTCTTCCAGACAGAGTTCTAAAACAAAATACCATCTGTGCCTCTGAAACTCAGTTCAATCAGTCATTCTCCACTGTCCATGGTGTAAAGCCCAGATACCTCTGTGTGGTATATTAAGTGCCCTCAATCTTGGCCTTTTGTGCCTCTCCAGTTTTGTCCTTACTGAGCCCCTCCCTGCACGCCAGCCACACAGAACCTACTTACAGCTTCCCTCCACCCTGTTTGGCTGCTTGCCTATGCCTGATGGCTTAATGGCCCATTTTCTTCCTCTTATCCCATCCTCTGGCCAGGAGGTCCCCCAACCCCCACCCACACATCTTTCAAAGTTTAGTCCAAACAGACTTGTTTAAGAGACTTCTGTGAAGCCTCCTCAGGTGTCACTCTGTGCAGGACCCACAGCCCTCCTCGCTCCATCTGTACTCCCCACACGTCCATTGACTGCTCTTTCTGGTTTGTTGCCCCATCTGCTCATTGATCTGTCTCCCACTATCCTGGGAGCTCCTAGAGGACGTGAAGCAAGCCTTACTCATCTTTGTTAAGTCCTGTGCTGATCGCATTTCCTGGTCCATAGCAAGAACTAAGTGTCTTTGTGGAATGAGTTGTCAAATAATTCAAAGCCCCCCAGCCCAGATCAAGTCCATACAATGAGTTGTGACCATCAGCCAACCCTGTGAGTACGGTGGCAGGCCACTCTCCACCGATACGAGAGAGCACAGGGCAGCACGCTCCTCTGCAGGGCCGGGGCTCAGTTCTCATCTCCAGGGGCCCTGCAGGATGTCCTAAGACTCAGCACACTGAGCGACAAAGGGGATTAGAAGCAAGCTTGTGGCCCCGCCCCCACCACAGGAGGCAGAGGCCTGGCTGCCCTGAGATGATGTGGGGCCCAGGTAAAAATATTTTTTCTGGGAACTTTGTCTATATAAGTAATTTGATTACAAAAATATATCACAAAACCCATGGGCCTGTATGGGGTATAGTAATTTAATGAAGAGGATTTTGAATAATGGATAAAGAAAAGGCACTTACGTATTTCTTTACAGTCCAGTCAGTATATCTGAAGAGTCTTCATAATATCCACACGCCATCTTTTCCTGCTCAAGTCCAGGAACCATCTCATTATGTTCTTTACTGTCAAATGTGCAGGTCCTGGTGAGTTTTTGTATCTTTCACCACAAGTAAGAGGTAGAAATACCACTATTACCCACAATGATACAGCTCTTTAGAGCCAGTTTGTATCAAAACGATACAGATCTTTGGCCTCTGCAGTTCCCTACCACCAACTATTTAATGTCAGTCACAGAGTCACTTACGATGTCATGTCATATAGCCTGCCCCCATACTTGCCTCACTGGCTCTCTCAAAGGTCGTTTCTGTGCTTCATTGATGATGACCAAACATGCAAGTCTTACCCAGAGTATGCAGCAAAAATGTGAGCAATGATTTATTTTCTGGTCAGGTAAAATTTTCCTTTTAGAATGTTATAATGGAAGCATAGTATGATATTCCTCTTAGGCTATGATTGCTGAATTTCTAGAATGTATCTCTTTTGATTTTGATGTAGCCCAGGATACCATCACCAAAGAGGAAAAGAGGCAAGAAGCCTATGGCTGAATGAGAAGAGCAGTCCAAGTCCTTTAAGGAACATTGGTCCCTCACTAAGACTTGCCCTCGAGATCAAGGCATCATCACATACATTGGAGGCAGAAGAGTGTACCACTCAGAAGGGCTTATTGGGCTATGGAGCAACAGCTTCAAAAGCTCTTGGACCAAAGAACAGACACACCTGGGGACCTTTCCAACCAGTGACACAGAGCCCACAGAAGAGGTAGGGGGACAGTCCTGGGTGCCCACAGCAGAGGGGGTTGCAGAGAATAAAAGACAGTAGAACCACCTCTCCCCTATGTGGGTGCTATATACCAGATGGCACCATGGTCAGCATATATAGATAAGCGAGAGCCAAGTGGGGCCCACAAATGTAGTTCAAGAGAGAATAACAGGTTTAAAGAGTGGGCAGTCTACCATCAAGAGTTCAAAGCCCTAATTTTGTTCTGTGGCCAACATCAGAGAGAGTCACCCCAAATCAGCAAGCCAGTACCATTCTGGTGGCCCAGTCTCATGTGATCCTGTGAAAAGAATACCTTACAGTTCAGTGGCTATGATCTGCTGGCCAGGTAGCCCTCCCAGAACCTTTTTGACCACAGACTGGGACAATTGCAGAGACAAAAAACACAAAACATTTTAAGGCATCTGGTTGACCCCACACCTTGGATCGGGGTAGAAGTTTGGAGAGCACCCTAGTGTGGAAAAATGGAGATGACCTCATGGTACTCTGCTCAGATGGCATTGACCACTCCAGCTAGTCCCTTCAATTAGAGACTGGCCTTCTCTGAGGAAGGTTTGCTGAAGTGCACAGTCCTCTGAGGCTTGAGTGGAGTGGGCCATTTGCCCAGGTCAAAGTTCATGCTGGTCAGTGGTGGGGCAGCCCTGACGGTCCTAATGGAGAATGGGATAAGCCCCAGCTCCTCTCATGGAAGGGTGGTTATAGCTTCTGTGCATAAATTTCTAGAGTCAGACCTAGAAAAGATAGAGGAGGACAAGATAAGTGCTTTTGTAACTTCCATTAGGGAGAATAATAGGTTTAAAAGAAACTAGACCCTCTATTCAGAGGCAGTAGTATTAAAGTATAACAGGTTGAATGGAAGCTCCCAAAGGATGCCCAATACACCTCAGCACAAAGGCCTTTTATAATTATGAAAGGGAGACCATGATTTTCTTCAAGGAGTTTTGAACTCTGGTTTCTCTGCCAAGTCATAGTGAAAGTCAGTGAGCAATGAATTAGGAATTCAAGGGTCTCTTGGGTGGCTCTATTGGTTAAGCATCCAACTCTTGATTTAGGCTCAGGTCATGATCTAATGGTTTGTGGGTTCGAGCCCCACATCTGACAGTGTGGAACCTGCTTGTGATTCTCTCTGTCCCTCTCTCTCTCTCTGCCCCTCTTGTGTGATCTCTCTGTCTCAAAATAAATTAAAAAACAATTTTTTTAAAGAATTCAACAGAGCTGGGGCACCTGGGTGGGTCATTCAGTTAAGCATTTGACTTTGGCTCGGGTCATGATCTCATGGTTCATGAGTTCAAGCCCCACATTAGACACTGACAGTGTGGAGCCTGTTTGGGATTCTCTCTCTCTCTCTCTCTCTCTCTTTCTCTCTCTCTCTCTGCCCCTTCCCGACTCGTACCCTCCCCCTCTCAAAATAAATAAACTTAAAAAAAAGAACAGAATTCCACAGAGCTTAAGGAGATGTGAGAGTTTTATACAGAAAAATCAGTGAGGCAACAGGCAGGGGATGTGAGGACTCCATCTGGTGTTGGTCCTCCTGAGAGGGCAGCTTGCCATTTGGTCATGGGGTAAGCAGTAATGGTGGACCAGACCTGTGGGAACCTGTGGGAATTTTCCCAGTCTGCTGGGTTAAGGTTGTTCAAACTGATCCAACCTATTTCAGTGGAGTGATTCCAAATGTTTCTTTGCATACTTGCAGACACAGGATTTGCCTCCCAGATAACATTCCAACAATTAATTGAAATCATTTAGATGAAGCGCTAAATGACAGTTAAAACCCAGTATGGTATGGGAGGCCCTCTGAATTTACTATTTGAATACAGTAATCCCTTACTAACCATAAGGTTCCATTCCTAAAACATACTGTGGTTGGTGAGCTGGAGGTTTTGCAGTATCTCCTAGAAAACATTTGTGGAAAAGCAAACAAAAATTGGTGCTAAGTATCTTTTTTAAACTGAAGGGGAAAAAAAGACAAGCAAAACCCTTGATTTGTTGATACTTAAAACTTTCTCCAGGAGGTGTCTTTGTCTTAAATTTTCTTCAACGTTTTAGGAAATATTGGTGTAAAAACCTATCTATTGAGAGAGTTTGCCAAGAGTTTTATTCTTGAAAGTCCATATCCTTTTTTTTTTTAAGTTTATTTATTTATTTTGAGAGAGAGAGAGCACAGGAGAGAGAGGGAGAGAGAGAGAGGAGAGAGAGAGAGAGAGAGAGAGAGAAAGAATCCTAATCAGGCTCCACGCTGTCAGCGTGGAGCCAGATGCAGGGATTAAACCCATGAACCGTGAAATCATGGCCTGAGCTGAAACCAAGAGTCAGACACTTAACCTACTGAGCCACCTAGGCATCCCAGAAGTCTATATTCTTTTTAAAGTTTTAAACTTGCCTCTATTGACTTTAAATATAATGTGTTTTAAACCTGCTTTGGCTTTATTTTTTTTGAAACACTCTGCAAACTGCACATGTAATGTTAACAATTGGCTTTTTCTGATCCTTACTGTAGGTGGGGGAGAGAGGTGTTACTCTTGCATCTTCATGCAGTGTGAACAGTGTGAAACAAATATAATTTCCCTTGATGCACTATCTTAATCACCTAACAGAACTGTCTACAAATTCTATAATAGTTGTATTCTCTTGTTTCCGGGATATGGAACTAAACAAGCATAAAATAAAAATGAGAAGGCTAAAAACTCTTTGTGTAGAAATATGAAACAGAATCACCTAAAAACTATGCTTAGTAACAGTTGTATGTATCCTGACTGGTTTGCTGCTAACACATGAAATGCCTTTGAGAGACTTAGGAAAATGCTCCCTCCGTTCAGTTGGAGGTGTTTCAGACTGCTGCAGAGCCCCAATGGCTGCTTTGCCATCAGTGCAAACCCAACATGACAGTGACCCAGTGACAGTACATGGTGACCCTGATCCTGACATCTCTTTATGATTTCTCCTGTGCACCTAGCCTCAGCCCAGCCCTCAACAAAATAGTTGAATAGTTGGTTGAATGAGTAAATTAAAAAATGATCAATACAATAAAAAAAAAAAGTTGGAAGTGAAGGACTATGGAAGAAACAGAGCCAGCTGTCAAAAACATTTTGTGTCAGGGGTGCCTGGGTGGCTCAGTTGGTTAAGCACCCGACTTTGGCTCAGGTCATGTGGGTCTGAGCCCCATGTCAGGCTCTGTGCTGACAGCTGCGAGCCTGGAACCTGCTTTGGATTCTATTTTTCCCTCTCTCTCTGCCCCTTTCCCACTCACACGCTGTCTCTGTCTCTCTCTCAAAAATAAAGAAACATTAAAAACAAACATTTTGTGTCCTATCTAAATATTAGAAAACCTTTCTATTCTTGGTATGAATTACCCCACATGACAATACACTGCTAAATACTACATGGTTAAACTAGAAAAGAGTATAAAGTGACCCCGAAAATAGTGGCAGATAGTTAAGTGTTAATGTCTATGGGTTTGGAGCACAGAAGTCCAGAAATCAAGGAGCCCAGGACAAGAAGTCTGCTCTGCTGATTTTCTTTTTTCATCTCATGAGTGGTTACTATTACGCTTTGAAAGAGTGCAATTTCGGCATGGCAGCAATCAGTTGCAGAACACCATTATGCTAACATTTCTAGGGGAAAAAAGTTTTAGGAACTAGCTCTTTAGAATTTCTCAGAAGTCAGTGGAGCCTACACATGGAATTCAAAGCAAGTCTAGTTGGTATGCATCTTTTCCTTCCTTTTCTAATTTTACCACCCAAAATTGAGTATCCTGAGATGTTAACAGCAGAAAGAACTTGAAATAGACACTGACAAATAGGCTGTAAACAGGAGCTGGTAGATAGATAAATCAGATGGCCTCGAGACTCGTGTTTCTTGTTTCTATGACACCATCAAATCTAGTGGCCTGCTCCTTTGTGTAAAATGGGCGTTCCGGTTTTGGTGGAAAAGCAGCAAATGCTGTCCATTGCAGCAAACTGGAGTCCAGCACAGGTCCTCTCTGGCAGTTCTTCGGCCCAGAGGCCAGCCCGGGATGGAGCCACCCTGATGGCTGGCCGCTTATAGCTAACAACCTCACAGAACACTCTCCTGCCCACAGCATGGTGATCCGATTTAAAAGGAGTAAAGTGCTGTTAAACACGTACAACCACTGAAACCAAAACATGCAGTTCCTTTCACAGATTGACCGTAACTTGACTTTCTGAGACTAAAGATTCACGTTCATTCAACTCACGGATCAGCAGTCACTCCACGACGTGTTCAAATAATGGCTTCACAAAAGCAATCCTGAAACATCCAGGTGTTTTTTTTTTTTGTTTTTGTTTTTTTAAACCAGTCTCTTTCCCTCCGTGAGGTAGAAGGTGCATGTTTATTCGCTTTAAACTGGATACATGTTAAACCAGACTCCAGAAAGAATGAAATATCATTAACAAGATTTACCCAAGAGCTACCCAAATAGAAAAACGACGTGCGCAACGATCTGTTTCGCAGGAACGAGGCTGAATCAAACATCTGTTGGGCTTTCCTCCCCTCCCTCTTCCCTCCCCAATGCTTAATGACATCTGAAGTGCTTAAGCTTTGCACATTCCTTCACTAATTAAATTCCTGCAAAGCTGTCTCATGAATCAGGTGCTTTGTGGAGCACGAACACAGACCCTGCTTTTGTGTAGCTAGTCCCTGCCGGAGCACAGGTAGGAGCTGAACGCACACTTGGCCTGTTCAGCACTCTTTTCAGAAAGGTTTTAAGAGTTCTATTTTTCCCAAAGATCTTCCTTTGTTTTTTTTTATTACTGTTCTGTTAAAACTAAATTAACAAAAATAAAGAAATGAGGAGTTAAGTTGCACAGGTAAAGATTCAAGAAAAATGTGTAAGTACTAATTTTTGAGGGGACAGGTATATTTCAGTGACCCAAGTGGAAATAAAGGGAAAAGAAACTCCTGCCAAAGAGAAGTCCTGCTGCCTCAGACCCATTCTTCCTCCCTCCCCACTTCCCTTCCTTCTTTCCCTCCTTCCGTTGGTTCAACAAATCAATACGCATTAAGTGCCCCCTATAAGTTCCTCACACAAATGAGCCCTGAAGTTAAAGACAGACTCATTCCCTACTCTAATGGAGCTTCCATTCTGCACCTCAGACCTTAGGACTCTTAGCCCAGAACCAGAATGAGCAGCAGGATTCCTTCCATGATCCAGAGGTGATATGGTCATTGAGAAAGCAAGGGGGTGGGGGGTGCTATAGAAAGAAGTTTCCAGTTGATGGATACCTTGGGTCAGGGATCCTGGGGACTGGATCCACCATAATCAAGAGTGATTACTGGGCGCCTGACTTTGGCTCAGGTCGTGATCTCACAGTTGGTGGATTTGAGCCCCGAGTCATGCTCTGTACTGACAGCTCAGAGCCTAGAGCCTGTTTCAGATCTTGTGTGTGTGTCTCTCTCTCTGCCCCTCCTCCGCTTGTGCTCTGTCCCTCAAAAATAGATAAATGTTAAAATTAAAAAAAAAAAAGAATGATTATTAGCTGCATACTATGTATTATAGAAATAGTGCTAAAAGCTACCTCATATTAAGTGTCACAAGGCACAGTGCTAAGCACAACACCAAGCAACGTTGTGTATGATGGCTGCAAGGCAAGAGTTCAGAGAAGGGGAAGCCTGTCCCAGCATTCAGGGAGTCTCTGCAGTGGGGATTGGAGATGAGGGAATCAAACAAGTTCCAGATCAGGTGGAAAGAAACAGGAAATCATTAAAAAAAATTTGTTTTAACCATGAAATCATTTTAATTAGGGGAAGTTAGGTAAACAAAGACACAAAGGCATAATGAGCAGCAACTGTTTCAGTTCCTCTACTTTCCTCAGATCCTTTCTCCTCCAGGCTTACCCTCTCCTCCTCGCAGCAGAAACAGATACCATCCACTCACCCAGACAGCACGTCCTGAGCACACACCTTTACTGGCATCTACTCTGTCCCCTTCTTCTCCTCCTATTACTGCACAGGTGTTCTGTCTACCTCACTAAAACCAAGGTCCCCACCTGTGTTCTGGAGCCAGTAAGTAAATGGTAATCCTCTAGTGTGGCTGCACATTTATGACAAAAAGACTATCTGTATTAGTAGAGGCAGCTAACCTGAAAGAGACTAGCTACCCTACTCCCTCACTTCATCTCCTAGAACTTCAGCCAAGCAGAACTATCTACAAGTCCCTTTGTGTTCCATGTGCCTTCATGCTCCTCTGGTGCTGCCAAAGTTTTTTCTCTCTCTAGAAAACTCTCTACCTTGCTGACTCCTATGAATCCTTCAAAACTGAGCTAAGTGGGCACAATATAGGTTAGGATTAAGAAAACTCAAAATGATAATAACTAAGATATATGGGTTTATACTTTTTATATAATCCTGAAGTGGGTAGTCCAGAACTCTATGGTGGGCACCATGATCATTAGGGACCCAAGAGTCTTTATATTCTTCTGCTCTGCCAGCTTTAGTCCTTGGATCCTATTCTTGAGTTCACCTAAAGGCACAAGATGGCTGCTAGAGCTCCTGCTAATGCATCTGCATTCCAGATGGGAATAAAAAAAGAGGGAAAGCAAAAAGGGCAAGTTCCAGCTGTCCTCTCTTTTGAGGAGTCTTCCTGATAAACTTATCAAAATGTCCATTTACGTCTCACTGGTCAGAATTTAGTCACATGATCATCAGGGAGACTGAGAAATGTCATCTCTCAGCACAGCATATTGCCATACTGAATAAAAACTGGCATCAGTTTAAGAAGGAAGGGAGTGGGTATTGGGTAGGCAACTAGCAATCTTTGCCTAAATATCACCTTCTCCTAGAAGACTTCCTGAGTCACTTTCTTGTCCCTCCAGCTATGAGGCAACCTTCCTCTTGTCCTGTTGCACCGGGGCAGACCTCTGCAGTCATGCGTATTACATCACATTGCCACCACCTGGTTTGCTTGCTTTTCTCCTCCACTGACTGTGAGTTCTCTGATGATGGGCACCATCTTCATTGCATATGAACTTCCTAGCACAAGGCCTGGGAAATTGGTCCCTGGATAATTGATCATATTGTGGTGTATTTCAGAGCATCTCCTGGGTCTGGGTTTTCCACTCTTGTCTCCCTTTTTTGGAACATTGGTATTTTCACAGAGAAAAAGCTAAAAATATCTGGAAGGTTATTCCAAAGTGCTACAAGCTACCACTGTGACTGATGCCAGTTTCAGAGGAAGGAGCACTTGGTTTTGAAACCACATTTAAAATAGTATTCAAATGCTGATTTCAATTTCCCCTCAACTAGGTCATTTATTCGCTGTCTGTTACGAGGGAACTGCCCAGAGTGCGGTGGGTGGCAAGGACATTCTTACCAGGTTGCTATAATTGAAAAGGCCCAGAACATGAATTTGAACCAATCTGCCTTTAAATTACACTTTCTTTTTTTTTTTTTAACAAATGCAAATTATTTGGGGGTTGGGGGTTCGAACCAGCTGGCTACTGAGAACAAGGTGGAAACATGGCCACATAGCTCAATGGAAGCCACGTTATAATTATACCTTTAAGTCTGGCTCTGTCCTTTTGTGGGAAGAGGAAATAAAGAGAGAACATTTTAAATGAAATATTGGAGGCCAGCATACAAGGAAATCATACTAATGTGACATAAAACCTTTAAGAATTGTGGTATAAGATGCCATCTTACACCACAGCATCATCGGTGACTTCCTGCCCTTCCTGTTTTTGATGTTCTTTCTCTTCTATCTCTTTCCTTCTTATCATTTTCACTGTCATCAAGCTCACTCAGGCCCTTAGGACAACAATATGCATGCAACAATAATCTCCTACCTGATCTGCTACCCCTACACTCCTCCCTCCACCTTCTCCCCTGCCCTTTCCAGACACCGTACCTCTCACCATCTCCTATGGATTCTTAGCTTCTTTTCTTCCCCCTCTGTGAGTGACAGTTTTCTCAATCCAGCTACATGGTAAGGTACATCTCATACTTCCTCCTGTCCCCCCAGGGCCCATTCCAGAACTCTGCTCATCAGATGGGCTAACTATCTGTTGACTGATGACTCAGGGCTGATGGACCCCCTGGGCGCAGCAGGCATAGACATATGGCCCCCCAAACTTCTAGAGAGCTGTGAAATGGTTAATTCTCATTTCTTTTAAAATCAGAGAACAGAAAACTGACATAGAATAATAAATACATACTAACAAATGTGGCCTATATTATATTCATCTCTATACCAACAAAGCCATACAATATAATTTGTGTTTTAATGTAGGAAGGGGCCCATGAAAGCCAAGATGGCTCGGAGCCCTGACAGTCATGATGAGGCCCCTGGACTAATTTTTTGGAGCCTAGGTAACTAAAAGTATGCCCCCCAAATGACTTTTTGATGCTTATTTTTCATGCATATTTCCCTTGAACTCTCTGTGTTTCTCAGATTTTTATGCTGGTCCAGTGCTGATCACTAGTCCAGAAAGTGTGAAGGTTTCTTCCTGGACTTGATAAATCGATGTATATGGAATGTGACATGTTACTGTGTTATTTTGTTCACACAATCGCCTCTTTGATGGCTCAGTAAAAGGTGGAAGAGAGAAACTTCTCATGATATCTGTGAAATATACACCACCTTCAGTCTCTGTGTTTAAAGACATAAAGCTCCCTTTCCAGTTTCTAAAACTCTAATTTCTGTGTGTCAGGGCCAAATGGAATGTGTTTTAGCTGGCTCTTGGGTAAACACAGAAACGTAATCTTTCCTCTCTTAAAGCTGAGCCTGCTTCACACACTGCATCTGTGTGTGTAATGTTTATTTAAGCATGCAGGGATTAGGACTTAAAACTGGTTTGAAAGCACTGGTGGGTGTTTTTCTTAAAGCATCTACGTCTAATGATTTGAGAATTTACAATATTTTTAATCTTCATAGGTAATTTTCTCTTCCAGGTAATTTATATTCAACTTGAGTTTGAAATTAAGGAAATAATAACTGTACTTTCTTTTCTCTTTTGTGGGGAGGCACAAGATGGTCTCTAAAGAACTGACATTAGCTTGCAATTAGGAGTTTCATTTCTTTCTACCTAAACATAATTATCTCTAATCCAAATAAAATCCAGAAGATGAGCTGACCTTTTTCTTTGCACTATAAATTATAATCAAGGCCATCAATTGCTGCTTTATTCCATTCATTAATTTGTTTTTCTGTCAAAATGTCACCTGCCCCTTTCTAACTTTATAGCAAATTTACATAATTTTAGGCTGCTTATATAGTTACCTAAATGGTCAGTTTTGTATCTTCATAAACCCTCCATGATTTTCTTTTCTATTCTTTGAGTTTTCCTTCTCATGGTCCTAGAATTACAGTGCGAGAATGATTTTGAAACATCACCCAGCCTTGTCCAGTACTTTTGGGCGGTAAATGTGCCACAAATATTCATCTGGGATGAAGAGATGACCCTTCTCATTCTGAAGGTCAGAGATTCCAACTCACACAGCTCCCCTCTATAGTGCCTTCTTGTTTTAACTGCTCTGATCTTCAGGAAGATCCTCACTTGATCTCAGCCCAGAATCTCTTACCTCCCTCCTCAATGGTTTCCTTGGACTCTGTACTCCACAAACCTGGAGAATACCTTCTTGGCAACTTCCTAAAGAAATTCTTCGTAAACCAAGTCCAAGTTAGACGCTTTAGTTCCCTCTCCTCCAGCCCAGGCTTCTGTTCTACCAGAGCCACTTTTTACCTTTAAAAAAATGCTTAGGGGTGCCTGGGTGGCTCAGTCGGTTAAGGGCTCAGGTCATGATCTCAGAGTTCATGGATTTGAGCCCCATGTTGGGCTCTGCACTGACAGCTCAGAGCCTGGAGCCTACTTCGGATTCTGTGTCTCCCTCTCTCTGCCCCTCCCCCTTGCTGTGCTCTCTTTCTCTCTTTCTCTCTCTCAAATAAATAAATCTTAAAAAAGAAATAAAGAAATAATAGAGTGACTGGGTCATTGGTTAAGCATCCGACTTCAGCTCGGGTCATGATCTCATGGTTCATGGATTTGAACGGTTCATGGGGTTCTGTCTCTCAAAAATAAACATCAAAAAAAAAAAAAAGAATTCTTTAAAAAAGTGCTTAAATGACACAGACATGCAACGGACTATTATTCAGCCATAAAAAGGAATGAAGCACTGATACATGCCATCACATGGACGAAACCTGACAACATTATGGTAAGTGGAAGAAGCCACAAAATGTCACATACTATATGAGTCTGTTTATATGAAATACCCAGAACTGGCAACTCCACAGGGACAGGGGCTGGAGGAAAGGGGGAATGGGGAGTGACTGCTTAATGGGGCATGGGTTTTCTTTTCGGGGCGTGGCACTGTCATGGAATTAGATAGTGGTGTTGGTTGCATAACAGTGTGAATGTACTAAATGCCACTGGATTGTTCACTTTACAATGATCAGAATGGTGAATTTTATGTCATGCATATTTTACCCCCTCCACACACACATACATACAACTTAAAACAGTTCTCTGAAGCCCTTTGGTTTTTGCTTGCAACCACTTTAAAGGGTGGTGATGACAATGATGGAGCCCTAAAGGCCTGACTGCAATAAAAAGACTGCAATAGAAAGATTACACTTCAGTTGACCAGAGACAGAGTTCAATGGGTAGAAGACATATGTAAGAGCAAGGCACTGAATTTCATTCATTCATCAACAAATATCTGTTCAGCACCTACTGTGTGATATGCTCTGTGTGTCATACTCCAGGGGCTGGAGATACAGCCATGTGGACATTTCAGACATGCTCCTGGTTCTCAGGGAGCTTCCAGCCCAGTTAGGCCATTCCATGACTGTCTGAGAGTAAGAGCCAATTTATTCTCTGACCTTTGTTTGATAAACAAAAGTGGGGGGTGGGGGGGAGGTGGAGGAGGGGAGCATATAATTATATTTCATTATATTTACCCTCTACAACCCACAGAGTTATTGCAAGGATTAAATGAGATAATGCATGTGAACATAATTTGTGTTTTATAAAGCATTATACAGAACAGCAGGCATTAATATTATATTATTCTAGTTTAATGTTGACTTTTTTCATAACAGCACTGCATTTTCAGTCAGCTGTGAAACTGGTATGGTTGTCTCTTTATAGCATTTATTGGTGCTGGGGGAGCAGCCTTCCTATTACAGACGTAATATATGCCCATTGTAGGAAATTTAGCAAATCTGGAAAGGGACCTTTTAATCAACTGTTGTCCTACCCGCAGATATACCCACTGCTAGCATTTTAGTATGTGTCCTTCGGTGGCGATAGATCACCAGGTTAAGAGCAAGGATGCTGCTGGAGATGGGTTCTATCACTATTCAACTTTGGGGGAGGTGTCTCACCTCTCTAAGCCTCAATTCCTTATCTGTAAAATGGAGGAAATAACAGTAGAGACCTCCTAATTGTGAGGATGTATGAGGTACTCGATGTGTATCACTTGGCAAAGCACTTAATACATTACACACACACACGTGTATACATATATAGCCCATACTTATGTCACACATACACATAAATATACCATTTTCTGTTTGCTACCCATTAGCGAAGCAGCAACAAACACATCTATCTTAATCAGCACCTTAGCTCATTAAGTTACCACTTAAATGAGCCTCCCAAGTGTATTAACAGTGCAACTTCTTTGAAATAAAAACATTCAACCCCTTCAAAGCGTAGGAGATCTTATAATCTGTGTACAGAAGTTTCCAAATCTTGTACTGTTTATCATTCTTCTTTGCCTGTAGTGGAGAGAAACAATTCATATTTTAACAGCTGGCCCTGTGAGCTCCTTTAGGCAGAAGCGTTTGCATTTAGCAAAACTCTTTGATATTCAGAGAAGATGACATCTTTAGGGTAGAGTATGAAAGCATAGTGAAACAAACTGTCCAAACAAACCTCACGAAAAATTAATCAAAATTGGAGGAAGGGGCAGAAGGAGGAGTCTGGAGGGGAAAAGATGGCATTGCTGGTGCAAAAGAGGAGATGGGGGAACCAGCATCAAGCAGGATTCTGATTTCTGATGAAAGGTTTTGTGTATATATATATATATATATATATATACATAATATATATTCTCTCTATATATATAGAATAATATATATATTCTATAATATTCTAATATTCTATGTGTGTGTTTCTGAAATCCGTGCACCATTCATTACACCCAAACTTTAATAAAGTCATAAATACACGGCCTACAACTCCATTTAATTAAAGTCTCCTTTGATTTTCTTAGAAATGTTTTACAGGGGCGCCTGGGTGGCTCTGTCGGCTAAGCGTCCGACTTCATCTCAGGTCACATCTCACAGTTCATGGGTTCGAGCCCCGCATCGGGCTCTGTGCTGACAGCTCAGAGCCTGGAGCCTGTTTCAGATTCTGTGTCTCCCTCTCTCTCTGACCCTCCCCCGTTCATGCTCTATCTCTCTCTGTCTCAAAAATAAATAAACGTTAAAAAAAATTAAAAAAAAAAAAGAAATGTTTTACAGATATTATACATCTTTTTCTAGATTCATCCCAAAGCCATATTTTTGTTAACATAGCTGGTAGTTTTTTAAAATTTCAATATCCAGAGGCGCCTGGGTGGCTCAGTTGGTTAAGGGTCCGACTGCAGCCCAGGTCATGATCTCATATTTCGTGAGTTCAAGCCCCGCGTCAGGCTCTGTGCTGACAGCTCAGAGTCTGGAGCCTGCTTCAGATTCTGTGTCTCCCTCTCTCTCTGTCCCTCCCCTGCTCACACTCTGTCTCTCTTTCTGTCAAAAAATTAAAAATAAAAATAAACATTAAAAACAAGTTCGATATCCAATCATTCAGAGCTAGTGTAGGAAAATACAGGTGATTTTGTACTTGCCTTAGATCCTGAAACTTACCAGTTCTAGTACCTTTTGTGTAGATTTCTTCAGATTTTCTCGGAAGATGATCATAGTCTTCTGAGAATTCAGACTATTTTATCTCTTCCTTATCAATATGGATGCCTTCTATTTCTCCTGCTCATCTGCTTGCCCTGGCTAGAACCTCTAGTAGAGAGTTGAACAGAAGCGGTGAGCGGGAACATCCTTACCTTATTCCTAATCTGGGGGGCAAACATTAAGTGCTTCACGATTGAGTATGATGTTTGTTGTAATTATTTTTGGTAGATTCCCTCCATTCTTAATATACCCAGGGTTCTTTTTTTTTAACTTTATTTTTTATTTTTTAAAATCTACATCCAAATTAGTTAGTATATAGTGAAGCAATGGTTTCAGGAGTATATTCATTAATGCCCCTTACCCACTTAGCCCATTCCCCCTCCCACAACCCCTCCAGAAACCCTCAGTTTGTTCTCCATATTTATGAGTCTCTTTGGTTTTGTCCCCCTCCCTGTTTTTATATTATTTTTGTTTCCCTTCCCTTATGTTCATCCGTTTTGTCTCTTAAAGTCCTCATATGAGTGAAGTCATATGATTTTTGTCTTTCTCTGACTAATTGCACTTAGCATAATACCCTCCAGTTCCATCCACGTAGTTGCAAATGGCAAGATTTCATTCTTTTTGATTGCTGAGTAATACTCCATTGTATATATATATATATACCACATCTTCTTTATCCATTCATCCATCCATGGACATTTGGGCTCTTTCCATACTTTGGCTATTGTTTTTTTTGTAAATGTTTATTTATTTTTGAGACAGAGAGAGACAGAGCATGAACAGGGGAGGGGCAGAGAGAGAGGGAGACACAGAATCTGAAACAGGCTCCAGGCTCTGAGCTCTCAGCACAGAGCACAACGTGGGGCTGGAACTCACGGACCGTGAGATCATGACCTGAGCCGAAGTCAGACGTTTAACCAACCGAGCCAGCCAGGCGCCCCCATACTTTGGCTATTGTTGATAGTGCTGCTGTAAACATGGGGGTGCATGTGTCCTTCAAAACAGCACATCTGTATCTCTTGGATAAATGCCTAGTAATGCAATTGCTGGGTCATAGGGTAGTTCTATTTTTAGTTTTTTGAGGAACCTCCATACTGTTT